>NC_138779.1:127809774-128111274 GCF_965119305.1 Pelophylax lessonae
ACTTGTCTTATATAAGAGGTTAATGATAGAACTGAGGGGGCGGAGCCTGCTTTGGAGAGAGGGAGGGCCGCGTGCCCGCACGTACTGAACCGTTATTACCGAGGGGGCGGAGCCTGCTGTGGAGAGAGGGAGGGCCGCGTGCCCGCACGTACTGAACCGTTATTACCGAGGGGGCGGAGCCTTACTCTGAGCCACAGTAAGAAGCTGGACAGCCAGAGGAGCGCATCGCATTGACTGCTCTGTTGTCACGGAAACAAGCCACGCCCACCCCTAATGTGTTTTCAGCCGCTGATAGGTGAGTTTAGAGACAGTCAATTGGGGGATTCAAGGAAGGGGCGGGAACCTTGCCGAGGCTAAATCGGCCATTCTAGATAGGGGATCGGAGCGGGTGTCGGGAACACTAGAAATCCAGCAAACAATCATATCATCGTGTTATTTATGGGAGGCGGTGATTACATGACGCAGGGGGCTTTAAAGCTATTAGGCCACGCCCACATTTGTTTCTACAGCAACGCGTCCGCCGACTGGGAGTGAGGGGAGGATGGCGGATGCAGGGGCTAAGGATTCAGAGAAATGGAGGGGGGGGGGGTCTGTCTGAGGCGGGGTCTAATTGCTTAATGTCAGACGGGGATTATATGACAAACTATTTTTATTTAAGAGGTAAATAATAGAACTGAGGGGGCGGAGCCTGCTCTGGCGAGTGTCACAGTAAGAGAGCTAACCAACCAGAGGAGCGCATCGCATTGGCTGCTCTGTTGGCACGGCAACAATTCACGCCCACCATGAATGTGTTTCCAGCCACTGATAGGTGAGCTTTAGAGACACTTAATAGGGGGATTCAAGGAAGGGGCGGGAACCTTGCCGAGGCTAAGTCGGCCATTATATATAAGGGAATCGGAGGATATCGGAGCTGTTTCGGGAACACTAGAAATGAAGACAACAATCCTATCATCGTGTTCTTCTATGGGAGACGGTGATTACATTACACACTGTCTTTTAGTCAAGGAAGACGATAGGACCGAGGGGGCGGTTCTGGCGGGAGGCGGTGCTATGCGCACACCTGTAAGGTGATAGACCAATAGAAATAAGGGGGCGGGGCTGCTCTGACAAATATTAGAGAGGCAGGGCTGTGAGCTCGCACTTGATTGGCTTCGCATTCGGCAATGTAAGAAATGATTTAGCCACATTAAGGAGCCTTATTGGGTAGCTGGCCAACCAGAGGAGCGGCATAGTTCCACTACTCAGCCTGTGAGGAAACAAATCAGGTCTGCCTGCTACCAATGTGTGTATACAGCAGCCTTTCTCAACCATTTCAGCACAGAGGAACCCTTGAAATACATTTCTGGTCTCAGGGAAGCTAAAAATTAAGAATCTACAACTCATGACACATTAGTGGGAAGAATGCTCCTTACTCTTGTCATCATTGGGAAGAATTCCCCCCTTACAGACAGCTAAAAGGAACAATGGTGTCATTGGGAACTTATCTGAGAGGCAGAAATTGCCCATTTCTCAAGGAACCCCCAGCAACCTCAGGAGGAACCCTGGATGAGAAACCCTGCTATACAGGAAACACATCCCGCCACTTGGAGGGAGGAGAGCGGAGACGGTTGCTAGGAGACTCAGAGGAGGGGGCCGTCCCTTGGCGAGGCCGTGGCGGCTATTTTAAATAATATATCAATCCAAAACCTAGAATGGAACTGTACTGGGCGAAACCGAGACCCAATAGGATGGAAAACGGGTAGCAGCACATCCTGATTATTGAAGCTCAATAGATGGAGAATAACTATGGGCTTTATAGGCATCCCATGGATCACAATAACAGACAGATTTTATTGAATAGTAATTATAAAAACAAGACAGAATCACCAGTATTTTCACTTCACATAACTTATGAAAGGAAGAACTCCCCCTGTACAAGATCAGTTCTGGCAATAAGGGTCCTTCTGCTTGGGCTCTACATGTTTTGCAGTTTCCTACTTCTTCAGGAGGATCAAAAACCTGAGTAATTGTAAGATTCATATCCATACCTACATGTGACAGACCTTGATGTATGCCAATATGTATATTCGCCTGATACAGGGGTAACCCCTTCCTTGCTGTACACATCCACGCTCATCTAGGGATGATTTTACATCTGGGACATTGTTCGTGTGATTGAGAGATTATATATAAGCATATAATTAATAGTATGTTGAAGCTACTATCACATGTATGTTATGAATCTAACAATCTCTCATGTTTTCCATCTTCACATTCTCCTGAAGAAGCCAGAAACGGTGAAACATGTAGAGCACAAGCAGAAAGAAGTCCCTTGTTGGTTATCATCTTGGCTCCTTATTGCAAGGACTGATCTTGTACAGGATACAGGGGGAGTTCTTCCTTCCATAAGTTACGTAAAGTGAAAATGCTGGTGATTCTGTTTTGTTTTCATGATCAGTATTCTATAAAATATGTATGTTTTAAATCCTTGGGATGGCTTCCCCTCCCTGTCCCCTTACTCCTCTCTTCTTCCTATCTCCTTCTCCTCCCTGCGTTCCCCCTCTTTTCTTCTCTCCTTTCTTTAAGCCTTAGAAGGGACCACTCGTCCTCTGCGTGCTGGTTTGTTGCATAGTACTGCTTGTTCCATCCTTTGATATGTTTATTGAGTTGACAGGGTTGCTTCCCCCCCAGGACATAGTTTTGTTCCCTTTGGGGTGACTGGGGATGGGTATAGCGCCACAATTATCAATTCGGTATGTTGTTCTCTAATCATCCAAATTTTTGTTAGACATCTTGGAAATGCTCTACTTGATGGTGCTACCTTATCAGTACTCATGGTTTATTATCTTTATATGCAGAGTGTATTATTGCCACAGTATTACTGTTGTTTATGTTTTTGCTATATATTTTGTTATCTTAAATTCAATAAAAACCATTGAAACTAAATCCTTGGGATGCCCATAAAGTGCATATATTATGCTAAATATGTGAATAAAATACTCATGCACTGCTATGTAAAAATGATATCTAATACAAAATAAAATGCTATCAATTCCAATACAAAATAAAATGCTATCAATTCCAACAACACCCATGTCATTGTGTTATTCTATGTCAGACAGTGATTACATACCACACTATATATATTCAACATCCATAGGCAAACAATACGACTGAGGGGACAGGGCTGGCTCGGACATAAGAGGGGCCATGCACTCGCACCAAATAAAATGATAGAGGAGGCGTGGCCTACTCTGGCGAGCCCATGTCATTGTGGACTGTTTACTAAAATTCGAACAGCAAAATATCTGGTGCAGCTCTGCACAGTAAGCCAACCAGCTTCCAGATTTTATATTCAAAGCTTAATTTATTATGCTGAAGTTAGAAGCTGATTGGCTACCATGCACAGCTGCACCAGATTCTGGGTGCACCAGCTTTAGTAAATCTCCCCCGTTGTGTTATTCTATGTCATATGGTGATTACAAGGACACATTATTTATTTGACAACCAAGGGTGGCTATGCTGAAAGTGGGGCTGCATGCTCTCCCCTGATAAATTGATAAATAAAATGGATTGAAGGGGCGGGGTTAGCTCAATGTGTGATGTGAATGCTCAAGCATGAAGTCAGAAAGTGAGAAATGTGTTTCACGGACCCCTTCATCGGAGCCTGGATAAGTTCCTCCAGAAGGGCTACATGAATCTTCTCTGCACAAGCAAGTTGATCCTCTTCGAGAGGTAGGACCTTTCCAGATCTATACTTGGGTTGTGATTGAATTTGGGAAGGTGGGGGTGTGAATTTGCTGTGTGTGTGGATTTTTGAGGGGGGAGGTAAGGGAGGGTGGGTTTGCTGTGTGTGATTTTGGGCTTTAACCACTTCATTACTGGGCACTTTCACCCCCTTCCTGCCCAGGCCAATTTTCAGGTTTCAGCGCTGTCTTACTTTAAATGACAATTGTACTGTTATGCAACACTATACCCATGACAACATGGGGGTGGCATACTGTATACTTTCAGGGGCCCCCAGCCCTGCGGACCCTTCACCTCAGGAATATGGGGTGATGGATCCCTTTACTGTACACTGCCAGGGGTCGTTATTTACTGGAGCCTACAAGGTAAGTCCCTTTCGAGCACTGCTAGGGTCCCTCCCACCTCAGGTGCCTGTTTTAACCACTTGATGAGCGCCCGATGCAGATTTACAGGGCGGCTCGGCTGCGCATAATGACGTAGATCTATGTGATTATGTGCACGCGGTTTTGGTGGCGCGCACGCCCGCACCGCCTCTAATCACCGCACCCGTCTAATCACAGCAGGAGTCAGACTGCGGGACGAGCGGGCACGATCGCCACTGGCCTCCCGCAATCTTCGGCAAAACTGACAGTAGAGCCAACTGGTATGTAAACAATGTAAGACGGCTCTCCTGTCAGAGAGGCAGGGAAAGATCGTGGGATTCAGCTGAGCTGAATCACCGATTTCTCTCTGCCTCTGTTCAATCCATCCCCAACGCAGTTAGAAAGCACATCTAGGGAACACATTTACCCACTTCATCACCCCCAGTGTTAATCCCTTTCCTGCCAGTGTCATTTATACAGTAACAGTGCATATTTTTAGCACTGATTACTGTATTAATGTAACTGGTCCCCCCAAAAGTGTCAAAAAGGTCAGTTGGGGGTTCAATTTGTTTTCTGCAATGTCCCAGTCCTGATAAAAATCGCTGATCGTCACCATTACTAATATAAAAATGAAAAAATAAAAGTTCATAAATCTATCCAGTAGTTTGTAAACGCTATAACTTATGCGCAAACCAATTATTATACGCTTTATGGGATTTTTTTTTACCAAAAATATGTAGCAAAATACAAATTGGCCTAAACTGATAAAAAAAATTAGATTTTTTAATTTTTTTATTGGGAATGTTTTATAGCAGAAAGTAGAAAATATTGGTGTTTCTTTAAAAATTTACATTTTATTTTTTGTTTATAGTGCAAGAACAAAAACCGCAGAGGTGATAAAATACCACCATAAGAAAGCTCTATTAATGGGAAAAAAAGGACATCAATTGTATTTGGGTACAGGGTCGCACGACCGAGCAATTGTCAGTTAAAGCAACGCATTGCCGAATCGCAAAAAATGGCCTGGTCATTTAGGAGGTAAAACCTTCCGGGACTGAAGTGGTTAAAGTATACTGTTAGGGGCCCCTCCTCTTTAGTCCTAGAGTATGAAGGCTTCTCATACTGAGCACTGTGAGGAACCCATCCCGCTGCAGACTGAGGGCCTCCTTTGCTGTCAGGGGCTTAAACACATTAACCCCTTAGCACCGACGGAATGCAAATATGCGGCTTCGGCTTCAGTGGGTTGTACCGGGGTGATGCCAGCAGCTAGAGCTATCACCCCGGTACCCCGGTTGTTTAGAGCCGACGGTCCACTTTCTTGTAATGACAACCGAAGCGGCTGAGTAGCCGCTCAATTGTCATTACAAGGAGGTCTCCTGTCCCACCACGAGACCCGAGGGATCAGCCGACACATGCATTGGCTGGCCAAAGATCTGAACAAAGCTGAATTTGGCTCTGTTCGGGTCACCAATGTAAAAACCCGGAAGCGATGTCATGACATCACTTCCGGGTACCGGAGCCTTAACCACTTACCGCAAACTGACGTATATTTACGTCGGCAGACTTTGCGGGGTTATACCGGGATGATGCCTCTAGCTAGAGGCACCATCCTGGTACCATGGTTTAGAGCCGACGGTCGGCTTTCCGTTGGTAACGACCGATGTGGCTCAGGAGCCGCTCGATCGTTACCCGGGTGAGTGGGAGTGGACGCCCCCCCTCCTGCCGCCTTCCGTGACTTTGCCCAGGCCTCCCGTCCCACCGGGAGACCCGAGCACCCAGCCGGCACGTCCCCCGGCAAGATGGAGTCCTGATCTAAGCCGGAAGCGGCTTTGATCGGGTCTCCGATGACGTAACCCGGAGGCGGCGTCCATGACATCACTTCCGGGTTACTCTGCTGCAAAAGGTGGCAGATTTAAAAAAACAACTGTATGCAAAAAGGCCGTTTTCGGCGTTTTGCATACATGAAAGTGTAGTGGAGGGGTCTAGGGTCTTTTAGACCCTCGATCCCTCCATAAAGAGTACCTGTCACTGCATATTGGTGTCACAAGGGATGTTTACGTTGCTTGTGACAGCAATAAAAGTGATCAGATTTTTTTTAAAAAAACCTGTAATAAAGTTAAAACAAAAATAAAATAAATAGGAAAAAAAAAATTTTTTAGCCGCCCCCGTCACCGTTAGCTCGCGCACAAAAGAAAACGTATACGGAAGTCGCGAATGAAATCACTGTCCATGTGAGGTATCGCCGAGATCGCCAGAGCATGAGCAATAATTAAAAAAAAAGAACTACACTCTAAAAATTTAAAGCATCGTCTATTGAGATTTCTATTGACCGTAGTTTGTCGCCATTCCACAGGTGTGCGCAATTTTAAACCGTAACATATTGGGTATCTATTTACTCGGCGTGACATCATCTTTCACAATATACAAAGAAAATGGGCTAACTTTACAGTTTAGTATTTTTTAAATGCAGTGAAATGTGATTTTTCGTAATTTTTCACAAAAAATTGTGTGTTAAATACTGCGCAAATACTGGGTGACAAAAAATATTGCAATGACCGACATTTTATTCTCCAGAGTCTTTGCTAAAAAATTATATATAATGTTTGGGGGTTCTAAGTAGTTTTCTAGGAAAAAATACTGACTTTAACTTGTAAACAAAAAGTGTCCGAAATAGGCCTGGGGCTTAAGTTGTTAAAGGCACCAAATTAAAAAGAAAAAAGACAGCATTCAAAACAGCCAAGCTTGGCGTTTCGAATGCTTTTAAGTGCAAAGGAGGGGTTTGGGGTCTTTTAGAGTCTTTTAAAGCGCCCTGTCCCTCTGTGCTCGCGTGCAGAAGCGAACGTGTACGCAAGTCGCGCCTGCATATGTAAACGGTGTTTAAACCACACGTGAGGTATCACCGCGATTGTTAGAGCGAGAGCAATAATTCTAGCACAAGACCTCCTCTGTAACTCTGTACGGGTAACCATTAAAACATTTTAAACCGTCGCCTATGGAGATTTTTAAGTACCGAAGTTTGTCGCCATTCCATGAGTGTGCACAATTTTAAAGCATGACATGTTAGGTATCTTTACTCGCTGTAACATAATCTTTCACATAATACAATAGAATTAGGCTAACTTTAATGGGTTTTTTTTTTACAATTCATGAAAGTGTATTTCGTCCCAAAAAATTGCATTTGAAAGACCACTGCGCAAATACCGTGTGACATAAAATTTTGCAAAGGTCGCCATTTTATTCTCTAGTGTCTCTGCTAAACACACCCCCCCCCCCAGAGTCTACTGTGATGTACCCTGTCAGGGGGTCTTCACTCCAGAGGGTAAGGGCCTCTTATATTGACACTATGAGGGGCCTCTCCTCCTCCTCAGGCCTGCAATGTCAGCATCCCGCACTCTCTCACCCGCAGCTCATCAATGAGGACGGCGATTGGACACAGAGAACCGTGCCGCACAGCCATGATTGCTTCTTTCTGTAGGGTAAGCGGTGGAGACAAGGCCACACCCACCTTTATGTGTTTCTACAGCAACACGTCCATCGACTAAGGATTTTAGATAGAGGGGGAGGCACTTTCTGAGCCTGATGCGGGCATTTTTTCTAAGGGATCGGTGGAAAAAAGTGGATGTAAGAAATACTATAAATCCTGACAACAGAGCGGGTGTCGGGAACACTAGAAATACAGACAACAATCATATCATCGTGTTCTTCTATGGGAGATGGTGATTACATGACGCAAGGGGCTTCAAGATCACGACCACTATGTGTTTCCACAGCATTGCATTCCCTGTCTGGGAGGAAGGAGGGGAATTCAGTACACAGGCGCTAAAGAGTACAGAGAATGAGGGGGGGGGGGGGCTATATGAGCCTGAGGTGACCATTGTTGAATGTTGAAAAAGGATCGGTGGAACCAGAACAGAGGTAACGCATACTACAAATGCCGACACCCATGTTGTCAAATTGCTTTATGTCACACTGTGATTACATGACAAACTGTTGTTATATAAGAGGTGAATGATAGAACTGAGGGGACGGTGCCTGCTCTGGAGAGAGGTTGGGCTGCGCGCCCGCATGTACTGAACACTTAGAACTGAATGGGCGGAGCCTGCTCCTGCGACCGTCACTCAGAGCAACAGAAAGGAACTGGCCAGCCAGAGGGGCGCATTTCATTGGCTGCTCGGTTTGCATGGAAACCATCCACGCCCACCCCTAATGTGTTATAGCAAAGTGTCCGGTGTTCTATCGGATTACCGCTACCCATCTGATTGTGTAACGGAAGTGACGTTGCCACCAAAAATAATTACTGCGCATGCGCTATGCGTTCCATGGCGCACTATGTGTTCCACACACTTCTCCACTTCCCTACCAACAGAGCTCTTCAGATTGTTCAACAACTGCGGCAGCCGATATCTTACTACACCCAGCTATGTCTTACATTTCAGAGTAATTTTAGCAATAAAGTGATTGTATATATTGATATCTGATGCTGTGTGGATGATACATTTTGAAAGCCTAAAGGTTTAGCGCTGAGCAGTGTGCGGTGAACCAACATGGCTTCTGCCCCCTTCCTACTGCTGGAATTCAGCTTGTTACAAAATGTAGCATCAATACACTATACTTATTTATATGCGCTCACTTTATTGCTAAAATTATTCTGAAATTCAAGACATAAGTGGGTGTATTAAGATGTCTGCTGCTGCTGTTATATCAGATTACCACTACCTGTCAGATCATGGAACACATAGTGCTGTGGAACGCATGTTGGAATGCATAGCGCATGCGCAGTAAGTATTTTTTGGTCAGAACGTCGCTTCCGAATCCATTCTTCCCTTCCTCTTTTCTCCATCTCCCAACCACCTCCTTCCCCCTTTTTTTTCCCGCAGGCCGGGGGGACTCTACACAATCTAACCATGCCGCTTCACTCCAGGCACTGTACCTTCGGGTATAAAATGACCTTGTTGAACGCGAGGGGGCTGTCCACCCCGGAGAAGCGCTCATGGCTGCTGGCCGATCTTAAAAGAAGTGGGCCTCATTTTGCGTTTTTGCAGGAAACTTACTTCAGGAGAGACTCTGTCCCCAAATTGTACAATAGCTACTTCCCGTGGGTGTACCACGCCCCCTCCCCTACACCGAAATCAAAAGGGGTGAGCATTGTTGTGACGGAACCTCAGACCCACACTGTACTTGTGGTCTTCTGTCAGTATAGGGCTTCCTGCAGTCATGAACATAGATATCAAATCCCAGCCGCCGCTAATACAAAACTAGTCTGACACTTAGCTTGTATACTGGAAACAACTAACTCTTTTATTAAAACAAGTAGCAGACTTTTATACACTTGAGAAGCATGACAGTCACTACATGAACAATGACCTGAATATTTACATAAAGCATCACACAATTGTGAGATAACGAGGTACAGCTGACTCATGGCTAATCCCATCTAGACAAGGTTATCATTCACATGCTAATTAGCTCAGCGTACTTAAGTCAGCCTGGAAACCCAGACTGCCGGCACCAAAGGTAAAACAAGATGTGTAAATACTGAGAACCCACCGTAAACAATATGTGAGCAAATCAGCATGATTTACAATCCGTGGAAGACAGGTGTTTGGGCTGATGACATGCATCTGTCACAAGTCTGACCAACTGAAGCAATCCAAACCATTACTTATCTGTCTTTAAATTTCAGTGATGGTGAATACTGTCACAATTGTGATCTCCAAGAAAATACCCTGGTCTTTTATGGCAGAACAGGCTGACCCTATGGGTCGCTTCTTGCTGTTGAAGGGTAGACTTGGGCACTCAGTGGTTACCTTGATTAATATATATTTGCCCAATTCGGATTTTCTGTCCTTTGTGCAGCAATTAACTCCGGTTGTCATGGGCTTCCATGAGGGTTTCCTCCTCATGGGTGGGGATTTTAACTATGCTCCCGAACCCCTGCTGGACACGGCACAAGGTACCTCACGTGTCTCTTACGCATACTTAAGAAAATAGGAAAAGGAACTCTCTCTCCTCGACATGGTTGACCCTTGGCGTGTGATGCATCCCGGTGAAAGGGATTATACTTATTACTCGGCAACCCACAACACTTATACTAGGATAGACTTCTTTCTGATCCCTCATAAAGATCTTCCCTTGGTCACTTCCTCTCAGTTGGGGTCCTTCTCGTTTTCAGATCATGCCCCTATACATATCACCATGAACTGGGACGCCAGACAAACTAGGCCCCCGACATGGAGGCTTAACTAATCGCTCTTACAGATTCCCGAGGTACAGGCAGAACTCGACAGGACCTTGTCTGCCTATTTTGCGGACAACACGGACCCCTCATTGGCACCTTCCACTGTCTGGGAGGCTTATAATTGTGTCATTCGGGGTGTTCTTATACGTATTGGCTCCCAACGGAAGAGGGAAAGGGATAGCAAAGGTCGCAAACTCTATTAGCACACATTGACACATTGAGTACCAAACATAAGAAATCATTAGCAGAGGAGCATCGGTTGCCCCTTATGAAGGCCAGGGAGGAGCTGAATAACCTCTTGTTTCAGAAATTGATCTAGGGTCTGGCTTGGGCTAGGCGTCATTACTATGAATTTTCTAATAAGCCCAGGGCGATGTTGGCAAAGGTAGTGAGAGGGCCTAGGAAACGCATGTTCATCACCAATGTTCAGTCAGCCGGAGGGTGGAAGGCTCACACCTCAGAGGACATTTCATCCGAATTTTGCTCCTTTTTCCAATCCAATCTCAATACGGATGATGCTCCAGACTCCAACCCCAATGAGATGGGGGCCGGGGTAAATACATCCACAATTCTGGCATGCCCACTCTCTCGGCGGACCAGGGTCTTGCTTTGGAGGCGGAGATTACAGAGGATGAACTGTCCTCTGCTATTGCTCTGACTAAGCCTCACAAGGCTCCGGGCCCTGACGGGTTTACTCTAACCAACAATCAGACTTTTGTCTCTCGTCTCAACCAGCCTCTGTTAGCGTTTTTTAATGCCATCAAATAGGATGGGGTCATGCCTGTTGATTCTCTCTGGGCCTACATCACTGTAATTCACAAGGAAAGGAAAGAACCGTCGTGTTGTGGGAGCTATCGTCCCATAGCCCTCTTGAATGCCGACCTCAACCTGTTTTCCAAGATTCTTGCCAACAGGCTCTTTCCTCATCTCACACACCTGATTTGTTATGACCAGGTAAGTTTTGGGCCGTCTAGATAGGCCAGGGACAACATGACTTGTGTGATTGACCCCATTCATTCTGCCCAAACGTCTGATTGGCAGATAATCCTTTTATCCACAGACGCAGAGAAAGCCTTCGAGAGGGTGCCTTGGAATTTTATTCGGGCCACCCTGTCTCATTTTGGCTTGGGGCCCCGGATGTTGAGGTGGATTCTGGTACTGTATTTCTCCCCCTCGGCGTCAGTTAGGGTCAATGACTGGAGATCCAACTTTTTTCTAAACACTTACTGTCAGCTGTCTAATTATAAGATGAACATCTCTAAGTTGGTGGTGCTTAATATTTCGGCGCCTGTAGCTGTCGAGAGAGTTCTTCAGGCATTGTTCCCCTTTCACTGGGCGGACTGTTCTCTTAAGTATCTAGGTGTACAGATAACTGCTGACCCTTTTGACCTCTTCCAGGCTAACCTGCCTCCTCTTTTGGGAATGATCAAGTCGGATCTCCGGGCTTGGCAATCACTGACGCTGACGTGGTTCGGTCGTTGTAAAGCACGCACTTAAGATGAATGTGTTACCTAGATTAATTTATGTTTTACAGGTTCTCCCGATTCACATCCCCTTTTTGTTTTTCAAACAAGTGCGGGTGGTGTTAAGGTCCTTTGTTTGGGCCACTAGGTCCCCTAGAATTAAGTTGCACACGCTAACTCTGCCTAAGGTGAAGGGGGGTATTGGTCTTCCAGACCTCCTTAGGTATTACAGAGCTTCCCACCTTATGCGGGTGGTGGATTGGCACTGTAATGCAGATGTCAAGCAGTGGTTGCTGATGGAGGGCGAAGACACCGGCCTGCTTTTGCCTCGGCCACCTTGGCTTTCCTCCAGCCCCTCGGAACTTGTGTCTAACCACCCTTTGGTTGGGGCTACTCTTAGGGAAGTTAGGTTGTTACAACGACATTCACAAATAGCACCTCTGCCCTCCCCTGTGAGGCCTATAGTGGGCAATCCTGAATTTCCCGGGCTGCACGAGTGCCAGGGTGCGGAAGTTGGCCCTCTCGGGGAAAGTCAGTTGGCTGGACATGTGGCAGAGTGGTGACATTCCCTCTCCTTCGGAGATCGCTGGGTGGTCTCATCCCCCCCCTCGATCCCCTTAGCCATCATTCAACTTAGGTATTTCCTCCAATCTTTTCAGAAGATGGGCTATGCTCCCCGACCTCTGATGCTATTTGAATCTATCTGTAGAAAGAGAGAGCCAATCAGACACACCCTGTCCTTGCTTTACAACCTTCTATCAGATTTGGATGAGGGACAACGGCTACCTTTCGTTACGCAACGGGAGCCGGACTTTGGCATCTCTTTCACTCCCAAACAATTAGACAAGATTCTGTCAATGACAGCCACATTGAATAATACAGAAGAAAAACTGTGGAAACTGTGGCAGCCTTGTGTGTACTTCACTGGTACTGAGACTTACCTACAGGGCACCGTTTCTACTGACGTTTAGCTCACGTGCCGTTTTTCTTTAGGTGCTGGCTTTGACCTCAATGGTCCGATCTCTTTATGCTGGTGGTCCTACTGGTCTTAACCCCATCCCCTCCCCCTCTTTTTTTTTCTGTTTGTTCCTTCCTCCCTCTCTCCCCTTCCCTTCTTCTTTCCCTCCTTCTCTATTTCAAATCTTTCCCACACATGGTTATCTAACGGTTTGCTGATTTTCTTGTTATTATTCATATATCCGTTTACGTCTCTAGGAGACGTCCCATTGGGTGAGCTCGGGCACATCTTGGTGATCTATCATATAAATACCTCACGATCTCAATCTTTGCTCCGAGGGTAACCCAAGCTATATAAAAGGAAAATTTTCGGCAAAGTATTCCTGTTCGTTTACTTTGATTTATTTGTCACTCGATTGTACTTTTACTTTAAAAAATAAATAAAAAAAACGAAAACAACGAAGTGTTGAGTGCCCTCATTCTGAGAAGGACTAAAAGCAGCAAATCCTTATTATTGAATGCAGAACGTGTTGGCTGAGCGATCAATGTCTCGGGCTTTAAGATTTGAACTATTGGTCTCGTCTTTTGTGCATGTTCAAACATGAAGACAGAAAGTGAGAAATGTGTTACATGGACCTCTTCATTGGAGCCTGGAGGAGAAGGCGAGGAGTTTCCTCAGAAGAGCTAGATGAATCTCCCGAACCCCAAGCATAGAAGAAGTTGGTCCTCTTCAAAAGGTAGGACCTTTTCAGATCCATACTTGAGTTGCTTTTGGATTTGGAAAGGTGGGGGTGTGCATGTGCTGTGTCAATGTGCGTGGATTTTTGGGAGGGGAAGGTGAGGGAGCATGGGTTTGCTGTGTGTGTGATTTTGGGCTTTAAGCTCCAAAATATTACTATGTCTGATGGTGCATTCTTGCACTATCAAAGAAAAAGGAGAACAGCGACGTGTTGTGTGCCCTCATTCTGAGAAGGACTGAAAGCAGCACATCTTTATTATTGTATGCAGCACTGGCCAGCTGAAAGCATTGGCTGAGCGACCAATGTCTCGGGCTTTAAGCTGTAAACTATGGGTCCGGTCTGATGTGCATGCTCAAGCTCAAAGACAGAAAGTGAGAAATGTGTTGCATGGACCTCTTCATCGGAGCCATGAGGAGAAGGCGAGGATTTCCCTCAGAAGAGCAAGATGAATCTCCTCTGCACAAGCAAGGAAGAAGTTGATTCTCTTCAAAAGGTAGGACATTTTACGATTTATACTTGAGTTGCTTTTTAATTTTGAAATCTGGGGGTGTTTTTTTTGCTGTGTTAATGTCTGTGGATTTTGGGGTGAATGTGAGGGAGTGCGTTTGCTGTGTGTGTGTGTGATTTTGGACTTTAAGCTCCAAAAAATTACTTCTGTCTGATGGCGCATTCTTGCACAAAAAATTAAAAAGAAGAACAGCGAAGTGTTGTGTGCCCTCATTCTGAGGAGAAATGAAAGCAGCACATCATTATTGTGTGCACAACTGGCCAGCTGAATGTATTGGCTGAGCGACCAATGTCTCGGGCTTTAAGCTGTAAACTATGGGTCCTGTCTGATGTGCATGCTCAAGCTTGAAGACAGAAAGTGAGAAATGTGTTGCACGGACCTCTTCATCGGAGACTGGAGGAGAAGGCGAGGAGTTCCCTCAGAAGAGCTAGATGAATCTCCTCTGCACAAGCAAGGAAGAAGTTGATTCTCTTCAAAAGGTAGGACATTTTCAGATTTATACTTGAGTTGCTTTTTAATTTTAAAATCTGGGGGTGTTGATTTGCTGTGTTAATGTCTGTGGATTTTGGGGTGAATGTGAGGGAGTGTGTTTGCTGTGTGTGTGTTTTTGGACTTTAAGCTCCAAAAAATTACTTCTGTCTTATGGCGCATTCTTGCACAATAAAAGAAAAAGAAGAACAGCGAAGTGTTGTGTGCCCTCATTCTGAGGAGAAATGAAAGCAGCACATCATTATTGTGTGCAGAACTGGCCAGCTGAATGTGTTGGCTGAGCGACCAATGTCTCGGGCTTTAAGCTGTAAACTATGGGTACCGTCTGATGTGCATGCTCAAGCTTGAAGACAGAAAGTGAGAAATGTGTTGCATGGACCTCTTCATCGGAGCCTGGAGGTGAAGGCGAGGAGTTCCCTCAGAAGAGCTAGATGAATCTCCTCTGCACAAGCAAGGAAGAAGTTGATTCTCTTCAAAAGGTAGGACATTTTCAGATTTATACTTGAGTTGCTTTTTAATTTTGAAATCTGGGGGTGTGGATTTGCTGTGTTAATGTCTGTGGATTTTGGGGTGAATGTGAGGGAGTGTGTTTGCTGTGTGGGTGTTTTTGGACTTTAAGCTCCAAAAAATTACTTCTGTCTGATGGCGCATTCTTGCACAATAAAAGAAAAAGAAGAACAGCGAAGTGTTGTGTGCCCTCATTCTGAGGAGAAATGAAAGCAGCACATCATTATTGTGTGCAGAACTGGCCAGCTGAATGTGTTGGCTGAGCGACCAATGTCTCGGGCTTTAAGCTGTAAACTATGGGTACCGTCTGATGTGCATGCTCAAGCTTGAAGACAGAAAGTGAGAAATGTGTTGCATGGACCTCTTCATCGGAGCCATGAGGAGAAGGCGAGGATTTCCCTCAGAAGAGCAAGATGAATCTCCTCTGCACAAGCAAGATAGAAGTTGATTCTCTTCAAAAGGTAGGACATTTTCCGATTTATACTTGAGTTGCTTTTTAATTTTGAAATCTGGGGGTGTGGATTTGCTGTGTTAATGTCTGTGGATTTTGGGGTGAATGTGAGGGAGTGTGTTTGCTGTGTGGGTGTTTTTGGACTTTAAGCTCCAAAAAATGACTTCTGTCTGATGGCGCATTCTTGCACCATAAAAGAAAAAGAAGAACAGCGAAGTGTTGTGTGCCCTCATTCTGAGGAGAAATGAAAGCAGCACATCATTATTGTGTGCAGAACTGGCCAGCTGAATGTGTTGGCTGAGCGACCAATGTCTCGGGCTTTAAGCTGTAAACTATGGGTACCGTCTGATGTGCATGCTAAAGCTTGAAGACAGAAAGTGAGAAATGTGTTGCACGGACCTCCTCATCGAAGCCTGGAGGAAAAGGCGAGGAGTTCCCTCAGAAGAGCTAGATGAATCTCCTCTGCACAAGCAAGGAAGAAGTTGATTCTCTTCAAAAGGTAGGACATTTTCAGATTTATACTTGAGTTGCTTTTTAATTTTGAAATCTGGGGGTGTGGATTTGCTGTGTTAATGTCTGTGGATTTTGGGGTGAATGTGAGGGAGTGTGTTTGCTGTGTGTGTGTTTTTGGACTTTAAGCTCCAAAAAATTACTTCTGTCTGATGGCGCATTCTTGCACCATAAAAGAAAAAGAAGAACAGCGAAGTGTTGTGTACCCTCATTCTGAGGAGAAATGAAAGCAGCACATCATTATTGTGTGCAGAACTGGCCAGCTGAATGTGTTGGCTGAGCGACCAATGTCTCAGGCTTTAAGCTGTAAACTATGGGTCCCGTCTGATGTGCATGGTCAAGCTTGAAGACAGAAAGTGAGAAATGTGTTGCACGGACCTCTTCATCGGAGCCTGGAGGAGAAGGCGAGGAGTTCCCTCAGAAGAGCTAGATGAATCTCCTCTGCACTAGCAAGGAAGAAGTTGATTCTCTTCAAAAGGTAGGACATTTTCAGATTTATACTTGAGTTGCTTTTTAATTTTGAAATCTGGGGGTGTGGATTTGCTGTGTTAATGTCTGTGGATTTTGGTGTGAATGTGAGGGAGTGTGTTTGCTGTGTGTGTGTTTTTGGACTTTAAGCTCCAAAAAACTACTTCTGTCTGATGGCGCATTCTTGCACAATAAAAGAAAAAGAAGAACAGCGAAGTGTTGTGTGCCCTCATTCTGAGGAGAAATGAAAGCAGCACATCATTATTGTGTGCAGAACTGGCCAGCTGAATGTGTTGGCTGAGCGACGAATGTCTCAGGCTTTAAGCTGTAAACTATGGGTCCCGTCTGATGTGCATGGTCAAGCTTGAAGACAGAAAGTGAGAAATGTGTTGCACGGACCTCTTCATCGGAGTCTGGAGGAGAAGGCGAGGAGTTCCCTCAGAAGAGCTAGATGAATCTCCTCTGCACTAGCAAGGAAGAAGTTGATTCTCTTCAAAAGGTAGGACATTTTCAGATTTATACTTGAGTTGCTTTTTAATTTTGAAATCTGGGGGTGTGGATTTGCTGTGTTAATGTCTGTGGATTTTGGGGTGAATGTGAGGGAGTGTGTTTGCTGTGTGTGTGTTTTTGGACTTTAAGCTCCAAAAAACTACTTCTGTCTGATGGCGCATTCTTGCACAATAAAAGAAAAAGAAGAACAGCGAAGTGTTGTGTGCCCTCATTCTGAGGAGAAATGAAAGCAGCACATCATTATTGTGTGCAGAACTGGCCAGCTGAATGTGTTGGCTGAGCGACGAATGTCTCGGGCTTTAAGCTGTAAACTATGGGTCCCGTCTGATGTGCATGCTCAAGCTTGAAGACAGAAAGTTTGAAATGTGTTGCATGGACCTCTTCATCGGAGCCTGGAGAAGAAGGCGAGGAGTTCCCTCAGAAGAGCTAGATGAATCTCCTCTGCACAAGCAAGGAAGAAGTTGATTCTCTTCAAAAGGGCGGACATTTTCAGATTTATACTTGAGTTGCTTTTTAATTTTGAAATCTGGGGGTGTGGATTTGCTGTGTTAATGTCTGTGGATTTTGGGGTGAATGTGAGGGAGTGTGTTTGCTGTGTGTGTGTTTTTGGACTTTAAGCTCCAAAAAATTACTTCTGTCTGATGGCGCATTCTTGCACAATAAAAGAAAAAGAAGAACAGCGAAGTGTTGTGTGCCCTCATTCTGAGGAGAAATGAAAGCAGCACATCATTATTGTGTGCAGAACTGGCCAGCGGAATGTGTTGGCTGAGCGACCAATGTCTCGGGCTTTAAGCTGTAAACTATGGGTCCCATCTAAAGTGCATGCTCAACCTTGAAGACAGAAAGTGAGAAATGTGTTGCATGGACCTCTTCATCGGAGCCTGGAGGAGAAGGCGAGGAGTTCCCTCAGAAGAGCTAGATGAATCTCCTCTGCACAAGCAAGGAAGAAGTTGATTCTCTTCAAAAGGTAGGACATTTTCAGATTTATACTTGAGTTGCTTTTTAATTTATGAAATCTGGGGGTGTGGATTTGCTGTGTTAATGTCTGTGGATTTTGGGGTGAATGTGAGGGAGTGTGGTTGCTGTGTGTGTGTTTTTGGACTTTAAGCTCCAAAAAATGACTTCTGTCTGATGGCGCATTCTTGCACAATAATAGAAAAAGAAGAACAGCGAAGTGTTGTGTGCCCTCATTCTGAGGAGAAATGAAAGCAGCACATCATTATTGTGTGCAGAACTGGCCAGCGGAATGTGTTGGCTGAGCGACCAATGTCTCAGGCTTTAAGCTGTAAAATATGGGTCCCGTCTAAAGTGCATGCTCAACCTTGAAGACAGAAAGTGAGAAATGTGTTGCATGGACCTCTTCATCGGAGCCTGGAGGAGAAGGCGAGGAGTTCCCTCAGAAGAGCTAGATGAATCTCCTCTGCACAAGCAAGGAAGAAGTTGATTCTCTTCAAAAGGTAGGACATTTTCAGATTTATACTTGAGTTGCTTTTTAATTTTGAAATCTGGGGGTGTGGATTTGCTGTGTTAATGTCTGTGGATTTTGGGGTGAATGTGAGGAGTGTGTTTGCTGTGTGTGTGTTTTTGGACTTTAAGCTTCAAAAATTACTTCTGTCTGATGGCGCATTCTTGCACAATAAAAGAAAAAGAACAGCGAAGTGTTGTGTGCCCTCATTCTGAGGAGAAATGAAAGCAGCACATCATTATTGTGTGCAGAACTGGCCAGCTGAATGTGTTGGCTGAGCGACCAATGTCTCGGGCTTTAAGCTGTAAACTATGGGTACCGTCTGATGTGCATGCTCAAGCTTGAAGACAGAAAGTGAGAAATGTGTTGCACGGACCTCTTCATCGGAGCCTGGAGGAGAAGGCGAGGAGTTCCTTCAGAAGAGCTAGATGAACCTCCTCTGCACAAGCAAGGAAGAAGTTGATTCTCTTCAAAAGGTAGGACATTTTCAGATTTATACTTGAGTTGCTTTTTAATTTTGAAATCTGGGGGTGTGGATTTGCTGTGTTAATGTCTGTGGATTTTGGGTTGAATGTGAGGGAGTGTGTTTGCTGTGTGTGTGTTTTTGGACTTTAAGCCCCAAAAAATTACTTCTGTCTGATGGCGCATTCTTGCACAATAAAAGAAAAAGACGAACAGCGAAGTGTTGTATGCCCTCATTATGAGGAGAAATGAAAGCAGCACATCATTATTGTGTGCAGAACTGGCAAGCGGAATGTGTTGGCTGAGCGACTAATGTCTCAGGCTTTAAGCTGTAAACTATGGGTCCCGTCTGATGTGCATGCTCAACCTTGAAGACAGAAAGTGAGAAATGTGTTGCATGGACCTCTTCATCGGAGCCTGGAGGAGAAGGCGAGGAGTTCCCTCAGAAGAGCTAGATGATTCTCCTCTGCACAAGCAAGGAAGAAGTTGATTCTCTTCAAAAGGTAGGACATTTTCAGATTTATACTTGGGTTACTTTTTAATTTTGAATTCTGGGGGTGTGGATTTGCTGTGTTAATGTCTGTGGATTTTGGGGTGAATGTGAAGACTGTGTTTGCTGTGTGTGTGTTTTTGGACTTTAAGCTCCAAAAAATTACTTCTGTCTGATGGCGCATTCTTGCACAATAAAAGAAAAAGAACAGCGAAGTGTTGTGTGCCCTCATTCTGAGGAGAAATTAAAGCAGCACATCATTATTGTGTGCAGAACTGGCTAGCTGAATGAGTTGGCTGAGCGACCAATGTCTCAGGCTTTAAGCTGTAAACTATGGGTCCCGTCTGATGTGCATGCTCCAACTTGAAGACAGAAAGTGAGAAATGTGTTGCACGGACCTCTTCATGGGAGCCTGGAGGAGAAGGCGAGGAGTTCCCTCAGAAGAGCTAGATGAATCTCCTCTGCACAAGCAAGGAAGAAGTTGATTCTCTTCAAAAGGTAGGACATTTTCAGATTTATACTTGAGTTGCTTTTTAATTTTGAAATCTGGGGGTGTGGATTTGCTGTGGTAATGTCTGTGGATTTTGGGTTGAATGTGAGGGAGTGTGTTTGCTGTGTGTGTGTTTTTGGACTTTAAGCTCCAAAAAATTACTTCTGTCTGATGGCGCATTCTTGCACAATAAAAGAAAAAGACGAACAGCGAAGTGTTGTGTGCCCTCATTCTGAGGAGAAATGAAAGCAGCACATCATTATTGTGTGCAAAGCTGGCCAGCGGAATGTGTTGGCTGAGCGACCAATGTCTCGAGCTTTAAGCTGTAGACTATGGGTCCCGTCTGATGTGCATGCTCAAGCTTGAAGACAGAAAGTGAGAAATGTGTTGCATGGACCTCTTCATCGGAGCCTGGAGGAGAAGGCGAGGAGTTCCCTCAGAAGAGCTATATGAATCTCCTCTGCACAAGCAAGGAAGAAGTTGATTCTCTTCAAAAGGTAGGACATTTTCAGATTTATACTTGAGTTGCTTTTTAATTTTGAAATCTGGGGGTGTGTATTTGCTGTGTTAATTTCTGTGGATTTTGAGGTGAATGTGAGGGAGTGTGTTTGCTGTGTGTGTGTTTTTGGACTTTAAGCTTCAAAAAATTACTTCTGTCTGATGGCGCATTCTTGCACCATAAAAGAAAAAGAAGAACAGCGAAGTGTTGTGTGCCCTCATTCTGAGGAGAAATGAAAGCAGCACATCATTATTGTGTGCAGAACTGGCCAGCTGAATGTGTTGGCTGAGCGACCAATGTCTCGGGCTTTAAGCTGTAAACTATGGTTACCGTCTGATGTGCATGCTCAAGCTTGAAGACAGAAATTGAGAAATGTGTTGCACGGACCTCTTCATCGGAGCCTGGAGGAGAAGGCGAGGAGTTCCCTCAGAAGAGCTAGATGAATCTCCTCTGCACAAGCAAGGAAGAAGTTGATTCTCTTCAAAAGGTAGGACATTTTCAGATTTATACTTGAGTTGCTTTTTAATTTTGAAATCTGGGTGTGTGGATTTGCTGTGTTAATGTCTGTGGATTTTGGGGTGAATGTGAGGGAGTGTGTTTGCTGTGTGTGTGTTTTTGGACTTTAAGCTCCAAAAAATTACTTCTATCTGATGGCGCATTCTTGCACAATAAAAGAAAAAGAAGAACAGCGAAGTGTTGTGTGCCCTCATTCTGAGGAGAAATGAAAGCAGCACATCATTATTGTGGCAGAACTGGCCAGCTGAATGTGTTGGCTGAGCGACCAATGTCTCGGGCTTTAAGCTGTAAACTATGGGTCCCGTCTCATGTGCATGCTCAACCTTGAAGACAGAAAGTGAGAAATGTGTTGCACAGACCTCTTCATCGGAGCCTGGAGGAGAAGGCAAGGAGTTCCCTCAGAAGAGCTAGATTAATCTCCTCTGCACATGCAAGGAAGAAGTTGATTCTCTTCAAAAGGTAGGACATTTTCAGATTTATACTTGGGTTACTTTTTAATTTTGAATTCTGGGGGTGTGGATTTGCTGTGTTAATGTCTGTGGATTTTGGGGTGAATGTGAAGACTGTGTTTGCTGTGTGTGTGTTTTTGGACTTTAAGCTCCAAAAAATTACTTCTGTCTGATGGCGCATTCTTGCACAATAAAAGAAAAAGAACAGCGAAGTGTTGTGTGCCCTCATTCTGAGGAGAAATTAAAGCAGCACATCATTATTGTGTGCAGAACTGGCTAGCTGAATGAGTTGGCTGAGCGACCAATGTCTCAGGCTTTAAGCTGTAAACTATGGGTCCCGTCTGATGTGCATGCTCCAACTTGAAGACAGAAAGTGAGAAATGTGTTGCACGGACCTCTTCATGGGAGCCTGGAGGAGAAGGCGAGGAGTTCCCTCAGAAGAGCTAGATGAATCTCCTCTGCACAAGCAAGGAAGAAGTTGATTCTCTTCAAAAGGTAGGACATTTTCAGATTTATACTTGAGTTGCTTTTTAATTTTGAAATCTGGGGGTGTGGATTTGCTGTGTTAATGTCTGTGGATTTTGGGTTGAATGTGAGGGAGTGTGTTTGCTGTGTGTGTGTTTTTGGACTTTAAGCTCCAAAAAATTACTTCTGTCTGATGGCGCATTCTTGCACAATAAAAGAAAAAGACGAACAGCGAAGTGTTGTGTGCCCTCATTCTGAGGAGAAATGAAAGCAGCACATCATTATTGTGTGCAAAGCTGGCCAGCGGAATGTGTTGGCTGAGCGACCAATGTCTCGAGCTTTAAGCTGTAGACTATGGGTCCCGTCTGATGTGCATGCTCAAGCTTGAAGACAGAAAGTGAGAAATGTGTTGCATGGACCTCTTCATCGGAGCCTGGAGGAGAAGGCGAGGAGTTCCCTCAGAAGAGCTAGATGAATCTCCTCTGCACAAGCAAGGAAGAAGTTGATTCTCTTCAAAAGGTAGGACATTTTCAGATTTATACTTGAGTTGCTTTTTAATTTTGAAATCTGGGGGTGTGTATTTGCTGTGTTAATTTCTGTGGATTTTGAGGTGAATGTGAGGGAGTGTGTTTGCTGTGTGTGTGTTTTTGGACTTTAAGCTTCAAAAAATTACTTCTGTCTGATGGCGCATTCTTGCACCATAAAAGAAAAAGAAGAACAGCGAAGTGTTGTGTGCCCTCATTCTGAGGAGAAATGAAAGCAGCACATCATTATTGTGTGCAGAACTGGCCAGCGGAATGTGTTGGCTGAGCGACCAATGTCTCGGGCTTTAAGCTGTAAACTATGGTTACCGTCTGATGTGCATGCTCAAGCTTGAAGACAGAAATTGAGAAATGTGTTGCACGGACCTCTTCATCGGAGCCTGGAGGAGAAGGCGAGGAGTTCCCTCAGAAGAGCTAGATGAATCTCCTCTGCACAAGCAAGGAAGAAGTTGATTCTCTTCAAAAGGTAGGACATTTTCAGATTTATACTTGAGTTGCTTTTTAATTTTGAAATCTGGGTGTGTGGATTTGCTGTGTTAATGTCTGTGGATTTTGGGGTGAATGTGAGGGAGTGTGTTTGCTGTGTGTGTGTTTTTGGACTTTAAGCTCCAAAAAATTACTTCTATCTGATGGCGCATTCTTGCACAATAAAAGAAAAAGAAGAACAGCGAAGTGTTGTGTGCCCTCATTCTGAGGAGAAATGAAAGCAGCACATCATTATTGTGTGCAGAACTGGCCAGCGGAATGTGTTGGCTGAGCAACCAATGTCTCGGGCTTTTAGCTGTAAACTATGGGTCCCATCTGATGTGCATGCTCAACCTTGAAGACAGAGAGTGAGAAATGTGTTGCATGGACCTCTTCATCGGAGCCTGGAGGAGAAGGCGAGGAGTTCCCTCAGAAGAGCTAGATGAATCTCCTCTGCCCAAGCAAGGAAGAAGTTGATTCTCTTCAAAAGGTAGGACATTTTCAGATTTATACTTGAGTTGCTTTTTAATTTTGAAATCTGGGGGTGTGGATTTGCTGTGTTAATGTCTGTGGATTTTGGGGTGAATGTGAGGGAATGTGTTTGCTGTGTGTGTGTTTTTGGACTTTAAGCTCCAAAAAATTACTTCTGTCTGATGGCGCATTCTTGCACAATAAAAGAAAAAGAAGAACAGCGAAGTGTTGTGTGCCCTCATTCTGAGGAGAAATGAAAGCAGCACATCATTATTGTGGCAGAACTGGCCAGCTGAATGTGTTGGCTGAGCGACCAATGTCTCGGGCTTTAAGCTGTAAACTATGGGTCCCGTCTCATGTGCATGCTCAACCTTGAAGACAGAAAGTGAGAAATGTGTTGCACAGACCTCTTCATCGGAGCCTGGAGGAGAAGGCAAGGAGTTCCCTCAGAAGAGCTAGATTAATCTCCTCTGCACATGCAAGGAAGAAGTTGATTCTCTTCAAAAGGTAGGACATTTTCAGATTTATACTTGAGTTGCTTTTTAATTTTGAAATTTGGGGGTGTGGATTTGCTGTGTTAATGTCTGTGGATTTTGGGTTGAATGTGAGGGAGTGTGTTTGCTGTGTGTGTGTTTTTGGACTTTAAGCTCCAAAAAATTACTTCTGTCTGATGGCGTATTCTTGCACAATAAAAGAAATAGACGAACAGCGAAGTGTTGTGTGCCCTCATTCTGAGGAGAAATGAAAGCAGCACATCATTATTGTGTGCAAAACTGGCCAGCGGAATGTGTTGGCTGAGCGACCAATGTCTCGGGCTTTAAGCTGTAAACTATGGGTACCGTCTGATGTGCATGCTCAACCTTGAAGACAGAAAGTGAGAAATGTGTTGCACGGACCTCTTCATCGGAACCTGGAGGAAAAGGCGAGGAGTTCCCTCAGAAGTGCTAGATGAATCTCCTCTGCACAAGCAAGGAAGAAGTTGTTTCTCTTCAAAAGGTAGGACATTTTCAGATTTATACTTGAGTTGCTTTTTAATTTTGAAATCTGGGGGTGTGGATTTGCTGTGTTAATGTCTGTGGATTTTGGGTTGAATGTGAGGGAGTGTGTTTGCTGTGTGTATTTTTGGACTTTAAGCTCCAAAAAATTACTTCTGTCTGATGGCGCATTCTTGCACAATAAAAGAAAAAGACGAACAGCGAAGTGTTGTGTGCCCTCATTCTGAGGAGAAATGAAAGCAGCACATCATTATAGTGTGCAAAGCTGGCCAGCGGAATGTGTTGGCTGAGCGACCAATGTCTCGGGCTTTAAGCTGTAGACTATGGGTCCCGTCTGATGTGCATGCTCAACCTTGAAGACAGAAAGTGAGAAATGTGTTGCTTGGACCTCTTCATCGGAGCCTGGAGGAGAAGGCGAGGAGTTCCCTCAGAAGAGCTAGATGAATCTCCTCTGCACAAGCAAGGAAGAAGTTTATTCTCTTCAAAAGGTAGGACATTTTCAAATGTATACTTGAGTTGCTTTTTAATTTTGAAATCTGGGGGTGTGGATTTGCTGTGTTAATGTCTGTGGATTTTGGGGTGAATGTGAGGGAGTGTGTTTGCTGTGTGTGTGTTTTTGGACTTTAAGCTCCAAAAAATTACTTCTGTCTGATGGCGCATTCTTGCACCATAAAAGAAAAAGAAGAACAGCGAAGTGTTGTGTGCCCTCATTCTGAGGAGAAATTAAAGCAGCACATCATTATTGTGTGCAGAACTGGCCAGCTGAATGTGTTGGCTAAGCGACCAATGTCTCAGGCTTTAAGCTGTAAACTATGGGTCCCGTCTGATGTGCATGCTCAAGCTTGAAGACAGAAAGTGAGAAATGTGTTGCACAGACCTCTTCATCGGAGCCTGGAGGAGAAGGCGAGGAGTTCCCTCAGAAGAGCTAGATGAATCTCCTCTGCACAAGCAAGGAAGAAGTTGATTCTCTTCAAAAGGTAGGACATTTTCAGATTTATACTTGAGTTGCTTTTTAATTTTGAAATCTGGGGGTGTGGATTTGCTGTGTTAATGTCTGTGGATTTTGGGGTGAATGTGAGGGAGTGTGTTTGGTGTGTGTGTGTTTTTGGACTTTAAGCTCCAAAAAATTACTTCTGTCTGATGGCGCATTCTTGCACAATAAAAGAAAAAGAAGAACAGCGAAGTGTTGTGTGCCCTCATTCTGAGGAGAAATGAAAGCAGCACATCATTATTGTGTGCAAAGCTGGCCAGCGGAATGTGTTGGCTGAGCGACCAATGTCTCGGGCTTTAAGCTGTAAACTATGAGTCCCGTCTGATGTGCATGCTCAACCTTGAAGACAGAAAGTGAGAAATGTGTTGCATGGACCTCTTCATCGGACCCTGGAGGAGAAGGCGAGGAGTTCCCTCGGAAGAGCTAGATGAATCTCCTCTGCACAAGCAAGGAAGAAGTTGATTCTCTTCAAAAGGTAGGACATTTTCAGATTTATACTTGAGTTGCTTTTTAATTTTGAAATCTGGGGGTGTGTATTTGCTGTGTTAATTTCTGTGGATTTTGAGGTGAATGTGAGGGAGTGTGTTTGCTGTGTGTGTGTTTTTGGACTTTAAGCTTCAAAAAATTACTTCTGTCTGATGGCGCATTCTTGCACCATAAAAGAAAAAGAAGAACAGCGAAGTGTTGTGTGCCCTCATTCTGAGGAGAAATGAAAGCAGCACATCATTATTGTGTGCAGAACTGGCCAGCTGAATGTGTTGGCTGAGCGACCAATGTCTCGGGCTTTAAGCTGTAAACTATGGTTACCGTCTGATGTGCATGCTCAAGCTTGAAGACAGAAATTGAGAAATGTGTTGCACGGACCTCTTCATCGGAGCCTGGAGGAGAAGGCGAGGAGTTCCCTCAGAAGAGCTAGATGAATCTCCTCTGCACAAGCAAGGAAGAAGTTGATTCTCTTCAAAAGGTAGGACATTTTCAGATTTATACTTGAGTTGCTTTTTAATTTTGAAATCTGGGTGTGTGGATTTGCTGTGTTAATGTCTGTGGATTTTGGGGTGAATGTGAGGGAGTGTGTTTGCTGTGTGTGTGTTTTTGGACTTTAAGCTCCAAAAAATTACTTCTATCTGATGGCGCATTCTTGCACAATAAAAGAAAAAGAAGAACAGCGAAGTGTTGTGTGCCCTCATTCTGAGGAGAAATGAAAGCAGCACATCATTATTGTGTGCAGAACTGGCCAGTGGAATGTGTTGGCTGAGCAACCAATGTCTCGGGCTTTTAGCTGTAAACTATGGGTCCCATCTGATGTGCATGCTCAACCTTGAAGACAGAGAGTGAGAAATGTGTTGCATGGACCTCTTCATCGGAGCCTGGAGGAGAAGGCGAGGAGTTCCCTCAGAAGAGCTAGATGAATCTCCTCTGCCCAAGCAAGGAAGAAGTTGATTCTCTTCAAAAGGTAGGACATTTTCAGATTTATACTTGAGTTGCTTTTTAATTTTGAAATCTGGGGGTGTGGATTTGCTGTGTTAATGTCTGTGGATTTTGGGGTGAATGTGAGGGAATGTGTTTGCTGTGTGTGTGTTTTTGGACTTTAAGCTCCAAAAAATTACTTCTGTCTGATGGCGCATTCTTGCACAATAAAAGAAAAAGAAGAACAGCGAAGTGTTGTGTGCCCTCATTCTGAGGAGAAATGAAAGCAGCACATCATTATTGTGGCAGAACTGGCCAGCTGAATGTGTTGGCTGAGCGACCAATGTCTCGGGCTTTAAGCTGTAAACTATGGGTCCCGTCTCATGTGCATGCTCAACCTTGAAGACAGAAAGTGAGAAATGTGTTGCACAGACCTCTTCATCGGAGCCTGGAGGAGAAGGCAAGGAGTTCCCTCAGAAGAGCTAGATTAATCTCCTCTGCACATGCAAGGAAGAAGTTGATTCTCTTCAAAAGGTAGGACATTTTCAGATTTATACTTGAGTTGCTTTTTAATTTTGAAATTTGGGGGTGTGGATTTGCTGTGTTAATGTCTGTGGATTTTGGGTTGAATGTGAGGGAGTGTGTTTGCTGTGTGTGTGTTTTTGGACTTTAAGCTCCAAAAAATTACTTCTGTCTGATGGCGTATTCTTGCACAATAAAAGAAATAGACGAACAGCGAAGTGTTGTGTGCCCTCATTCTGAGGAGAAATGAAAGCAGCACATCATTATTGTGTGCAAAACTGGCCAGCGGAATGTGTTGGCTGAGCGACCAATGTCTCGGGCTTTAAGCTGTAAACTATGGGTACCGTCTGATGTGCATGCTCAACCTTGAAGACAGAAAGTGAGAAATGTGTTGCACGGACCTCTTCATCGGAACCTGGAGGAAAAGGCGAGGAGTTCCCTCAGAAGAGCTAGATGAATCTCCTCTGCACAAGCAAGGAAGAAGTTGTTTCTCTTCAAAAGGTAGGACATTTTCAGATTTATACTTGAGTTGCTTTTTAATTTTGAAATCTGGGGGTGTGGATTTGCTGTGTTAATGTCTGTGGATTTTGGGGTGAATGTGAGGGAATGTGTTTGCTGTGTGTGTGTTTTTGGACTTTAAGCTCCAAAAAATTACTTCTGTCTGATGGCGCATTCTTGCACAATAAAAGAAAAAGAAGAACAGCGAAGTGTTGTGTGCCCTCATTCTGAGGAGAAATGAAAGCAGCACATCATTATTGTGGCAGAACTGGCCAGCTGAATGTGTTGGCTGAGCGACCAATGTCTCGGGCTTTAAGCTGTAAACTATGGGTCCCGTCTCATGTGCATGCTCAACCTTGAAGACAGAAAGTGAGAAATGTGTTGCACAGACCTCTTTATCGGAGCCTGGAGGAGAAGGCAAGGAGTTCCCTCAGAAGAGCTAGATTAATCTCCTCTGCACATGCAAGGAAGAAGTTGATTCTCTTCAAAAGGTAGGACATTTTCAGATTTATACTTGAGTTGCTTTTTAATTTTGAAATTTGGGGGTGTGGATTTGCTGTGTTAATGTCTGTGGATTTTGGGTTGAATGTGAGGGAGTGTGTTTGCTGTGTGTGTGTTTTTGGACTTTAAGCTCCAAAAAATTACTTCTGTCTGATGGCGTATTCTTGCACAATAAAAGAAATAGACGAACAGCGAAGTGTTGTGTGCCCTCATTCTGAGGAGAAATGAAAGCAGCACATCATTATTGTGTGCAAAACTGGCCAGCGGAATGTGTTGGCTGAGCGACCAATGTCTCGGGCTTTAAGCTGTAAACTATGGGTACCGTCTGATGTGCATGCTCAACCTTGAAGACAGAAAGTGAGAAATGTGTTGCACGGACCTCTTCATCGGAACCTGGAGGAAAAGGCGAGGAGTTCCCTCAGAAGTGCTAGATGAATCTCCTCTGCACAAGCAAGGAAGAAGTTGTTTCTCTTCAAAAGGTAGGACATTTTCAGATTTATACTTGAGTTGCTTTTTAATTTTGAAATCTGGGGGTGTGGATTTGCTGTGTTAATGTCTGTGGATTTTGGGTTGAATGTGAGGGAGTGTGTTTGCTGTGTGTATTTTTGGACTTTAAGCTCCAAAAAATTACTTCTGTCTGATGGCGCATTCTTGCACAATAAAAGAAAAAGACGAACAGCGAAGTGTTGTGTGCCCTCATTCTGAGGAGAAATGAAAGCAGCACATCATTATAGTGTGCAAAGCTGGCCAGCGGAATGTGTTGGCTGAGCGACCAATGTCTCGGGCTTTAAGCTGTAGACTATGGGTCCCGTCTGATGTGCATGCTCAACCTTGAAGACAGAAAGTGAGAAATGTGTTGCTTGGACCTCTTCATCGGAGCCTGGAGGAGAAGGCGAGGAGTTCCCTCAGAAGAGCTAGATGAATCTCCTCTGCACAAGCAAGGAAGAAGTTTATTCTCTTCAAAAGGTAGGACATTTTCAAATGTATACTTGAGTTGCTTTTTAATTTTGAAATCTGGGGGTGTGGATTTGCTGTGTTAATGTCTGTGGATTTTGGGGTGAATGTGAGGGAGTGTGTTTGCTGTGTGTGTGTTTTTGGACTTTAAGCTCCAAAAAATTACTTCTGTCTGATGGCGCATTCTTGCACCATAAAAGAAAAAGAAGAACAGCGAAGTGTTGTGTGCCCTCATTCTGAGGAGAAATTAAAGCAGCACATCATTATTGTGTGCAGAACTGGCCAGCTGAATGTGTTGGCTAAGCGACCAATGTCTCAGGCTTTAAGCTGTAAACTATGGGTCCCGTCTGATGTGCATGCTCAAGCTTGAAGACAGAAAGTGAGAAATGTGTTGCACAGACCTCTTCATCGGAGCCTGGAGGAGAAGGCGAGGAGTTCCCTCAGAAGAGCTAGATGAATCTCCTCTGCACAAGCAAGGAAGAAGTTGATTCTCTTCAAAAGGTAGGACATTTTCAGATTTATACTTGAGTTGCTTTTTAATTTTGAAATCTGGGGGTGTGGATTTGCTGTGTTAATGTCTGTGGATTTTGGGGTGAATGTGAGGGAGTGTGTTTGGTGTGTGTGTGTTTTTGGACTTTAAGCTCCAAAAAATTACTTCTGTCTGATGGCGCATTCTTGCACAATAAAAGAAAAAGAAGAACAGCGAAGTGTTGTGTGCCCTCATTCTGAGGAGAAATGAAAGCAGCACATCATTATTGTGTGCAAAGCTGGCCAGCGGAATGTGTTGGCTGAGCGACCAATGTCTCGGGCTTTAAGCTGTAAACTATGAGTCCCGTCTGATGTGCATGCTCAACCTTGAAGACAGAAAGTGAGAAATGTGTTGCATGGACCTCTTCATCGGACCCTGGAGGAGAAGGCGAGGAGTTCCCTCGGAAGAGCTAGATGAATCTCCTCTGCACAAGCAAGGAAGAAGTTGATTCTCTTCAAAAGGTAGGACATTTTCAGATTTATACTTGAGTTGCTTTTTAATTTTGAAATCTGGGGGTGTGTATTTGCTGTGTTAATTTCTGTGGATTTTGAGGTGAATGTGAGGGAGTGTGTTTGCTGTGTGTGTGTTTTTGGACTTTAAGCTTCAAAAAATTACTTCTGTCTGATGGCGCATTCTTGCACCATAAAAGAAAAAGAAGAACAGCGAAGTGTTGTGTGCCCTCATTCTGAGGAGAAATGAAAGCAGCACATCATTATTGTGTGCAGAACTGGCCAGCTGAATGTGTTGGCTGAGCGACCAATGTCTCGGGCTTTAAGCTGTAAACTATGGTTACCGTCTGATGTGCATGCTCAAGCTTGAAGACAGAAATTGAGAAATGTGTTGCACGGACCTCTTCATCGGAGCCTGGAGGAGAAGGCGAGGAGTTCCCTCAGAAGAGCTAGATGAATCTCCTCTGCACAAGCAAGGAAGAAGTTGATTCTCTTCAAAAGGTAGGACATTTTCAGATTTATACTTGAGTTGCTTTTTAATTTTGAAATCTGGGTGTGTGGATTTGCTGTGTTAATGTCTGTGGATTTTGGGGTGAATGTGAGGGAGTGTGTTTGCTGTGTGTGTGTTTTTGGACTTTAAGCTCCAAAAAATTACTTCTATCTGATGGCGCATTCTTGCACAATAAAAGAAAAAGAAGAACAGCGAAGTGTTGTGTGCCCTCATTCTGAGGAGAAATGAAAGCAGCACATCATTATTGTGTGCAGAACTGGCCAGTGGAATGTGTTGGCTGAGCAACCAATGTCTCGGGCTTTTAGCTGTAAACTATGGGTCCCATCTGATGTGCATGCTCAACCTTGAAGACAGAGAGTGAGAAATGTGTTGCATGGACCTCTTCATCGGAGCCTGGAGGAGAAGGCGAGGAGTTCCCTCAGAAGAGCTAGATGAATCTCCTCTGCCCAAGCAAGGAAGAAGTTGATTCTCTTCAAAAGGTAGGACATTTTCAGATTTATACTTGAGTTGCTTTTTAATTTTGAAATCTGGGGGTGTGGATTTGCTGTGTTAATGTCTGTGGATTTTGGGGTGAATGTGAGGGAATGTGTTTGCTGTGTGTGTGTTTTTGGACTTTAAGCTCCAAAAAATTACTTCTGTCTGATGGCGCATTCTTGCACAATAAAAGAAAAAGAAGAACAGCGAAGTGTTGTGTGCCCTCATTCTGAGGAGAAATGAAAGCAGCACATCATTATTGTGGCAGAACTGGCCAGCTGAATGTGTTGGCTGAGCGACCAATGTCTCGGGCTTTAAGCTGTAAACTATGGGTCCCGTCTCATGTGCATGCTCAACCTTGAAGACAGAAAGTGAGAAATGTGTTGCACAGACCTCTTCATCGGAGCCTGGAGGAGAAGGCAAGGAGTTCCCTCAGAAGAGCTAGATTAATCTCCTCTGCACATGCAAGGAAGAAGTTGATTCTCTTCAAAAGGTAGGACATTTTCAGATTTATACTTGAGTTGCTTTTTAATTTTGAAATTTGGGGGTGTGGATTTGCTGTGTTAATGTCTGTGGATTTTGGGTTGAATGTGAGGGAGTGTGTTTGCTGTGTGTGTGTTTTTGGACTTTAAGCTCCAAAAAATTACTTCTGTCTGATGGCGTATTCTTGCACAATAAAAGAAATAGACGAACAGCGAAGTGTTGTGTGCCCTCATTCTGAGGAGAAATGAAAGCAGCACATCATTATTGTGTGCAAAACTGGCCAGCGGAATGTGTTGGCTGAGCGACCAATGTCTCGGGCTTTAAGCTGTAAACTATGGGTACCGTCTGATGTGCATGCTCAACCTTGAAGACAGAAAGTGAGAAATGTGTTGCACGGACCTCTTCATCGGAACCTGGAGGAAAAGGCGAGGAGTTCCCTCAGAAGAGCTAGATGAATCTCCTCTGCACAAGCAAGGAAGAAGTTGTTTCTCTTCAAAAGGTAGGACATTTTCAGATTTATACTTGAGTTGCTTTTTAATTTTGAAATCTGGGGGTGTGGATTTGCTGTGTTAATGTCTGTGGATTTTGGGGTGAATGTGAGGGAATGTGTTTGCTGTGTGTGTGTTTTTGGACTTTAAGCTCCAAAAAATTACTTCTGTCTGATGGCGCATTCTTGCACAATAAAAGAAAAAGAAGAACAGCGAAGTGTTGTGTGCCCTCATTCTGAGGAGAAATGAAAGCAGCACATCATTATTGTGGCAGAACTGGCCAGCTGAATGTGTTGGCTGAGCGACCAATGTCTCGGGCTTTAAGCTGTAAACTATGGGTCCCGTCTCATGTGCATGCTCAACCTTGAAGACAGAAAGTGAGAAATGTGTTGCACAGACCTCTTTATCGGAGCCTGGAGGAGAAGGCAAGGAGTTCCCTCAGAAGAGCTAGATTAATCTCCTCTGCACATGCAAGGAAGAAGTTGATTCTCTTCAAAAGGTAGGACATTTTCAGATTTATACTTGAGTTGCTTTTTAATTTTGAAATTTGGGGGTGTGGATTTGCTGTGTTAATGTCTGTGGATTTTGGGTTGAATGTGAGGGAGTGTGTTTGCTGTGTGTGTGTTTTTGGACTTTAAGCTCCAAAAAATTACTTCTGTCTGATGGCGTATTCTTGCACAATAAAAGAAATAGACGAACAGCGAAGTGTTGTGTGCCCTCATTCTGAGGAGAAATGAAAGCAGCACATCATTATTGTGTGCAAAACTGGCCAGCGGAATGTGTTGGCTGAGCGACCAATGTCTCGGGCTTTAAGCTGTAAACTATGGGTACCGTCTGATGTGCATGCTCAACCTTGAAGACAGAAAGTGAGAAATGTGTTGCACGGACCTCTTCATCGGAACCTGGAGGAAAAGGCGAGGAGTTCCCTCAGAAGAGCTAGATGAATCTCCTCTGCACAAGCAAGGAAGAAGTTGTTTCTCTTCAAAAGGTAGGACATTTTCAGATTTATACTTGAGTTGCTTTTTAATTTTGAAATCTGGGGGTGTGGATTTGCTGTGTTAATGTCTGTGGATTTTGGGTTGAATGTGAGGGAGTGTGTTTGCTGTGTGTATTTTTGGACTTTAAGCTCCAAAAAATTACTTCTGTCTGATGGCGCATTCTTGCACAATAAAAGAAAAAGACGAACAGCGAAGTGTTGTGTGCCCTCATTCTGAGGAGAAATGAAAGCAGCACATCATTATAGTGTGCAAAGCTGGCCAGCGGAATGTGTTGGCTGAGCGACCAATGTCTCGGGCTTTAAGCTGTAGACTATGGGTCCCGTCTGATGTGCATGCTCAACCTTGAAGACAGAAAGTGAGAAATGTGTTGCTTGGACCTCTTCATCGGAGCCTGGAGGAGAAGGCGAGGAGTTCCCTCAGAAGAGCTAGATGAATCTCCTCTGCACAAGCAAGGAAGAAGTTTATTCTCTTCAAAAGGTAGGACATTTTCAAATGTATACTTGAGTTGCTTTTTAATTTTGAAATCTGGGGGTGTGGATTTGCTGTGTTAATGTCTGTGGATTTTGGGGTGAATGTGAGGGAGTGTGTTTGCTGTGTGTGTGTTTTTGGACTTTAAGCTCCAAAAAATTACTTCTGTCTGATGGCGCATTCTTGCACCATAAAAGAAAAAGAAGAACAGCGAAGTGTTGTGTGCCCTCATTCTGAGGAGAAATGAAAGCAGCACATCATTATTGTGGCAGAACTGGCCAGCTGAATGTGTTGGCTGAGCGACCAATGTCTCGGGCTTTAAGCTGTAAACTATGGGTCCCGTCTCATGTGCATGCTCAACCTTGAAGACAGAAAGTGAGAAATGTGTTGCACAGACCTCTTCATCGGAGCCTGGAGGAGAAGGCAAGGAGTTCCCTCAGAAGAGCTAGATTAATCTCCTCTGCACATGCAAGGAAGAAGTTGATTCTCTTCAAAAGGTAGGACATTTTCAGATTTATACTTGAGTTGCTTTTTAATTTTGAAATTTGGGGGTGTGGATTTGCTGTGTTAATGTCTGTGGATTTTGGGTTGAATGTGAGGGAGTGTGTTTGCTGTGTGTGTGTTTTTGGACTTTAAGCTCCAAAAAATTACTTCTGTCTGATGGCGTATTCTTGCACAATAAAAGAAATAGACGAACAGTGAAGTGTTGTGTGCCCTCATTCTGAGGAGAAATGAAAGCAGAACATCATTATTGTGTGCAAAACTGGCCAGCGGAATGTGTTGGCTGAGCGACCAATGTCTCGGGCTTTAAGCTGTAAACTATGGGTACCGTCTGATGTGCATGCTCAACCTTGAAGACAGAAAGTGAGAAATGTGTTGCACGGACCTCTTCATCGGAACCTGGAGGAAAAGGCGAGGAGTTCCCTCAGAAGAGCTAGATGAATCTCCTCTGCACAAGCAAGGAAGAAGTTGTTTCTCTTCAAAAGGTAGGACATTTTCAGATTTATACTTGAGTTGCTTTTTAATTTTGAAATCTGGGGGTGTGGATTTGCTGTGTTAATGTCTGTGGATTTTGGGTTGAATGTGAGGGAGTGTGTTTGCTGTGTGTATTTTTGGACTTTAAGCTCCAAAAAATTACTTCTGTCTGATGGCGCATTCTTGCACAATAAAAGAAAAAGAAGAACAGCGAAGTGTTGTGTGCCCTCATTCTGAGGAGAAATTAAAGCAGCACATCATTATTGTGTGCAGAACTGGCCAGCTGAATGTGTTGGCTGAGCGACCAATGTCTCAGGCTTTAAGCTGTAAACTATGGGTCCCGTCTGATGTGCATGCTCAAGCTTGAAGACAGAAAGTGAGAAATGTGTTGCACAGACCTCTTCATCGGAGCCTGGAGGAGAAGGCGAGGAGTTCCCTCAGAAGAGCTAGATGAATCTCCTCTGCACAAGCAAGGAAGAAGTTGATTCTCTTCAAAAGGTAGGACATTTTCAGATTTATACTTGAGTTGCTTTTTAATTTTGAAATCTGGGGGTGTGGATTTGCTGTGTTAATGTCTGTGGATTTTGGGGTGAATGTGAGGGAGTGTGTTTGGTGTGTGTGTGTTTTTGGACTTTAAGCTCCAAAAAATTACTTCTGTCTGATGGCGCATTCTTGCACAATAAAAGAAAAAGAAGAACAGCGAAGTGTTGTGTGCCCTCATTCTGAGGAGAAATGAAAGCAGCACATCATTATTGTGTGCAAAGCTGGCCAGCGGAATGTGTTGGCTGAGCGACCAATGTCTCGGGCTTTAAGCTGTAAACTATGAGTCCCGTCTGATGTGCATGCTCAACCTTGAAGACAGAAAGTGAGAAATGTGTTGCATGGACCTCTTCATCGGACCCTGGAGGAGAAGGCGAGGAGTTCCCTCGGAAGAGCTAGATGAATCTCCTCTGCACAAGCAAGGAAGAAGTTGATTCTCTTCAAAAGGTAGGACATTTTCAGATTTATACTTGAGTTGCTTTTTAATTTTGAAATCTGGGGGTGTGGATTTGCTGTGTTAATGTCTGTGGATTTTGGGGTGAATGTGAGGAGTGTGTTTGCTGTGTGTGTGTTTTTGGACTTTAAGCTTCAATAAATTACTTCTGTCTGATGGCGCATTCTTGCCCAATAAAAGAAAAAGAACAGCGAAGTGTTGTGTGCCCTCATTCTGAGGAGAAATGAAAGCAGCACATCATTATTGTGTGCAGAACTGGCCAGCTGAATGTGTTGGCTGAGCGACCAATGTCTCGGGCTTTAAGCTGTAAACTATGGGTACCGTCTGATGTGCATGCTCAAGCTTGAAGACAGAAAGTGAGAAATGTGTTGCACGGACCTCTTCATCGGAGCCTGGAGGAGAAGGCGAGGAGTTCCTTCAGAAGAGCTAGATGAACCTCCTCTGCACAAGCAAGGAAGAAGTTGATTTTCTTCAAAAGGTAGGACATTTTCAGATTTATACTTGAGTTGCTTTTTAATTTTGAAATCTGGGGGTGTGGATTTGCTGTGTTAATGTCTGTGGATTTTGGGTTGAATGTGAGGGAGTGTGTTTGCTGTGTGTGTGTTTTTGGACTTTAAGCCCCAAAAAATTACTTCTGTCTGATGGCGCATTCTTGCACAATAAAAGAAAAAGACGAACAGCGAAGTGTTGTGTGCCCTCATTCTGAGGAGAAATTAAAGCAGCACATCATTATTGTGTGCAGAACTGGCCAGCGGAATGTGTTTTCTGAGCGACTAATGTCTCGGGCTTTAAGCTGTAAACTATGGGTCCCGTCTGATGTGCATGCTCAACTTTGAAGACAGAAAGTGAGAAATGTGTTGCATGGACCTCTTCATCGGAGCCTGGAGGAGAAGGCGAGGAGTTCCCTCAGAAGAGCTAGATGAATCTCCTCTGCACAAGCGAGGAAGAAGTTGATTCTCTTCAAAAGGTAGGACATTTTCAGATTTATACTTGAGTTACTTTTTAATTTTGAATTCTGGGGGTGTGGATTTGCTGTGTTAATGTCTGTGGATTTTGGGGTGAATGTGAAGACTGTGTTTGCTGTGTGTGTGTTTTTGGACTTTAAGCTCCAAAAAATTACTTCTGTCTGATGGCACATTCTTGCACAATAAAAGAAAAAGAACAGCGAAGTGTTGTGTGCCCTCATTCTGAGGAGAAATTAAAGCAGCACATCATTATTGTGTGCAGAACTGGCTAGCTGAATGAGTTGGCTGAGCGACCAATGTCTCAGGATTTAAGCTGTAAACTATGGGTCCCGTCTGATGTGCATGCTCCAACTTGAAGACAGAAAGTGAGAAATGTGTTGCACGGACCTCTTCATGGGAGCCTGGAGGAGAAGGCGAGGAGTTCCCTCAGAAGAGCTAGATGAATCTCCTCTGCACAAGCAAGGAAGAAGTTGATTCTCTTCAAAAGGTAGGACATTTTCAGATTTATACTTGAGTTGCTTTTTAATTTTGAAATCTGGGGGTGTGGATTTGCTGTGTTAATGTCTGTGGATTTTGGGTTGAATGTGAGGGAGTGTGTTTGCTGTGTGTGTGTTTTTGGACTTTAAGCTCCAAAAAATTACTTCTGTCTGATGGCGCATTCTTGCACAATAAAAGAAAAAGACGAACAGCGAAGTGTTGTGTGCCCTCATTCTGGGGAGAAATGAAAGCAGCACATCATTATTGTGTGCAAAGCTGGCCAGCGGAATGTGTTGGCTGAGCGACCAATGTCTCGAGCTTTAAGCTGTAGACTATGGGTCCCGTCTGATGTGCATGCTCAAGCTTGAAGACAGAAAGTGAGAAATGTGTTGCATGGACCTCTTCATCGGAGCCTGGAGGAGAAGGCGAGGAGTTCCCTCAGAAGAGCTATATGAATCTCCTCTGCACAAGCAAGGAAGAAGTTGATTCTCTTCAAAAGGTAGGACATTTTCAGATTTATACTTGAGTTGCTTTTTAATTTTGAAATCTGGGGGTGTGGATTTGCTGTGTTAATGTCTGTGGATTTTGGGGTGAATGTGAGGGAGTGTGTTTGCTGTGTGTGTGTTTTTGGACTTTAAGCTCCAAAAAATTACTTCTGTCTGATGGCGCATTCTTGCACAATAAAAGAAAAAGAAGAACAGCGAAGTGTTGTGTGCCCTCATTCTGAGGAGAAATGAAAGCAGCACATCATTATTGTGTGCAAAGCTGGCCAGCGGAATGTGTTGGCTGAGCGACCAATGTCTCGGGCTTTAAGCTGTAAACTATGGGTCCCGTCTGATGTGCATGCTCAAGCTTGAAGACAGAAAGTGAAAAATGTGTTGCATGGACCTCTTCATGGGAGCCTTGAGGAGAAGGCGAGGAGCTCCCTCAGAAGAGCTAGATGAATCTCCTCTGCACAAGCAAGGAAGAAGTTAATTCTCTTCAAAAGGTAGGACATTTTCAGATTTATACTTGAGTTGCTTTTTAATTTTGAAATCTGGGTGTGTGGATTTGCTGTGTTAATGTCTGTGGATTTTGGGGTGAATGTGAGGGAGTGTGTTTGCTGTGTGTGTGTTTTTGGACTTTAAGCTCCAAAAAATTACTTCTGTCTGATGGCGCATTCTTGCACAATAAAAGAAAAAGAAGAACAGCGAAGTGTTGTGTGCCCTCATTCTGAGGAGAAATGAAAGCAGCACATCATTATTGTGTGCAAAGCTGGCCAGCGGAATGTGTTGGCTGAGCGACCAATGTCTCGGGCTTTAAGCTGTAAACTATGAGTCCCGTCTGATGTGCATGCTCAACCTTGAAGACAGAAAGTGAGAAATGTGTTGCATGGACCTCTTCATCGGACCCTGGAGGAGAAGGCGAGGAGTTCCCTCGGAAGAGCTAGATGAATCTCCTCTGCACAAGCAAGGAAGAAGTTGATTCTCTTCAAAAGGTAGGACATTTTCAGATTTATACTTGAGTTGCTTTTTAATTTTGAAATCTGGGTGTGTGGATTTGCTGTGTTAATGTCTGTGGATTTTGGGGTGAATGTGAGGAGTGTGTTTGCTGTGTGTGTGTTTTTGGACTTTAAGCTTCAAAAAATTACTTCTGTCTGATGGCGCATTCTTGCCCAATAAAAGAAAAAGAACAGCGAAGTGTTGTGTGCCCTCATTCTGAGGAGAAATGAAAGCAGCACATCATTATTGTGTGCAGAACTGGCCAGCTGAATGTGTTGGCTGAGCGACCAATGTCTCGGGCTTTAAGCTGTAAACTATGGGTACCGTCTGATGTGCATGCTCAAGCTTGAAGACAGAAAGTGAGAAATGTGTTGCACGGACCTCTTCATCGGAGCCTGGAGGAGAAGGCGAGGAGTTCCTTCAGAAGAGCTAGATGAACCTCCTCTGCACAAGCAAGGAAGAAGTTGATTCTCTTCAAAAGGTAGGACATTTTCAGATTTATACTTGAGTTGCTTTTTAATTTTGAAATCTGGGGGTGTGGATTTGCTGTGTTAATGTCTGTGGATTTTGGGTTGAATGTGAGGGAGTGTGTTTGCTGTGTGTGTGTTTTTGGACTTTAAGCCCCAAAAAATTACTTCTGTCTGATGGCGCATTCTTGCACAATAAAAGAAAAAGACGAACAGCGAAGTGTTGTGTGCCCTCATTCTGAGGAGAAATGAAAGCAGCACATCATTATTGTGTGCAGAACTGGCCAGCGGAATGTGTTGGCTGAGCGACTAATGTCTCGGGCTTTAAGCTGTAAACTATGGGTCCCGTCTGATGTGCATGCTCAACTTTGAAGACAGAAAGTGAGAAATGTGTTGCATGGACCTCTTCATCGGAGCCTGGAGGAGAAGGCGAGGAGTTCCCTCAGAAGAGCTAGATGAATCTCCTCTGCACAAGCGAGGAAGAAGTTGATTCTCTTCAAAAGGTAGGACATTTTCAGATTTATACTTGAGTTACTTTTTAATTTTGAATTCTGGGGGTGTGGATTTGCTGTGTTAATGTCTGTGGATTTTGGGGTGAATGTGAAGACTGTGTTTGCTGTGTGTGTGTTTTTGGACTTTAAGCTCCAAAAAATTACTTCTGTCTGATGGCGCATTCTTGCACAATAAAAGAAAAAGAACAGCGAAGTGTTGTGTGCCCTCATTCTGAGGAGAAATTAAAGCAGCACATCATTATTGTGTGCAGAACTGGCTAGCTGAATGAGTTGGCTGAGCGACCAATGTCTCAGGCTTTAAGCTGTAAACTATGGGTCCCGTCTGATGTGCATGTTCCAACTTGAAGACAGAAAGTGAGAAATGTGTTGCACGGACCTCTTCATGGGAGCCTGGAGGAGAAGGCGAGGAGTTCCCTCAGAAGAGCTAGATGAATCTCCTCTGCACAAGCAAGGAAGAAGTTGATTCTCTTCAAAAGGTAGGACATTTTCAGATTTATACTTGAGTTGCTTTTTAATTTTGAAATCTGGGGGTGTGGATTTGCTGTGTTAATGTCTGTGGATTTTGGGTTGAATGTGAGGGAGTGTGTTTGCTGTGTGTGTGTTTTTGGACTTTAAGCTCCAAAAAATTACTTCTGTCTGATGGCGCATTCTTGCACAATAAAAGAAAAAGACGAACAGCGAAGTGTTGTGTGCCCTCATTCTGAGGAGAAATGAAAGCAGCACATCATTATTGTGTGCAAAGCTGGCCAGCGGAATGTGTTGGCTGAGCGACCAATGTCTCGAGCTTTAAGCTGTAGACTATGGGTCCTGTCTGATGTGCATGCTCAAGCTTGAAGACAGAAAGTGAGAAATGTGTTGCATGGACCTCTTCATCGGAGCCTGGAGGAGAAGGCGAGGAGTTCCCTCAGAAGAGCTAGATGAATCTCCTCTGCACAAGCAAGGAAGAAGTTGATTCTCTTCAAAAGGTAGGACATTTTCAGATTTATACTTGAGTTGCTTTTTAATTTTGAAATCTGGGGGTGTGTATTTGCTGTGTTAATTTCTGTGGATTTTGAGGTGAATGTGAGGGAGTGTGTTTGCTGTGTGTCTGTTTTTGGACTTTAAGCTTCAAAAAATTACTTCTGTCTGATGGCGCATTCTTGCACCATAAAAGAAAAAGAAGAACAGCGAAGTGTTGTGTGCCCTCATTCTGAGGAGAAATGAAAGCAGCACATCATTATTGTGTGCAGAACTGGCCAGCTGAATGTGTTGGCTGAGCGACCAATGTCTCGGGCTTTAAGCTGTAAACTATGGTTACCGTCTGATGTGCATGCTCAAGCTTGAAGACAGAAATTGAGAAATGTGTTGCACGGACCTCTTCATCGGAGCCTGGAGGAGAAGGCGAGGAGTTCCCTCAGAAGAGCTAGATGAATCTCCTCTGCACAAGCAAGGAAGAAGTTGATTCTCTTCAAAAGGTAGGACATTTTCAGATTTATACTTGAGTTGCTTTTTAATTTTGAAATCTGGGGGTGTGGATTTGCTGTGTTAATGTCTGTGGATTTTGGGGTGAATGTGAGGGAGTGTGTTTGCTGTGTGGGTGTTTTTGGACTTTAAGCTCCAAAAAATTACTTCTGTCTGATGGCGCATTCTTGCACCATAAAAGAAAAAGAAGAACAGCGAAGTGTTGTGTGCCCTCATTCTGAGGAGAAATGAAAGCAGCACATCATTATTGTGTGCAGAACTGGCCAGCTGAATGTGTTAGCTGAGTGACCAATGTCTCAGGCTTTAAGCTGTAAACTATGGGTCCCGTCTGATGTGCATGCTCAAGCTTGAAGACAGAAAGTGAAAAATGTGTTGCATGGACCTCTTCATGGGAGCCTGGAGGAGAAGGCGAGGAGCTCCCTCAGAAGAGCTAGATGAATCTCCTCTGCACAAGCAAGGAAGAAGTTAATTCTCTTCAAAAGGTAGGACATTTTCAGATTTATACTTGAGTTGCTTTTTAATTTTGAAATCTGGGTGTGTGGATTTGCTGTGTTAATGTCTGTGGATTTTGGGGTGAATGTGAGGGAGTGTGTTTGCTGTGTGTGTGTTTTTGGACTTTAAGCCCCAAAAAATTACTTCTGTCTGATGGCGCATTCTTGCACAATAAAAGAAAAAGACGAACAGCGAAGTGTTGTGTGCCCTCATTCTGAGGAGAAATGAAAGCAGCACATCATTATTGTGTGCAGAACTGGCCAGCGGAATGTGTTGGCTGAGCGACTAATGTCTCGGGCTTTAAGCTGTAAACTATGGGTCCCGTCTGATGTGCATGCTCAACTTTGAAGACAGAAAGTGAGAAATGTGTTGCATGGACCTCTTCATCGGAGCCTGGAGGAGAAGGCGAGGAGTTCCCTCAGAAGAGCTAGATGAATCTCCTCTGCACAAGCGAGGAAGAAGTTGATTCTCTTCAAAAGGTAGGACATTTTCAGATTTATACTTGAGTTACTTTTTAATTTTGAATTCTGGGGGTGTGGATTTGCTGTGTTAATGTCTGTGGATTTTGGGGTGAATGTGAAGACTGTGTTTGCTGTGTGTGTGTTTTTGGACTTTAAGCTCCAAAAAATTACTTCTGTCTGATGGCGCATTCTTGCACAATAAAAGAAAAAGAACAGCGAAGTGTTGTGTGCCCTCATTCTGAGGAGAAATTAAAGCAGCACATCATTATTGTGTGCAGAACTGGCTAGCTGAATGAGTTGGCTGAGCGACCAATGTCTCAGGCTTTAAGCTGTAAACTATGGGTCCCGTCTGATGTGCATGTTCCAACTTGAAGACAGAAAGTGAGAAATGTGTTGCACGGACCTCTTCATGGGAGCCTGGAGGAGAAGGCGAGGAGTTCCCTCAGAAGAGCTAGATGAATCTCCTCTGCACAAGCAAGGAAGAAGTTGATTCTCTTCAAAAGGTAGGACATTTTCAGATTTATACTTGAGTTGCTTTTTAATTTTGAAATCTGGGGGTGTGGATTTGCTGTGTTAATGTCTGTGGATTTTGGGTTGAATGTGAGGGAGTGTGTTTGCTGTGTGTGTGTTTTTGGACTTTAAGCTCCAAAAAATTACTTCTGTCTGATGGCGCATTCTTGCACAATAAAAGAAAAAGACGAACAGCGAAGTGTTGTGTGCCCTCATTCTGAGGAGAAATGAAAGCAGCACATCATTATTGTGTGCAAAGCTGGCCAGCGGAATGTGTTGGCTGAGCGACCAATGTCTCGAGCTTTAAGCTGTAGACTATGGGTCCTGTCTGATGTGCATGCTCAAGCTTGAAGACAGAAAGTGAGAAATGTGTTGCATGGACCTCTTCATCGGAGCCTGGAGGAGAAGGCGAGGAGTTCCCTCAGAAGAGCTAGATGAATCTCCTCTGCACAAGCAAGGAAGAAGTTGATTCTCTTCAAAAGGTAGGACATTTTCAGATTTATACTTGAGTTGCTTTTTAATTTTGAAATCTGGGGGTGTGTATTTGCTGTGTTAATTTCTGTGGATTTTGAGGTGAATGTGAGGGAGTGTGTTTGCTGTGTGTCTGTTTTTGGACTTTAAGCTTCAAAAAATTACTTCTGTCTGATGGCGCATTCTTGCACCATAAAAGAAAAAGAAGAACAGCGAAGTGTTGTGTGCCCTCATTCTGAGGAGAAATGAAAGCAGCACATCATTATTGTGTGCAGAACTGGCCAGCTGAATGTGTTGGCTGAGCGACCAATGTCTCGGGCTTTAAGCTGTAAACTATGGTTACCGTCTGATGTGCATGCTCAAGCTTGAAGACAGAAATTGAGAAATGTGTTGCACGGACCTCTTCATCGGAGCCTGGAGGAGAAGGCGAGGAGTTCCCTCAGAAGAGCTAGATGAATCTCCTCTGCACAAGCAAGGAAGAAGTTGATTCTCTTCAAAAGGTAGGACATTTTCAGATTTATACTTGAGTTGCTTTTTAATTTTGAAATCTGGGGGTGTGGATTTGCTGTGTTAATGTCTGTGGATTTTGGGGTGAATGTGAGGGAGTGTGTTTGCTGTGTGGGTGTTTTTGGACTTTAAGCTCCAAAAAATTACTTCTGTCTGATGGCGCATTCTTGCACCATAAAAGAAAAAGAAGAACAGCGAAGTGTTGTGTGCCCTCATTCTGAGGAGAAATGAAAGCAGCACATCATTATTGTGTGCAGAACTGGCCAGCTGAATGTGTTAGCTGAGTGACCAATGTCTCAGGCTTTAAGCTGTAAACTATGGGTCCCGTCTGATGTGCATGCTCAAGCTTGAAGACAGAAAGTGAAAAATGTGTTGCATGGACCTCTTCATGGGAGCCTGGAGGAGAAGGCGAGGAGCTCCCTCAGAAGAGCTAGATGAATCTCCTCTGCACAAGCAAGGAAGAAGTTAATTCTCTTCAAAAGGTAGGACATTTTCAGATTTATACTTGAGTTGCTTTTTAATTTTGAAATCTGGGTGTGTGGATTTGCTGTGTTAATGTCTGTGGATTTTGGGGTGAATGTGAGGGAGTGTGTTTGCTGTGTGTGTGTTTTTGGACTTTAAGCTCCAAAAAATTACTTCTATCTGATGGCGCATTCTTGCACAATAAAAGAAAAAGAAGAACAGCGAAGTGTTGTGTGCCCTCATTCTGAGGAGAAATGAAAGCAGCACATCATTATTGTGTGCAGAACTGGCCAGTGGAATGTGTTGGCTGAGCAACCAATGTCTCGGGCTTTTAGCTGTAAACTATGGGTCCCATCTGATGTGCATGCTCAACCTTGAAGACAGAGAGTGAGAAATGTGTTGCATGGACCTCTTCATCGGAGCCTGGAGGAGAAGGCGAGGAGTTCCCTCAGAAGAGCTAGATGAATCTCCTCTGCCCAAGCAAGGAAGAAGTTGATTCTCTTCAAAAGGTAGGACATTTTCAGATTTATACTTGAGTTGCTTTTTAATTTTGAAATCTGGGGGTGTGGATTTGCTGTGTTAATGTCTGTGGATTTTGGGGTGAATGTGAGGGAATGTGTTTGCTGTGAGTGTGTTTTTGGACTTTAAGCTCCAAAAAATTACTTCTGTCTGATGGCGCATTCTTGCACAATAAAAGAAAAAGAAGAACAGCGAAGTGTTGTGTGCCCTCATTCTGAGGAGAAATGAAAGCAGCACATCATTATTGTGGCAGAACTGGCCAGCTGAATGTGTTGGCTGAGCGACCAATGTCTCGGGCTTTAAGCTGTAAACTATGGGTCCCGTCTCATGTGCATGCTCAACCTTGAAGACAGAAAGTGAGAAATGTGTTGCACAGACCTCTTCATCGGAGCCTGGAGGAGAAGGCAAGGAGTTCCCTCAGAAGAGCTAGATTAATCTCCTCTGCACATGCAAGGAAGAAGTTGATTCTCTTCAAAAGGTAGGACATTTTCAGATTTATACTTGAGTTGCTTTTTAATTTTGAAATTTGGGGGTGTGGATTTGCTGTGTTAATGTCTGTGGATTTTGGGTTGAATGTGAGGGAGTGTGTTTGCTGTGTGTGTGTTTTTGGACTTTAAGCTCCAAAAAATTACTTCTGTCTGATGGCGTATTCTTGCACAATAAAAGAAATAGACGAACAGCGAAGTGTTGTGTGCCCTCATTCTGAGGAGAAATGAAAGCAGCACATCATTATTGTGTGCAAAACTGGCCAGCGGAATGTGTTGGCTGAGCGACCAATGTCTCGGGCTTTAAGCTGTAAACTATGGGTCCCGTCTGATGTGCATGCTCAACCTTGAAGACAGAAAGTGAGAAATGTGTTGCACGGACCTCTTCATCGGAACCTGGAGGAAAAGGCGAGGAGTTCCCTCAGAAGAGCTAGATGAATCTCCTCTGCACAAGCAAGGAAGAAGTTTATTCTCTTCAAAAGGTAGGACATTTTCAAATGTATACTTGAGTTGCTTTTTAATTTTGAAATCTGGGGGTGTGGATTTGCTGTGTTAATGTCTGTGGATTTTGGGGTGAATGTGAGGGAGTGTGTTTGCTGTGTGTGTGTTTTTGGACTTTAAGCTCCAAAAAATTACTTCTGTCTGATGGCGCATTCTTGCACCATAAAAGAAAAAGAAGAACAGCGAAGTGTTGTGTGCCCTCATTCTGAGGAGAAATGAATGCAGCACATCATTATTGTGTGCAGAACTGGCCAGCTGAATGTGTTGGCTGAGCGACCAATGTCTCAGGCTTTAAGCTGTAAACTATGGGTCCCGTCTGATGTGCATGCTCAAGCTTGAAGACAGAAAGTGAGAAATGTGTTGCACAGACCTCTTCATCGGAGCCTGGAGGAGAAGGCGAGGAGTTCCCTCAGAAGAGCTAGATGAATCTCCTCTGCACAAGCAAGGAAGAAGTTGATTCTCTTCAAAAGGTAGGACATTTTCAGATTTATACTTGAGTTGCTTTTTAATTTTGAAATCTGGGGGTGTGGATTTGCTGTGTTAATGTCTGTGGATTTTGGGGTGAATGTGAGGGAGTGTGTTTGGTGTGTGTGTGTTTTTGGACTATAAGCTCCAAAAAATTACTTCTGTCTGATGGCGCATTCTTGCACAATAAATGAAAAAGAAGAACAGCGAAGTGTTGTGTGCCCTCATTCTGAGGAGAAATGAAAGCAGCACATCATTATTGTGTGCAAAGCTGGCCAGCGGAATGTGTTGGCTGAGCGACCAATGTCTCGGGCTTTAAGCTGTAAACTATGAGTCCCGTCTGATGTGCATGCTCAACCTTGAAGACAGAAAGTGAGAAATGTGTTGCATGGACCTCTTCATCGGACCCTGGAGGAGAAGGCGAGGAGTTCCCTCGGAAGAGCTAGATGAATCTCCTCTGCACAAGCAAGGAAGAAGTTGATTCTCTTCAAAAGGTAGGACATTTTCAGATTTATACTTGAGTTGCTTTTTAATTTTGAAATCTGGGGGTGTGGATTTGCTGTGTTAATGTCTGTGGATTTTGGGGTGAATGTGAGGAGTGTGTTTGCTGTGTGTGTGTTTTTGGACTTTAAGCTTCAAAAAATTACTTCTGTCTGATGGCGCATTCTTGCCCAATAAAAGAAAAAGAACAGCGAAGTGTTGTGTGCCCTCATTCTGAGGAGAAATGAAAGCAGCACATCATTATTGTGTGCAAAACTGGCCAGCGGAATGTGTTGGCTGAGCGACCAATGTCTCGGGCTTTAAGCTGTAAACTATGGGTCCCGTCTGATGTGCATGCTCAACCTTGAAGACAGAAAGTGAGAAATGTGTTGCACGGACCTCTTCATCGGAACCTGGAGGAAAAGGCGAGGAGTTCCCTCAGAAGAGCTAGATGAATCTCCTCTGCACAAGCAAGGAAGAAGTTTATTCTCTTCAAAAGGTAGGACATTTTCAAATGTATACTTGAGTTGCTTTTTAATTTTGAAATCTGGGGGTGTGGATTTGCTGTGTTAATGTCTGTGGATTTTGGGGTGAATGTGAGGGAGTGTGTTTGCTGTGTGTGTGTTTTTGGACTTTAAGCTCCAAAAAATTACTTCTGTCTGATGGCGCATTCTTGCACCATAAAAGAAAAAGAAGAACAGCGAAGTGTTGTGTGCCCTCATTCTGAGGAGAAATTAAAGCAGCACATCATTATTGTGTGCAGAACTGGCCAGCTGAATGTGTTGGCTGAGCGACCAATGTCTCAGGCTTTAAGCTGTAAACTATGGGTCCCGTCTGATGTGCATGCTCAAGCTTGAAGACAGAAAGTGAGAAATGTGTTGCACAGACCTCTTCATCGGAGCCTGGAGGAGAAGGCGAGGAGTTCCCTCAGAAGAGCTAGATGAATCTCCTCTGCACAAGCAAGGAAGAAGTTGATTCTCTTCAAAAGGTAGGACATTTTCAGATTTATACTTGAGTTGCTTTTTAATTTTGAAATCTGGGGGTGTGGATTTGCTGTGTTAATGTCTGTGGATTTTGGGGTGAATGTGAGGGAGTGTGTTTGGTGTGTGTGTGTTTTTGGACTTTAAGCTCCAAAAAATTACTTATGTCTGATGGCGCATTCTTGCACAATAAATGAAAAAGAAGAACAGCGAAGGGTTGTGTGCCCTCATTCTGAGGAGAAATGAAAGCAGCACATCATTATTGTGTGCAAAGCTGGCCAGCGGAATGTGTTGGCTGAGCGACCAATGTCTCGGACTTTAAGCTGTAAACTATGAGTCCAGTCTGATGTGCATGCTCAACCTTGAAGACAGAAAGTGAGAAATGTGTTGCATGGACCTCTTCATCGGACCCTGGAGGAGAAGGCGAGGAGTTCCCTCGGAAGAGCTAGATGAATCTCCTCTGCACAAGCAAGGAAGAAGTTGATTCTCTTCAAAAGGTAGGACATTTTCAGATTTATACTTGAGTTGCTTTTTAATTTTGAAATCTGGGGGTGTGGATTTGCTGTGTTAATGTCTGTGGATTTTGGGGTGAATGTGAGGAGTGTGTTTGCTGTGTGTGTGTTTTTGGACTTTAAGCTTCAAAAAATTACTTCTGTCTGATGGCGCATTCTTGCCCAATAAAAGAAAAAGAACAGCGAAGTGTTGTGTGCCCTCATTCTGAGGAGAAATGAAAGCAGCACATCATTATTGTGTGCAGAACTGGCCAGCTGAATGTGTTGGCTGAGCGACCAATGTCTCGGGCTTTAAGCTGTAAACTATGGGTACCGTCTGATGTGCATGCTCAAGCTTGAAGACAGAAAGTGAGAAATGTGTTGCACGGACCTCTTCATCGGAGCCTGGAGGAGAAGGCGAGGAGTTCCTTCAGAAGAGCTAGATGAACCTCCTCTGCACAAGCAAGGAAGAAGTTGATTCTCTTCAAAAGGTAGGACATTTTCAGATTTATACTTGAGTTGCTTTTTAATTTTGAAATCTGGGGGTGTGGATTTGCTGTGTTAATGTCTGTGGATTTTGGGTTGAATGTGAAGGAGTGTGTTTGCTGTGTGTGTGTTTTTGGACTTTAAGCCCCAAAAAATTACTTCTGTCTGATGGCGCATTCTTGCAGAATAAAAGAAAAAGACGAACAGCGAAGTGTTGTGTGCCCACATTCTGAGGAGAAATGAAAGCAGCACATCATTATTGTGTGCAGAACTGGCCAGCGGAATGTGTTGGCTGAGCGACTAATGTCTCGGGCTTTAAGCTGTAAACTATGGGTCCCGTCTGATGTGCATGCTCAACTTTGAAGACAGAAAGTGAGAAATGTGTTGCATGGACCTCTTCATCGGAGCCTGGAGGAGAAGGCGAGGAGTTCCCTCAGAAGAGCTAGATGAATCTCCTCTGCCCAAGCAAGGAAGAAGTTGATTCTCTTCAAAAGGTAGGACATTTTCAGATTTATACTTGAGTTGCTTTTTAATTTTGAAATCTGGGGGTGTGGATTTGCTGTGTTAATGTCTGTGGATTTTGGGGTGAATGTGAGGGAATGTGTTTGCTGTGAGTGTGTTTTTGGACTTTAAGCTCCAAAAAATTACTTCTGTCTGATGGCGCATTCTTGCACAACAAAAGAAAAAGAAGAACAGCGAAGTGTTGTGTGCCCTCATTCTGAGGAGAAATGAAAGCAGCACATCATTATTGTGGCAGAACTGGCCAGCTGAATGTGTTGGCTGAGCGACCAATGTCTCGGGCTTTAAGCTGTAAACTATGGGTCCCGTCTGATGTGCATGCTCAACCTTGAAGACAGAAAGTGAGAAATGTGTTGCACGGACCTCTTCATCGGAACCTGGAGGAAAAGGCGAGGAGTTCCCTCAGAAGAGCTAGATGAATCTCCTCTGCACAAGCAAGGAAGAAGTTGATTCTCTTCAAAAGGTAGGACATTTTCAGATTTATACTTGAGTTGCTTTTTAATTTTGAAATCTGGGGGTGTGGATTTGCTGTGTTAATGTCTGTGGATTTTGGGTTGAATGTGAGGGAGTGTGTTTGCTGTGTGTATTTTTGGACTTTAAGCTCCAAAAAATTACTTATGTCTGATGGCGCATTCTTGCACAATAAAAGAAAAAGACGAACAGCGAAGTGTTGTGTGCCCTCATTCTGAGGAGAAATGAAAGCAGCACATCATTATAGTGTGCAAAGCTGGCCAGCGGAATGTGTTGGCTGAGCGACCAATGTCTCGGGCTTTAAGCTGTAGACTATGGGTCCCGTCTGATGTGCATGCTCAACCTTGAAGACAGAAAGTGAGAAATGTGTTGCTTGGACCTCTTCATCGGAGCCTGGAGGAGAAGGCGAGGAGTTCCCTCAGAAGAGCTAGATGAATCTCCTCTGCACAAGCAAGGAAGAAGTTTATTCTCTTCAAAAGGTAGGACATTTTCAAATGTATACTTGAGTTGCTTTTTAATTTTGAAATCTGGGGGTGTGGATTTGCTGTGTTAATGTCTGTGGATTTTGGGGTGAATGTGAGGGAGTGTGTTTGCTGTGTGTGTGTTTTTGGACTTTAAGCTCCAAAAAATTACTTCTGTCTGATGGCGCATTCTTGCACCATAAAAGAAAAAGAAGAACAGCGAAGTGTTGTGTGCCCTCATTCTGAGGAGAAATTAAAGCAGCACATCATTATTGTGTGCAGAACTGGCCAGCTGAATGTGTTGGCTGAGCGACCAATGTCTCGGGCTTTAAGCTGTAAACTATGGGTACCGTCTGATGTGCATGCTCAAGCTTGAAGACAGAAAGTGAGAAATGTGTTGCACGGACCTCTTCATCGGAGCCTGGAGGAGAAGGCGAGGAGTTCCTTCAGAAGAGCTAGATGAACCTCCTCTGCACAAGCAAGGAAGAAGTTGATTCTCTTCAAAAGGTAGGACATTTTCAGATTTATACTTGAGTTGCTTTTTAATTTTGAAATCTGGGGGTGTGGATTTGCTGTGTTAATGTCTGTGGATTTTGGGTTGAATGTGAGGGAGTGTGTTTGCTGTGTGTGTGTTTTTGGACTTTAAGCCCCAAAAAATTACTTCTGTCTGATGGCGCATTCTTGCAGAATAAAAGAAAAAGACGAACAGCGAAGTGTTGTGTGCCCACATTCTGAGGAGAAATGAAAGCAGCACATCATTATTGTGTGCAGAACTGGCCAGCGGAATGTGTTGGCTGAGCGACTAATGTCTCGGGCTTTAAGCTGTAAACTATGGGTCCCGTCTGATGTGCATGCTCAACTTTGAAGACAGAAAGTGAGAAATGTGTTGCATGGACCTCTTCATCGGAGCCTGGAGGAGAAGGCGAGGAGTTCCCTCAGAAGAGCTAGATGAATCTCCTCTGCCCAAGCAAGGAAGAAGTTGATTCTCTTCAAAAGGTAGGACATTTTCAGATTTATACTTGAGTTGCTTTTTAATTTTGAAATCTGGGGGTGTGGATTTGCTGTGTTAATGTCTGTGGATTTTGGGGTGAATGTGAGGGAATGTGTTTGCTGTGAGTGTGTTTTTGGACTTTAAGCTCCAAAAAATTACTTCTGTCTGATGGCGCATTCTTGCACAACAAAAGAAAAAGAAGAACAGCGAAGTGTTGTGTGCCCTCATTCTGAGGAGAAATGAAAGCAGCACATCATTATTGTGGCAGAACTGGCCAGCTGAATGTGTTGGCTGAGCGACCAATGTCTCGGGCTTTAAGCTGTAAACTATGGGTCCCGTCTGATGTGCATGCTCAACCTTGAAGACAGAAAGTGAGAAATGTGTTGCACGGACCTCTTCATCGGAACCTGGAGGAAAAGGCGAGGAGTTCCCTCAGAAGAGCTAGATGAATCTCCTCTGCACAAGCAAGGAAGAAGTTGATTCTCTTCAAAAGGTAGGACATTTTCAGATTTATACTTGAGTTGCTTTTTAATTTTGAAATCTGGGGGTGTGGATTTGCTGTGTTAATGTCTGTGGATTTTGGGTTGAATGTGAGGGAGTGTGTTTGCTGTGTGTATTTTTGGACTTTAAGCTCCAAAAAATTACTTATGTCTGATGGCGCATTCTTGCACAATAAAAGAAAAAGACGAACAGCGAAGTGTTGTGTGCCCTCATTCTGAGGAGAAATGAAAGCAGCACATCATTATAGTGTGCAAAGCTGGCCAGCGGAATGTGTTGGCTGAGCGACCAATGTCTCGGGCTTTAAGCTGTAGACTATGGGTCCCGTCTGATGTGCATGCTCAACCTTGAAGACAGAAAGTGAGAAATGTGTTGCTTGGACCTCTTCATCGGAGCCTGGAGGAGAAGGCGAGGAGTTCCCTCAGAAGAGCTAGATGAATCTCCTCTGCACAAGCAAGGAAGAAGTTTATTCTCTTCAAAAGGTAGGACATTTTCAAATGTATACTTGAGTTGCTTTTTAATTTTGAAATCTGGGGGTGTGGATTTGCTGTGTTAATGTCTGTGGATTTTGGGGTGAATGTGAGGGAGTGTGTTTGCTGTGTGTGTGTTTTTGGACTTTAAGCTCCAAAAAATTACTTCTGTCTGATGGCGCATTCTTGCACCATAAAAGAAAAAGAAGAACAGCGAAGTGTTGTGTGCCCTCATTCTGAGGAGAAATTAAAGCAGCACATCATTATTGTGTGCAGAACTGGCCAGCTGAATGTGTTGGCTGAGCGACCAATGTCTCAGGCTTTAAGCTGTAAACTATGGGTCCCGTCTGATGTGCATGCTCAAGCTTGAAGACAGAAAGTGAGAAATGTGTTGCACAGACCTCTTCATCGGAGCCTGGAGGAGAAGGCGAGGAGTTCCCTCAGAAGAGCTAGATGAATCTCCTCTGCACAAGCAAGGAAGAAGTTGATTCTCTTCAAAAGGTAGGACATTTTCAGATTTATACTTGAGTTGCTTTTTAATTTTGAAATCTGGGGGTGTGGATTTGCTGTGTTAATGTCTGTGGATTTTGGGGTGAATGTGAGGGAGTGTGTTTGGTGTGTGTGTGTTTTTGGACTTTAAGCTCCAAAAAATTACTTCTGTCTGATGGCGCATTCTTGCACAATAAAAGAAAAAGAAGAACAGCGAAGTGTTGTGTGCCCTCATTCTGAGGAGAAATGAATGCAGCACATCATTATTGTGTGCAAAGCTGGCCAGCGGAATGTGTTGGCTGAGCGACCAATGTCTCGGGCTTTAAGCTGTAAACTATGAGTCCCATCTGATGTGCATGCTCAACCTTGAAGACAGAAAGTGAGAAATGTGTTGCATGGACCTCTTCATCGGACCCTGGAGGAGAAGGCGAGGAGTTCCCTCGGAAGAGCTAGATGAATCTCCTCTGCACAAGCAAGGAAGAAGTTGATTCTCTTCAAAAGGTAGGACATTTTCAGATTTATACTTGAGTTGCTTTTTAATTTTGAAATCTGGGGGTGTGGATTTGCTGTGTTAATGTCTGTGGATTTTGGGGTGAATGTGAGGGAGTGTGTTTGCTGTGTGTGTGTTTTTGGACTTTAAGCTCCAAAAAATTACTTCTGTCTGATGGCGCATTCTTGCACCATAAAAGAAAAAGAAGAACAGCGAAGTGTTGTGTGCCCTCATTCTGAGGAGAAATTAAAGCAGCACATCATTATTGTGTGCAGAACTGGCCAGCTGAATGTGTTGGCTGAGCGACCAATGTCTCAGGCTTTAAGCTGTAAACTATGGGTCCCGTCTGATGTGCATGCTCAAGCTTGAAGACAGAAAGTGAGAAATGTGTTGCACAGACCTCTTCATCGGAGCCTGGAGGAGAAGGCGAGGAGTTCCCTCAGAAGAGCTAGATGAATCTCCTCTGCACAAGCAAGGAAGAAGTTGATTCTCTTCAAAAGGTAGGACATTTTCAGATTTATACTTGAGTTGCTTTTTAATTTTGAAATCTGGGGGTGTGGATTTGCTGTGTTAATGTCTGTGGATTTTGGGGTGAATGTGAGGGAGTGTGTTTGGTGTGTGTGTGTTTTTGGACTTTAAGCTCCAAAAAATTACTTCTGTCTGATGGCGCATTCTTGCACAATAAAAGAAAAAGAAGAACAGCGAAGTGTTGTGTGCCCTCATTCTGAGGAGAAATGAATGCAGCACATCATTATTGTGTGCAAAGCTGGCCAGCGGAATGTGTTGGCTGAGCGACCAATGTCTCGGGCTTTAAGCTGTAAACTATGAGTCCCGTCTGATGTGCATGCTCAACCTTGAAGACAGAAAGTGAGAAATGTGTTGCATGGACCTCTTCATCGGACCCTGGAGGAGAAGGCGAGGAGTTCCCTCGGAAGAGCTAGATGAATCTCCTCTGCACAAGCAAGGAAGAAGTTGATTCTCTTCAAAAGGTAGGACATTTTCAGATTTATACTTGAGTTGCTTTTTAATTTTGAAATCTGGGGGTGTGGATTTGCTGTGTTAATGTCTGTGGATTTTGGGGTGAATGTGAGGAGTGTGTTTGCTGTGTGTGTGTTTTTGGACTTTAAGCTTCAAAAAATTACTTCTGTCTGATGGCGCATTCTTGCCCAATAAAAGAAAAAGAACAGCGAAGTGTTGTGTGCCCTCATTCTGAGGAGAAATGAAAGCAGCACATCATTATTGTGTGCAGAACTGGCCAGCTGAATGTGTTGGCTGAGCGACCAATGTCTCGGGCTTTAAGCTGTAAACTATGGGTACCGTCTGATGTGCATGCTCAAGCTTGAAGACAGAAAGTGAGAAATGTGTTGCACGGACCTCTTCATCGGAGCCTGGAGGAGAAGGCGAGGAGTTCCTTCAGAAGAGCTAGATGAACCTCCTCTGCACAAGCAAGGAAGAAGTTGATTCTCTTCAAAAGGTAGGACATTTTCAGATTTATACTTGAGTTGCTTTTTAATTTTGAAATCTGGGGGTGTGGATTGGCTGTGTTAATGTCTGTGGATTTTGGGTTGAATGTGAGGGAGTGTGTTTGCTGTGTGTGTGTTTTTGGACTTTAAGCCCCAAAAAATTACTTCTGTCTGATGGCGCATTCTTGCACAATAAAAGAAAAAGACGAACAGCGAAGTGTTGTGTGCCCTCATTCTGAGGAGAAATGAAAGCAGCACATCATTATTGTGTGCAGAACTGGCCAGCGGAATGTGTTGGCTGAGCGACTAATGTCTCGGGCTTTAAGCTGTAAACTATGGGTCCCGTCTGATGTGCATGCTCAACTTTGAAGACAGAAAGTGAGAAATGTGTTGCATGGACCTCTTCATCGGAGCCTGGAGGAGAAGGCGAGGAGTTCCCTCAGAAGAGCTAGATGAATCTCCTCTGCACAAGCGAGGAAGAAGTTGATTCTCTTCAAAAGGTAGGACATTTTCAGATTTATACTTGAGTTACTTTTTAATTTTGAATTCTGGGGGTGTGGATTTGCTGTGTTAATGTCTGTGGATTTTGGGGTGAATGTGAAGACTGTGTTTGCTGTGTGTGTGTTTTTGGACTTTAAGCTCCAAAAAATTACTTCTGTCTGATGGCGCATTCTTGCACAATAAAAGAAAAAGAACAGCGAAGTGTTGTGTGCCCTCATTCTGAGGAGAAATTAAAGCAGCACATCATTATTGTGTGCAGAACTGGCTAGCTGAATGAGTTGGCTGAGCGACCAATGTCTCAGGCTTTAAGCTGTAAACTATGGGTCCCGTCTGATGTGCATGCTCCAACTTGAAGACAGAAAGTGAGAAATGTGTTGCACGGACCTCTTCATGGGAGCCTGGAGGAAAAGGCGAGGAGTTCCCTCAGAAGAGCTAGATGAATCTCCTCTGCACAAGCAAGGAAGAAGTTGATTCTCTTCAAAAGGTAGGACATTTTCAGATTTATACTTGAGTTGCTTTTTAATTTTGAAATTTGGGGGTGTGGATTTGCTGTGTTAATGTCTGTGGATTTTGGAGTGAATGTGAGGAGTGTGTTTGCTTTGTGTGTGTTTTTGGACTTTAAGCTCCAAAAAATTACTTCTGTCTGATGGCGCATTCTTGCACAATAAAAGAAAAAGAACAGCGAAGTGTTGTGTGCCCTCATTCTGAGGAGAAATGAAAGCAGCACATCATTATTGTGTGCAGAACTGGCCAGCTGAATGTGTTGGCTGAGTGACCAATGTCTCGGGCTTTAAGCTGTAAACTATGGGTCCCGTCTGATGTGCATGCTCAACCTTGAAGACAGAAAGTGAGAAATGTGATGCACAGACCTCTTCATCGGAGCCTGGAGGAGAAGGCGAGGAGTTCCCTCAGAAGAGCTAGATTAATCTCCTCTGCACATGCAAGGAAGAAGTTGATTCTCTTCAAAAGGTAGGACATTTTCAGATTTATACTTGAGTTGCTTTTTAATTTTGAAATCTGGGGGTGTGGATTTGCTGTGTTAATGTCTGTGGATTTTGGGGTTATTGTGAGGGAGTGTGTTTGCTGTGTGTGTGTTTTTGGACTTTAAGCTCCAAAAAATTACTTCTGTCTGATGGCGCATTCTTGCACCATAAAAGAAAAAGAAGAACAGCGAAGTGTTGTGTGCCCTCATTCTGAGGAGAAATGAAAGGAGCACATCATTATTGTGTGCAGAACTGGCCAGCTGAATGTGTTGGCTGAGCGACCAATGTCTCAGGCTTTAAGCTGTAAACTATGGGTCCCGTCTGATGTGCATGCTCAAGCTTGAAGACAGAAAGTGAGAAATGTGTTGCACAGACCTCTTCATCGGAGCCTGGAGGAGAAGGCGAGGAGTTCCCTCAGAAGAGCTAGATGAATCTCCTCTGCACAAGCAAGGAAGAAGTTGATTCTCTTCAAAAGGTAGGACATTTTCAGATTTATACTTGAGTTGCTTTTTAATTTTGAAATCTGGGGGTGTGGATTTGCTGTGTTAATGTCTGTGGATTTTGGGGTGAATGTGAGGAGTGTGTTTGCTGTGTGTGTGTTTTTGGACTTTAAGCTTCAAAAAATTACTTCTGTCTGATGGCGCATTCTTGCACAATAAAAGAAAAAGAAGAACAGCGAAGTGTTGTGTTCCCTCATTCTGAGGAGAAATGAAAGTAGCACATCATTATTGTGTGCAGAACTGGCCAGCTGAATGTGTTGGCTGAGCAATCAATGTCTTGGGCTTTAAGCTGTAAACTATGGGTCCCGTCTGATGTGCATGCTCAAGCTTGAAGACAGAAAGTGAGAAATGTGTTGCACGGACCTCTTCATGGGATCCTGGAGGAGAAGGGGAGGAGCTACCTCAGAAGAGCTAGATGAATCTCCTCTGCACAAGCAAGGAAGAAGTTGATTCTCTTCAAAAGGTAGGACATTTTCAGATTTATACTTGAGTTGCTTTTTAATTTTGAAATCTGGGGGTGTGGATTTGCTGTGTTAATGTCTGTGGATTTTGGGGTGAATGTGAGGAGTGTGTTTGCTGTGTGTGTGTTTTTGGACTTTAAGCTCCAAAAAATTACTTCTGTCTGATGGCGCATTCTTGCACAATAAAAGAAAAAGAACAGCAAAGTATTGTGTGCCCTCATTCTGAGGAGAAATGAAAGCAGCACATCATTATTGTGTGCAGAACTGGCCTTCTGAATGTGTTGGCTGAGCGACCAATGTCTCGGGCTTTAAGCTGTAAACTATGGGTCCCGTCTGATGTGCATGCTCAACCTTGAAGACAGAAAGTGAGAAATGTGTTGCGCGGACCTCTTCATCGGAGCCTGGTGGAGAAGGCGAGGAGTTCCCTCAGAAGAGCTAGATGAATCTCCTCTGCACAAGCAAGGAAGAAGTTGATTCTCTTCAAAAGGTAGGACATTTTCAGATTTATACTTGAGTTGCTTTTTAATTTTGAAATCTGGGGGTGTGGATTTGCTGTGTTAATGTCTGTGGATTTTGGGATGAATGTGAGGGAGTGTGTTTGCTGTGTGTGTGTTTTTTGACTTTAAGCTCCAAAAAATTACTTCTGTCTGATGGCACAATCTTGCACCATAAAAGAAAAAGAAGAACAGCGAAGTGTTGTGTGCCCTCATTCTGAGGAGAAATGAAAGCAGAACATCATTATTGTGTGCAGAACTGGCCAGTGGAATGTGTTGGCTGAGCAACCAATGTCTCGGGCTTTTAGCTGTAAACTATGGGTCCCATCTGATGTGCATGCTCAACCTTGAAGACAGAGAGTGAGAAATGTGTTGCATGGACCTCTTCATCGGAGCCTGGAGGAGAAGGCGAGGAGTTCCCTCAGAAGAGCTAGATGAATCTCCTCTGCACAAGCAAGGAAGAAGTTGATTCTCTTCAAAAGGTAGGACATTTTCAGATTTATACTTGAGTTGCTTTTTAATTTTGAAATCTGGGGGTGTGGATTTGCTGTGTTAATGTCTGTGGATTTTGGGGTGAATGTGAGGGAGTGTGTTTGCTGTGTGGGTGTTTTCGGACTTTAAGCGCCAAAAAATTACTTCTGTCTGATGGCGCATTCTTGCACCATAAAAGAAAAAGAAGAACAGCGAAGTGTTGTGTGCCCTCATTCTGAGGAGAAATGAAAGCAGCACATCATTATTGTGTGCAGAACTGGCCAGCTGAATGTGTTAGCTGAGCGACCAATGTCTCAGGCTTTAAGCTGTAAACTATGGGTCCCGTCTGATGTGCATGCTCAAGCTTGAAGACAGAAAGTGAAAAATGTGTTGCATGGACCTCTTCATGGGAGCCTGGAGGAGAAGGCGAGGAGCTCCCTCAGAAGAGCTAGATGAATCTCCTCTGCACAAGCAAGGAAGAAGTTAATTCTCTTCAAAAGGTAGGACATTTTCAGATTTATACTTGAGTTGCTTTTTAATTTTGAAATCTGGGTGTGTGGATTTGCTGTGTTAATGTCTGTGGATTTTGGGGTGAATGTGAGGGAGTGTGTTTGCTGTGTGTGTGTTTTTGGACTTTAAGCTCCAAAAAATTACTTCTATCTGATGGCGCATTCTTGCACAATAAAAGAAAAAGAAGAACAGCGAAGTGTTGTGTGCCCTCATTCTGAGGAGAAATGAAAGCAGCACATCATTATTGTGGCAGAACTGGCCAGCTGAATGTGTTGGCTGAGCGACCAATGTCTCGGGCTTTAAGCTGTAAACTATGGGTCCCGTCTCATGTGCATGCTCAACCTTGAAGACAGAAAGTGAGAAATGTGTTGCACAGACCTCTTCATCTGAGCCTGGAGGAGAAGGCAAGGAGTTCCCTCAGAAGAGCTAGATTAATCTCCTCTGCACATGCAAGGAAGAAGTTGATTCTCTTCAAAAGGTAGGACATTTTCAGATTTATACTTGAGTTGCTTTTTAATTTTGAAATTTGGGGGTGTGGATTTGCTGTGTTAATGTCTGTGGATTTTGGGTTGAATGTGAGGGAGTGTGTTTGCTGTGTGTGTGTTTTTGGACTTTAAGCTCCAAAAAATTACTTCTGTCTGATGGCGTATTCTTGCACAATAAAAGAAATAGACGAACAGCGAAGTGTTGTGTGCCCTCATTCTGAGGAGAAATGAAAGCAGCACATCATTATTGTGTGCAAAACTGGCCAGCGGAATGTGTTGGCTGAGCGACCAATGTCTCGGGCTTTAAGCTGTAAACTATGGGTCCCGTCTGATGTGCATGCTCAACCTTGAAGACAGAAAGTGAGAAATGTGTTGCACGGACCTCTTCATCGGAACCTGGAGGAAAAGGCGAGGAGTTCCCTCAGAAGAGCTAGATGAATCTCCTCTGCACAAGCAAGGAAGAAGTTGATTCTCTTCAAAAGGTAGGACATTTTCAGATTTATACTTGAGTTGCTTTTTAATTTTGAAATCTGGGGGTGTGGATTTGCTGTGTTAATGTCTGTGGATTTTGGGGTGAATGTGAGGGAGTGTGTTTGGTGTGTGTGTGTTTTTGGACTTTAAGCTCCAAAAAATTACTTCTGTCTGATGGCGCATTCTTGCACAATAAAAGAAAAAGAAGAACAGCGAAGTGTTGTGTGCCCTCATTCTGAGGAGAAATGAAAGCAGAACATCATTATTGTGTGCAAAGCTGGCCAGCGGAATGTGTTGGCTGAGCGACCAATGTCTCGGGCTTTAAGCTGTAAACTATGAGTCCCGTCTGATGTGCATGCTCAACCTTGAAGACAGAAAGTGAGAAATGTGTTGCACAGACCTCTTCATCGGAGCCTGGAGGAGAAGGCGAGGAGTTCCCTCAGAAGAGCTAGATGAATCTCCTCTGCACAAGCAAGGAAGAAGTTGATTCTCTTCAAAAGGTAGGACATTTTCAGATTTATACTTGAGTTGCTTTTTAATTTTGAAATCTGGGGGTGTGGATTTGCTGTGTTAATGTCTGTGGATTTTGGGGTGAATGTGAGGGAATGTGTTTGCTGTGAGTGTGTTTTTGGACTTTAAGCTCCAAAAAATTACTTCTGTCTGATGGCGCATTCTTGCACAACAAAAGAAAAAGAAGAACAGCGAAGTGTTGTGTGCCCTCATTCTGAGGAGAAATGAAAGCAGCACATCATTATTGTGGCAGAACTGGCCAGCTGAATGTGTTGGCTGAGCGACCAATGTCTCGGGCTTTAAGCTGTAAACTATGGGTCCCGTCTGATGTGCATGCTCAACCTTGAAGACAGAAAGTGAGAAATGTGTTGCACGGACCTCTTCATCGGAACCTGGAGGAAAAGGCGAGGAGTTCCCTCAGAAGAGCTAGATGAATCTCCTCTGCACAAGCAAGGAAGAAGTTGATTCTCTTCAAAAGGTAGGACATTTTCAGATTTATACTTGAGTTGCTTTTTAATTTTGAAATCTGGGGGTGTGGATTTGCTGTGTTAATGTCTGTGGATTTTGGGGTGAATGTGAGGAGTGTGTTTGCTGTGTGTGTGTTTTTGGACTTTAAGCTTCAAAAAATTACTTCTGTCTGATGGCGCATTCTTGCACAATAAAAGAAAAAGAAGAACAGCGAAGTGTTGTGTTCCCTCATTCTGAGGAGAAATGAAAGTAGCACATCATTATTGTGTGCAGAACTGGCCAGCTGAATGTGTTGGCTGAGCAATCAATGTCTTGGGCTTTAAGCTGTAAACTATGGGTCCCGTCTGATGTGCATGCTCAAGCTTGAAGACAGAAAGTGAGAAATGTGTTGCACGGACCTCTTCATGGGATCCTGGAGGGGAAGGGGAGGAGCTACCTCAGAAGAGCTAGATGAATCTCCTCTGCACAAGCAAGGAAGAAGTTGATTCTCTTCAAAAGGTAGGACATTTTCAGATTTATACTTGAGTTGCTTTTTAATTTTGAAATCTGGGGGTGTGGATTTGCTGTGTTAATGTCTGTGGATTTTGGGGTGAATGTGAGGGGAGTGAGTTTGCTGTGTGTGTGTTTTTGGACTTTAAGCTCCAAATAATTACTTCTGTCTGATGGCTCATTCTTGCACCATAAAAGAAAAAGAACAGGGAAGTGTTGTGTGCCCTCATTCTGAGCAGAAATGAAAGCAGCACATCGTTATTGTGTGCAGAACTGTCCAGCAAGGTGTGTTGGCTGAGCGACCAATGTCTCGGGCTTTCAGCTGTAAACTATGGGTCCCGTCTGATGTGCATGCTCAAGCTTGAAGACAGAAAGTGAGAAATGTGTTGCACGGACCTCTTCATGGGAGCCTGGAGGAGAAGGCGAGGAGCTCCCTCAGAAGAGCTAGATGAATCTCCTCTGCACAAGCAAGGAAGAAGTTGATTCTCTTCAAAAGGTAGGACATTTTCAGATTTATACTTGAGTTGCTTTTTAATTTTGAAATCTGGGGGTGTGGATTTGCTGTGTTAATGTCTGTGGATTTTGGGGTGAATGTGAGGAGTGTGTTTGCTGTGTGTGTGTTTTTGGACTTTAAGCTCCAAAAAATTACTTCTGTCTGATGGCGCATTCTTGCACAATAAAAGAAAAAGAACAGCAAAGTATTGTGTGCCCTCATTCTGAGGAGAAATGAAAGCAGCACATCATTATTGTGTGCAGAACTGGCCAGCTGAATGTGTTGGCTGAGCGACCAATGTCTCGGGCTTTAAGCTGTAAACTATGGGTCCCGTCTGATGTGCATGCTCAACCTTGAAGACAGAAAGTGAGAAATGTGTTGCACGGACCTCTTCATCGGAGCCTGGTGGAGAAGGCGAGGAGTTCCCTCAGAAGAGCTAGATGAATCTCCTCTGCACAAGCAAGGAAGAAGTTGATTCTCTTCAAAAGGTAGGACATTTTCAGATTTATACTTGAGTTGCTTTTTAATTTTGAAATCTGGGGGTGTGGATTTGCTGTGTTAATGTCTGTGGATTTTGGGATGAATGTGAGGGAGTGTGTTTGCTGTGTGTGTGTTTTTTGACTTTAAGCTCCAAAAAATTACTTCTGTCTGATGGCACAATCTTGCACCATAAAAGAAAAAGAAGAACAGCGAAGTGTTGTGTGCCCTCATTCTGAGGAGAAATGAAAGCAGAACATCATTATTGTGTGCAGAACTGGCCAGCTGAATGTGTTGGCTGAGCGACTAATGGCTCGGGCTTTAAGCTGTAAACTATGGGTCCCGTCTGATGTGCATGCTCAAGCTTGAAGACAGAAAGTGAGAAATGTGTTGCACGGACCTCTTCATGGGATCCTGGAGGAGAAGGGGAGGAGCTACCTCAGAAGAGCTAGATGAATCTCCTCTGCACAAGCAAGGAAGAAGTTGATTCTCTTCAAAAGGTAGGACATTTTCAGATTTATACTTGAGTTGCTTTTTAATTTTGAAATCTGGGGGTGTGGATTTGCTGTGTTAATGTCTGTGGATTTTGGGATGAATGTGAGGGGAGTGAGTTTGCTGTGTGTGTGTTTTTGGACTTTAAGCTCCAAATAATTACTTCTGTCTGATGGCTCATTCTTGCACCATAAAAGAAAAAGAACAGGGAAGTGTTGTGTGCCCTCATTCTGAGGAGAAATGAAAGCAGCACATCGTTATTGTGTGCAGAACTGTCCAGCAAGGTGTGTTGGCTGAGCGACCAATGTCTCGGGCTTTCAGCTGTAAACTATGGGTCCCGTCTGATGTGCATGCTCAAGCTTGAAGACAGAAAGTGAGAAATGTGTTGCACGGACCTCTTCATGGGAGCCTGGAGGAGAAGGCGAGGAGCTCCCTCAGAAGAGCTAGATGAATCTCCTCTGCACAAGCAAGGAAGAAGTTGATTCTCTTCAAAAGGTAGGACATTTTCAGATTTATACTTGAGTTGCTTTTTAATTTTGAAATCTGGGGGTGTGGATTTGCTGTGTTAATGTCTGTGGATTTTGGGGTGAATGTGAGGAGTGTGTTTGCTGTGTGTGTGTTTTTGGACTTTAAGCTCCAAAAAATTACTTCTGTCTGATGGCGCATTCTTGCACAATAAAAGAAAAAGAACAGCAAAGTATTGTGTGCCCTCATTCTGAGGAGAAATGAAAGCAGCACATCATTATTGTGTGCAGAACTGGCCAGCTGAATGTGTTGGCTGAGCGACCAATGTCTCGGGCTTTAAGCTGTAAACTATGGGTCCCGTCTGATGTGCATGCTCAACCTTGAAGACAGAAAGTGAGAAATGTGTTGCACGGACCTCTTCATCGGAGCCTGGTGGAGAAGGCGAGGAGTTCCCTCAGAAGAGCTAGATGAATCTCCTCTGCACAAGCAAGGAAGAAGTTGATTCTCTTCAAAAGGTAGGACATTTTCAGATTTATACTTGAGTTGCTTTTTAATTTTGAAATCTGGGGGTGTGGATTTGCTGTGTTAATGTCTGTGGATTTTGGGATGAATGTGAGGGAGTGTGTTTGCTGTGTGTGTGTTTTTTGACTTTAAGCTCCAAAAAATTACTTCTGTCTGATGGCACAATCTTGCACCATAAAAGAAAAAGAAGAACAGCGAAGTGTTGTGTGCCCTCATTCTGAGGAGAAATGAAAGCAGCACATCATTATTGTGTGCAGAACTGGCCAGCTGAATGTGTTAGCTGAGCGACCAATGTCTCAGGCTTTAAGCTGTAAACTATGGGTCCCGTCTGATGTGCATGCTCAAGCTTGAAGACAGAAAGTGAAAAATGTGTTGCATGGACCTCTTCATGGGAGCCTGGAGGAGAAGGCGAGGAGCTCCCTCAGAAGAGCTAGATGAATCTCCTCTGCACAAGCAAGGAAGAAGTTAATTCTCTTCAAAAGGTAGGACATTTTCAGATTTATACTTGAGTTGCTTTTTAATTTTGAAATCTGGGTGTGTGGATTTGCTGTGTTAATGTCTGTGGATTTTGGGGTGAATGTGAGGGAGTGTGTTTGCTGTGTGTGTGTTTTTGGACTTTAAGCTCCAAAAAATTACTTCTATCTGATGGCGCATTCTTGCACAATAAAAGAAAAAGAAGAACAGCGAAGTGTTGTGTGCCCTCATTCTGAGGAGAAATGAAAGCAGCACAGCATTATTGTGTGCAGAACTGGCCAGTGGAATGTGTTGGCTGAGCAACCAATGTCTCGGGCTTTTAGCTGTAAACTATGGGTCCCATCTGATGTGCATGCTCAACCTTGAAGACAGAGAGTGAGAAATGTGTTGCATGGACCTCTTCATCGGAGCCTGGAGGAGAAGGCGAGGAGTTCCCTCAGAAGAGCTAGATGAATCTCCTCTGCACAAGCAAGGAAGAAGTTGATTCTCTTCAAAAGGTAGGACATTTTCAGATTTATACTTGAGTTGCTTTTTAATTTTGAAATCTGGGGGTGTGGATTTGCTGTGTTAATGTCTGTGGATTTTGGGGTGAATGTGAGGGAGTGTGTTTGCTGTGTGGGTGTTTTCTGACTTTAAGCTCCAAAAAATTACTTCTGTCTGATGGCGCATTCTTGCACCATAAAAGAAAAAGAAGAACAGCGAAGTGTTGTGTGCCCTCATTCTGAGGAGAAATGAAAGCAGCACATCATTATTGTGTGCAGAACTGGCCAGCTGAATGTGTTAGCTGAGCGACCAATGTCTCAGGCTTTAAGCTGTAAACTATGGGTCCCGTCTGATGTGCATGCTCAAGCTTGAAGACAGAAAGTGAAAAATGTGTTGCATGGACCTCTTCATGGGAGCCTGGAGGAGAAGGCGAGGAGTTCCCTCAGAAGAGCTAGATGAATCTCCTCTGCCCAAGCAAGGAAGAAGTTGATTCTCTTCAAAAGGTAGGACATTTTCAGATTTATACTTGAGTTGCTTTTTAATTTTGAAATCTGGGGGTGTGGATTTGCTGTGTTAATGTCTGTGGATTTTGGGGTGAATGTGAGGGAATGTGTTTGCTGTGAGTGTGTTTTTGGACTTTAAGCTCCAAAAAATTACTTCTGTCTGATGGCGCATTCTTGCACAATAAAAGAAAAAGAAGAACAGCGAAGTGTTGTGTGCCCTCATTCTGAGGAGAAATGAAAGCAGCACATCATTATTGTGGCAGAACTGGCCAGCTGAATGTGTTGGCTGAGCGACCAATGTCTCGGGCTTTAAGCTGTAAACTATGGGTCCCGTCTCATGTGCATGCTCAACCTTGAAGACAGAAAGTGAGAAATGTGTTGCACAGACCTCTTCATCGGAGCCTGGAGGAGAAGGCAAGGAGTTCCCTCAGAAGAGCTAGATTAATCTCCTCTGCACATGCAAGGAAGAAGTTGATTCTCTTCAAAAGGTAGGACATTTTCAGATTTATACTTGAGTTGCTTTTTAATTTTGAAATTTGGGGGTGTGGATTTGCTGTGTTAATGTCTGTGGATTTTGGGTTGAATGTGAGGGAGTGTGTTTGCTGTGTGTGTGTTTTTGGACTTTAAGCTCCAAAAAATTACTTCTGTCTGATGGCGTATTCTTGCACAATAAAAGAAATAGACGAACAGCGAAGTGTTGTGTGCCCTCATTCTGAGGAGAAATGAAAGCAGCACATCATTATTGTGTGCAAAACTGGCCAGCGGAATGTGTTGGCTGAGCGACCAATGTCTCGGGCTTTAAGCTGTAAACTATGGGTCCCGTCTGATGTGCATGCTCAACCTTGAAGACAGAAAGTGAGAAATGTGTTGCACGGACCTCTTCATCGGAACCTGGAGGAAAAGGCGAGGAGTTCCCTCAGAAGAGCTAGATGAATCTCCTCTGCACAAGCAAGGAAGAAGTTTATTCTCTTCAAAAGGTAGGACATTTTCAAATGTATACTTGAGTTGCTTTTTAATTTTGAAATCTGGGGGTGTGGATTTGCTGTGTTAATGTCTGTGGATTTTGGGGTGAATGTGAGGGAGTGTGTTTGCTGTGTGTGTGTTTTTGGACTTTAAGCTCCAAAAAATTACTTCTGTCTGATGGCGCATTCTTGCACCATAAAAGAAAAAGAAGAACAGCGAAGTGTTGTGTGCCCTCATTCTGAGGAGAAATTAAAGCAGCACATCATTATTGTGTGCAGAACTGGCCAGCTGAATGTGTTGGCTGAGCGACCAATGTCTCAGGCTTTAAGCTGTAAACTATGGGTCCCGTCTGATGTGCATGCTCAAGCTTGAAGACAGAAAGTGAGAAATGTGTTGCACAGACCTCTTCATCGGAGCCTGGAGGAGAAGGCGAAGAGTTCCCTCAGAAGAGCTAGATGAATCTCCTCTGCACAAGCAAGGAAGAAGTTGATTCTCTTCAAAAGGTAGGACATTTTCAGATTTATACTTGAGTTGCTTTTTAATTTTGAAATCTGGGGGTGTGGATTTGCTGTGTTAATGTCTGTGGATTTTGGGGTGAATGTGAGGGAGTGTGTTTGGTGTGTGTGTGTTTTTGGACTTTAAGCTCCAAAAAATTACTTCTGTCTGATGGCGCATTCTTGCACAATAAAAGAAAAAGAAGAACAGCGAAGTGTTGTGTGCCCTCATTCTGAGGAGAAATGAAAGCAGAACATCATTATTGTGTGCAAAGCTGGCCAGCGGAATGTGTTGGCTGAGCGACCAATGTCTCGGGCTTTAAGCTGTAAACTATGAGTCCCGTCTGATGTACATGCTCAACCTTGAAGACAGAAAGTGAGAAATGTGTTGCATGGACCTCTTCATCGGACCCTGGAGGAGAAGGCGAGGAGTTCCCTCGGAAGAGCTAGATGAATCTCCTCTGCACAAGCAAGGAAGAAGTTGATTCTCTTCAAAAGGTAGGACATTTTCAGATTTATACTTGAGTTGCTTTTTAATTTTGAAATCTGGGGGTGTGGATTTGCTGTGTTAATGTCTGTGGATTTTGGGGTGAATGTGAGGAGTGTGTTTGCTGTGTGTGTGTTTTTGGACTTTAAGCTTCAAAAAATTACTTCTGTCTGATGGCGCATTCTTGCCCAATAAAAGAAAAAGAACAGCGAAGTGTTGTGTGCCCTCATTCTGAGGAGAAATGAAAGCAGCACATCATTATTGTGTGCAGAACTGGCCAGCTGAATGTGTTGGCTGAGCGACCAATGTCTCGGGCTTTAAGCTGTAAACTATGGGTACCGTCTGATGTGCATGCTCAAGCTTGAAGACAGAAAGTGAGAAATGTGTTGCACGGACCTCTTCATCGGAGCCTGGAGGAGAAGGCGAGGAGTTCCTTCAGAAGAGCTAGATGAACCTCCTCTGCACAAGCAAGGAAGAAGTTGATTCTCTTCAAAAGGTAGGACATTTTCAGATTTATACTTGAGTTGCTTTTTAATTTTGAAATTTGGGGGTGTGGATTTGCTGTGTTAATGTCTGTGGATTTTGGGTTGAATGTGAGGGAGTGTGTTTGCTGTGTGTGTGTTTTTGGACTTTAAGCTCCAAAAAATTACTTCTGTCTGATGGCGTATTCTTGCACAATAAAAGAAATAGACGAACAGCGAAGTGTTGTGTGCCCTCATTCTGAGGAGAAATGAAAGCAGCACATCATTATTGTGTGCAAAACTGGCCAGCGGAATGTGTTGGCTGAGCGACCAATGTCTCGGGCTTTAAGCTGTAAACTATGGGTCCCGTCTGATGTGCATGCTCAACCTTGAAGACAGAAAGTGAGAAATGTGTTGCACGGACCTCTTCATCGGAACCTGGAGGAAAAGGCGAGGAGTTCCCTCAGAAGAGCTAGATGAATCTCCTCTGCACAAGCAAGGAAGAAGTTGATTCTCTTCAAAAGGTAGGACATTTTCAGATTTATACTTGAGTTGCTTTTTAATTTTGAAATCTGGGGGTGTGGATTTGCTGTGTTAATGTCTGTGGATTTTGGGTTGAATGTGAGGGAGTGTGTTTGCTGTGTGTATTTTTGGACTTTAAGCTCCAAAAAATTACTTCTGTCTGATGGCGCATTCTTGCACAATAAAAGAAAAAGACGAACAGCGAAGTGTTGTGTGCCCTCATTCTGAGGAGAAATGAAAGTAGCACATCATTATAGTGTGCAAAGCTGGCCAGCGGAATGTGTTGGCTGAGCGACCAATGTCTCGGGCTTTAAGCTGTAGACTATGGGTCCCGTCTGATGTGCATGCTCAACCTTGAAGACAGAAAGTGAGAAATGTGTTGCTTGGACCTCTTCATCGGAGCCTGGAGGAGAAGGCGAGGAGTTCCCTCAGAAGAGCTAGATGAATCTCCTCTGCACAAGCAAGGAAGAAGTTTATTCTCTTCAAAAGGTAGGACATTTTCAAATGTATACTTGAGTTGCTTTTTAATTTTGAAATCTGGGGGTGTGGATTTGCTGTGTTAATGTCTGTGGATTTTGGGGTGAATGTGAGGGAGTGTGTTTGCTGTGTGTGTGTTTTTGGACTTTAAGCTCCAAAAAATTACTTCTGTCTGATGGCGCATTCTTGCACCATAAAAGAAAAAGAAGAACAGCGAAGTGTTGTGTGCCCTCATTCTGAGGAGAAATTAAAGCAGCACATCATTATTGTGTGCAGAACTGGCCAGCTGAATGTGTTTGCTGAGCGACCAATGTTTTAGGCTTTAAGCTGTAAACTATGGGTCCCGTCTGATGTGCATGCTCAAGCTTGAAGACAGAAAGTGAGAAATGTGTTGCACAGACCTCTTCATCGGAGCCTGGAGGAGAAGGCGAGGAGTTCCCTCAGAAGAGCTAGATGAATCTCCTCTGCACAAGCAAGGAAGAAGTTGATTCTCTTCAAAAGGTAGGACATTTTCAGATTTATACTTGAGTTGCTTTTTAATTTTGAAATCTGGGGGTGTGGATTTGCTGTGTTAATGTCTGTGGATTTTGGGGTGAATGTGAGGAGTGTGTTTGCTGTGTGTGTGTTTTTGGACTTTAAGCTTCAAAAAATTACTTCTGTCTGATGGCGCATTCTTGCCCAATAAAAGAAAAAGAACAGCGAAGTGTTGTGTGCCCTCATTCTGAGGAGAAATGAAAGCAGCACATCATTATTGTGTGCAGAACTGGCCAGCTGAATGTGTTGGCTGAGCGACCAATGTCTCGGGCTTTAAGCTGTAAACTATGGGTACCGTCTGATGTGCATGCTCAAGCTTGAAGACAGAAAGTGAGAAATGTGTTGCACGGACCTCTTCATCGGAGCCTGGAGGAGAAGGCGAGGAGTTCCTTCAGAAGAGCTAGATGAACCTCCTCTGCACAAGCAAGGAAGAAGTTGATTCTCTTCAAAAGGTAGGACATTTTCAGATTTATACTTGAGTTGCTTTTTAATTTTGAAATCTGGGGGTGTGGATTTGCTGTGTTAATGTCTGTGGATTTTGGGTTGAATGTGAGGGAGTGTGTTTGCTGTGTGTGTGTTTTTGGACTTTAAGCCCCAAAAAATTACTTCTGTCTGATGGCGCATTCTTGCACAATAAAAGAAAAAGACGAACAGCGAAGTGTTGTGTGCCCTCATTCTGAGGAGAAATGAAAGCAGCACATCTTTATTGTGTGCAGAACTGGCCAGCGGAATGTGTTGGCTGAGCGACTAATGTCTCGGGCTTTAAGCTGTAAACTATGGGTCCCGTCTGATGTGCATGCTCAACTTTGAAGACAGAAAGTGAGAAATGTGTTGCATGGACCTCTTCATCGGAGCCTGGAGGAGAAGGCGAGGAGTTCCCTCAGAAGAGCTAGATGAATCTCCTCTGCACAAGCGAGGAAGAAGTTGATTCTCTTCAAAAGGTAGGACATTTTCAGATTTATACTTGAGTTACTTTTTAATTTTGAATTCTGGGGGTGTGGATTTGCTGTGTTAATGTCTGTGGATTTTGGGGTGAATGTGAAGACTGTGTTTGCTGTGTGTGTGTTTTTGGACTTTAAGCTCCAAAAAATTACTTCTGTCTGATGGCGCATTCTTGCACAATAAAAGAAAAAGAACAGCGAAGTGTTGTGTGCCCTCATTCTGAGGAGAAATTAAAGCAGCACATCATTATTGTGTGCAGAACTGGCTAGCTGAATGAGTTGGCTGAGCGACCAATGTCTCAGGCTTTAAGCTGTAAACTATGGGTCCCGTCTGATGTGCATGCTCCAACTTGAAGACAGAAAGTGAGAAATGTGTTGCACGGACCTCTTCATGGGAGCCTGGAGGAAAAGGCGAGGAGTTCCCTCAGAAGAGCTAGATGAATCTCCTCTGCACAAGCAAGGAAGAAGTTGATTCTCTTCAAAAGGTAGGACATTTTCAGATTTATACTTGAGTTGCTTTTTAATTTTGAAATTTGGGGGTGTGGATTTGCTGTGTTAATGTCTGTGGATTTTGGAGTGAATGTGAGGAGTGTGTTTGCTTTGTGTGTGTTTTTGGACTTTAAGCTCCAAAAAATTACTTCTGTCTGATGGCGCATTCTTGCACAATAAAAGAAAAAGAACAGGGAAGTGTTGTGTGCCCTCATTCTGAGGAGAAATGAAAGCAGCACATCATTATTGTGTGCAGAACTGGCCAGCTGAATGTGTTGGCTGAGCGACCAATGTCTCGGGCTTTAAGCTGTAAACTATGGGTCCCGTCTGATGTGCATGCTCAACCTTGAAGACAGAAAGTGAGAAATGTGATGCACAGACCTCTTCATCGGAGCCTGGAGGAGAAGGCGAGGAGTTCCCTCAGAAGAGCTAGATTAATCTCCTCTGCACATGCAAGGAAGAAGTTGATTCTCTTCAAAAGGTAGGACATTTTCAGATTTATACTTGAGTTGCTTTTTAATTTTGAAATCTGGGGGTGTGGATTTGCTGTGTTAATATCTGTGGATTTTGGGGTTATTGTGAGGGAGTGTGTTTGCTGTGTGTGTGTTTTTGGACTTTAAGCTCCAAAAAATTACTTCTGTCTGATGGCGCATTCTTGCACCATAAAAGAAAAAGAAGAACAGCGAAGTGTTGTGTGCCCTCATTCTGAGGAGAAATGAAAGGAGCACATCATTATTGTGTGCAGAACTGGCCAGCTGAATGTGTTGGCTGAGCGACCAATGTCTCAGGCTTTAAGCTGTAAACTATGGGTCCCGTCTGATGTGCATGCTCAAGCTTGAAGACAGAAAGTGTGAAATGTGTTGCACAGACCTCTTCATCGGAGCCTGGAGGAGAAGGCGAGGAGTTCCCTCAGAAGAGCTAGATGAATCTCCTCTGCACAAGCAAGGAAGAAGTTGATTCTCTTCAAAAGGTAGGACATTTTCAGATTTATACTTGAGTTGCTTTTTAATTTTGAAATCTGGGGGTGTGGATTTGCTGTGTTAATGTCTGTGGATTTTGGGGTGAATGTGAGGAGTGTGTTTGCTGTGTGTGTGTTTTTGGACTTTAAGCTTCAAAAAATTACTTCTGTCTGATGGCGCATTCTTGCACAATAAAAGAAAAAGAAGAACAGCGAAGTGTTGTGTTCCCTCATTCTGAGGAGAAATGAAAGTAGCACATCATTATTGTGTGCAGAACTGGCCAGCTGAATGTGTTGGCTGAGCAATCAATGTCTTGGGCTTTAAGCTGTAAACTATGGGTCCCGTCTGATGTGCATGCTCAAGCTTGAAGACAGAAAGTGAGAAATGTGTTGCACGGACCTCTTCATGGGATCCTGGAGGAGAAGGGGAGGAGCTACCTCAGAAGAGCTAGATGAATCTCCTCTGCACAAGCAAGGAAGAAGTTGATTCTCTTCAAAAGGTAGGACATTTTCAGATTTATACTTGAGTTGCTTTTTAATTTTGAAATCTGGGGGTGTGGATTTGCTGTGTTAATGTCTGTGGATTTTGGGGTGAATGTGAGGGGAGTGAGTTTGCTGTGTGTGTGTTTTTGGACTTTAAGCTCCAAATAATTACTTCTGTCTGATGGCTCATTCTTGCACCATAAAAGAAAAAGAACAGGGAAGTGTTGTGTGCCCTCATTCTGAGGAGAAATGAAAGCAGCACATCGTTATTGTGTGCAGAACTGTCCAGCAAGGTGTGTTGGCTGAGCGACCAATGTCTCGGGCTTTCAGCTGTAAACTATGGGTCCCGTCTGATGTGCATGCTCAAGCTTGAAGACAGAAAGTGAGAAATGTGTTGCACGGACCTCTTCATGGGAGCCTGGAGGAGAAGGCGAGGAGCTCCCTCAGAAGAGCTAGATGAATCTCCTCTGCACAAGCAAGGAAGAAGTTGATTCTCTTCAAAAGGTAGGACATTTTCAGATTTATACTTGAGTTGCTTTTTAATTTTGAAATCTGGGGGTGTGGATTTGCTGTGTTAATGTCTGTGGATTTTGGGGTGAATGTGAGGAGTGTGTTTGCTGTGTGTGTGTTTTTGGACTTTAAGCTCCAAAAAATTACTTCTGTCTGATGGCGCATTCTTGCACAATAAAAGAAAAAGAACAGCAAAGTATTGTGTGCCCTCATTCTGAGGAGAAATGAAAGCAGCACATCATTATTGTGTGCAGAACTGGCCAGCTGAATGTGTTGGCTGAGCGACCAATGTCTCGGGCTTTAAGCTGTAAACTATGGGTCCCGTCTGATGTGCATGCTCAACCTTGAAGACAGAAAGTGAGAAATGTGTTGCACGGACCTCTTCATCGGAGCCTGGTGGAGAAGGCGAGGAGTTCCCTCAGAAGAGCTAGATGAATCTCCTCTGCACAAGCAAGGAGGAAGTTGATTCTTTTCAAAAGGTAGGACATTTTCAGATTTATACTTGAGTTGCTTTTTAATTTTGAAATCTGGGGGTGTGGATTTGCTGTGTTAATGTCTGTGGATTTTGGGATGAATGTGAGGGAGTGTGTTTGCTGTGTGTGTGTTTTTTGACTTTAAGCTCCAAAAAATTACTTCTGTCTGATGGCACAATCTTGCACCATAAAAGAAAAAGAAGAACAGCGAAGTGTTGTGTGCCCTCATTCTGAGGAGAAATGAAAGCAGAACATCATTATTGTGTGCAGAACTGGCCAGCTGAATGTGTTGGCTGAGCGACTAATGGCTCGGGCTTTAAGCTGCAAACTATGGGTCCCGTCTGATGTGCATGCTCAAGCTTGAAGACAGAAAGTGACAAATGTGTTGCACGGACCTCTTCATGGGAGCCTGGAGGAGAAGGCGAGGAGTTCGCTCAGAAGGCTAGATGAATCTCCTCTGCACAAGCAAGGAAGAAGTTGATTCTCTTCAAAAGGTAGGACATTTTTAGAGTTATACTTGAGTTGCTTTTTAATTTTGAAATCTGGGGGTGTGGATTTGCTGTGTTAATGTCTGTTGATTTTGGGGTGAATGTGAGGGAGTGTGTTTGCTGTGTGTGTGTTTTTGGACTTTAAGCTCCAAAAAATTACTTCTGTCTGATGGCACATTCTTGCACAATAAAAGAAAAAGAACAGCGAAGTATTGTGTTCCCTCATTCTGAGGAGAAATGAAAGCAGCACATCATTATTGTGTGCAGAACTGGCCAGCTGAATGTGTTGGTTGAGCGACCAATGTCGCGGGCTTTAAGCTGTAAACTATGGGTACTGTCTGATGTGCATGCTCAAGCTTGAAGACAGAAAGTGAGAAATGTGTTGCACGGACCTCTTCATGGGAGCCTGGAGGAGAAGGCGAGGAGCTACCTCAGAAGAGCTAGATGAATCTCCTCTGCACAAGCAAGGAAGAAGTTGATTCTCTTCAAAAGGTAGGACATTTTCAGATTTATACTTGAGTTGCTTTTTAATTTTGAAATCTGGGGGTGTGGATTTGCTGTGTTAATGTCTGTGGATTTTGGGGTGAATGTGAGGGAGTGTGTTTGCTGTGTGTGTGTTTTTGGACTTTAAGCTCCAAAAAATTACTTCTGTCTGATGGTGCATTCTTGCACAATAAAAGAAAAAGAAGAACAGCGAAGTGTTGTGTGCCCTCATTCTGAGGAGAAATGAAAGTAGCACATCATTATTGTGTGCAGAACTGGCCAGCGGAATGTGTTGGCTGAGCGACCAATGTCTCGGGCTTTAAGCTGTAAACTATGGGTCCCGTCTAAAGTGCATGCTCAACCTTGAAGACAGAAAGTGAGAAATGTGTTGCATGGACCTCTTCATCGGAGCCTGGAGGAGAAGGCGAGGAGTTCCCTCAGAAGAGCTAGATGAATCTCCTCTGCACAAGCAAGGAAGAAGTTGATTCTCTTCAAAAGGTAGGACATTTTCAGATTTATACTTGAGTTGCTTTTTAATTTTGAAATCTGGGGGTGTGGATTTGCTGTGTCAATGTCTGTGGATTTTGGGGTGAATGTGAGGGAGTGTGTTTGCTGTGTGTGTGTTTTTGGACTTTAAGCTCCAAAAAATTACTTCTGTCTGATGGTGCATTCTTGCACAATAAAAGAAAAAGACGAACAGCGAAGTGTTGTGTGCCCTCATTCTGAGGAGACATGAAAGCAGCACATCGTTATTGTGTGCAGAACTGGCCAGCTGAATGTGTTGGCTGAGCGACCAATGTCTCGGGCTTTAAGCTGTAAACTATGGGTCCCGTCTGATGTGCATGCTCAACCTTGAAGACAGAAAGTGAGAAATGTGTTGCACGGACCTCTTCATCGGAGCCTGGAGGAGAAGGCGAGGAGTTCCCTCAGAAGAGCTAGATGAATCTCCTCTGCACAAGCAAGGAAGAAGTTGATTCTCTTCAAAAGGTAGGACATTTTCAGATTTATACTTGAGTTGCTTTTTAATTTTGAAATCTGGGGGTGTGGATTTGCTGTGTCAATGTCTGTGGATTTTGGGGTGAATGTGAGGGAGTGTGTTTGCTGTGTGTGTGTTTTTGGACTTTAAGCTCCAAAAAATTACTTCTGTCTGATGGCACATTCTTGCACAATAAAAGAAAAAGAACAGCGAAATATTGTGTTCCCTCATTCTGAGGAGAAATGAAAGCAGCACATCATTATTGTGTGCAGAACTGGCCAGCGGAATGTGTTGGCTGAGCGACCAATGTCTCGGGCTTTAAGCTGTAAACTATGGGTCCCGTCTAAAGTGCATGCTCAACCTTGAAGACAGAAAGTGAGAAATGTGTTGCATGGACCTCTTCATCGGAGCCTGGAGGAGAAGGCGAGGAGTTCCCTCAGAAGAGCTAGATGAATCTCCTCTGCACAAGCAAGGAAGAAGTTGATTCTCTTCAAAAGGTAGGACATTTTCAGATTTATACTTGAGTTGCTTTTTAATTTTGAAATCTGGGGGTGTGGATTTGCTGTGTTAATGTCTGTGGATTTTGGGGTGAATGTGAGGGAGTGTGTTTGCTGTGTGTGTGTTTTTGGACTTTAAGCTCCAAAAAATTACTTCTGTCTGATGGTGCATTCTTGCACAATAAAAGAAAAAGAAGAACAGCGAAGTGTTGTGTGCCCTCATTCTGAGGAGAAATGAAAGCAGCACATCATTATTGTGTGCAGAACTGGCCAGCGGAATGTGTTGGCTGAGCGACCAATGTCTCGGGCTTTAAGCTGTAAACTATGGGTCCCGTCTAAAGTGCATGCTCAACCTTGAAGACAGAAAGTGAGAAATGTGTTGCACGGACCTCTTCATCGGAGCCTGGAGGAGAAGGCGAGGAGTTCCCTCAGAAGAGCTAGATGAATCTCCTCTGCACAAGCAAGGAAGAAGTTGATTCTCTTCAAAAGGTAGGACATTTTCAGATTTATACTTGAGTTGCTTTTTAATTTTGAAATCTGGGGTGTGGATTTGCTGTGTTAATGTCTGTGGATTTTGGGATGAATGTGAGGGAGTGTGTTTGCTGTGTGTGTGTTTTTTGACTTTAAGCTCCAGAAAATTACTTCTGTCTGATGGCACAATCTTGCACCATAAAAGAAAAAGAAGAACAGCGAAGTGTTGTGTGCCCTCATTCTGAGGAGAAATGAAAGCAGAACATGATTATTGTGTGCAGAACTGGCCAGCTGAATGTGTTGGCTGAGCGACTAATGGCTCGGGCTTTAAGCTGTAAACTATGGGTCCCGTCTGATGTGCATGCTCAACCTTGAAGACAGAAAGTGAGAAATGTGTTGCACGGACCTCTTCATCGGAGCCTGGAGGAGAAGGCGAGGAGTTCCCTCAGAAGAGCTAGATGAATCTCCTCTGCACAAGCAAGGAAGAAGTTGATTCTCTTCAAAAGGTAGGACATTTTCAGATTTATACTTGAGTTGCTTTTTAATTTTGAAATCTGGGGTGTGGATTTGCTGTGTTAATGTCTGTGGATTTTAGGATGAATGTGAGGGAGTGTGTTTGCTGTGTGTGTGTTTTTGGACTTTAAGCTCCAAAAAATTACTTCTGTCTGATGGTGCATTCTTGCACAATAAAAGAAAAAGACGAACAGCGAAGTGTTGTGTGCCCTCATTCTGAGGAGAAATGAAAGCAGCACATCATTATTGTGTGCAGAACTGGCCAGCGGAATGTGTTGGCTGAGCGACCAATGTCTCGGGCTTTCAGCTGTAAACTATGGGTCCCGTCTGATGTGCATGCTCAACCTTGAAGACAGAAAGTGAGAAATGTGTTGCACGGACCTCTTCATCGGAGCCTGGAGGAGAAGGCGAGGAGTTCCCTCAGAAGAGCTAGATGAATCTCCTCTGCACAAGCAAGGAAGAAGTTGATTCTCTTCAAAAGGTAGGACATTTTCAGATTTATACTTGAGTTGCTTTTTAATTTTGAAATCTGGGGTGTGGATTTGCTGTGTTAATGTCTGTGGATTTTGGGATGAATGTGAGGGAGTGTGTTTGCTGTGTGTGTGTTTTTTGACTTTAAGCTCCAAAAAATTACTTCTGTCTGATGGCACAATCTTGCACCATAAAAGAAAAAGAAGAACAGCGAAGTGTTGTGTGCCCTCATTCTGAGGAGAAATGAAAGCAGAACATGATTATTGTGTGCAGAACTGGCCAGCTGAATGTGTTGGCTGAGCGACTAATGGCTCGGGCTTTAAGCTGTAAACTATGGGTCCCGTCTGATGTGCATGCTCAAGCTTGAAGACAGAAAGTGACAAATGTGTTGCACGGACCTCTTCATGGGAGCCTGGAGGAGAAGGCGAGGAGTTCGCTCAGAAGGCTAGATGAATCTCCTCTGCACAAGCAAGGAAGAATAGGATTCTCTTCAAAAGGTAGGACATTTTTAGAGTTATACTTGAGTTGCTTTTTAATTTTGAAATCTGGGGGTGTGGATTTGCTGTGTTAATGTCTGTTGATTTTGGGGTGAATGTGAGGGAGTCTGTTTGCTGTCTGTGTGTTTTTGGACTTTAAGCTCCAAAAAATTACTTCTATCTGATGGCACATTCTTGCACAATAAAAGAAAAAGAACAGCGAAGTATTGTGTTCCCTCATTCTGAGGAGAAATGAAAGCAGCACATCATTATTGTGTGCAGAACTGGCCAGCGGAATGTGTTGGCTGAGCGACCAATGTCTCGGGCTTTAAGCTGTAAACTATGGGTCCCGTCTAAAGTGCATGATCAACCTTGAAGACAGAAAGTGAGAAATGTGTTGCATGGACCTCTTCATCGGAGCCTGGAGGAGAAGGCGAGGAGTTCCCTCAGAAGAGCTAGATAAATCTCCTCTGCACAAGCAAGGAAGAAGTTGATTCTCTTCAAAAGGTAGGACATTTTCAGATTTATACTTGAGTTGCTTTTTAATTTTGAAATCTGGGGGTGTGGATTTGCTGTGTTAATGTCTGTGGATTTTGGGGTGAATGTGAGGGAGTGTGTTTGCTGTGTGTGTGTTTTTGGACTTTAAGCTCCAAAAAATTACTTCTGTCTGATGGTGCATTCTTGCACAATAAAATAAAAAGAAGAACAGCGAAGTGTTGTGTGCCCTCATTCTGAGGAGAAATGAAAGCAGCACATCATTATTGTGTGCAGAACTGGCCAGCGGAATGTGTTGGCTGAGCGACCAATGTCTCGGGCTTTAAGCTGTAAACTATGGGTCCCGTCTAAAGTGCATGATCAACCTTGAAGACAGAAAGTGAGAAATGTGTTGCATGGACCTCTTCATCGGAGCCTGGAGGAGAAGGCGAGGAGTTCCCTCAGAAGAGCTAGATAAATCTCCTCTGCACAAGCAAGGAAGAAGTTGATTCTCTTCAAAAGGTAGGACATTTTCAGATTTATACTTGAGTTGCTTTTTAATTTTGAAATCTGGGGGTGTGGATTTGCTGTGTTAATGTCTGTGGATTTTGGGGTGAATGTGAGGGAGTGTGTTTGCTGTGTGTGTGTTTTTGGACTTTAAGCTCCAAAAAATTACTTCTGTCTGATTGTGCATTCTTGCACAATAAAAGAAAAAGACGAACAGCGAAGTGTTGTGTGCCCTCATTCTGAGGAGAAATGAAAGCAGCACATCATTATTGTGTGCAGAACTGGCCAGCGGAATGTGTTGGCTGAGCGACAATGTCTCGGGCTTTAAGCTGTAAACTATGGGTCCCGTCTGATGTGCATGCTCAAGCTTGAAGACAGAAAGTGAGTAATGTGTCGCATGGACCTCTTCATCGGAGCCTGGAGAAGAAGGCGAGGAGTTCCCTCAGAAGAGCTAGATGAATCTCCTCTGCACAAGCAAGGAAGAAGTTGATTCTCTTCAAAAGGTAGGACATTTTCAGATTTATACTTGAGTTGCTTTTTAATTTTGAAATCTGGGGGTGTGGATTTGCTGTGTTAATGTCTGTGGATTTTGGGGTGAATGTGAGGGAGTGTGTTTGCTGTGTGTGTGTTTTTGGACTTTAAGCTCCAAAAAATTTCTTCTGTCTGATGGCGCATTCTTGCACAATAAAAGAAAAAGAACAGCGAAGTGTTGTATGCCCTCATTCTGAGGAGAAATGAAAGCAGCACATCATTGTTGTGTGCAGAACTGGCCAGCGGAATGTGTTGGCTGAGCGACCAATGTCTCGGGCTTTAAGCTGTAAACTATGGGTCCCATCTGATGTGCTCAAGCTTGAAGACAGAAAGTGAGAAATTTGTTGCATGGACCTCTTCATGGGAGCCTGGAGAAGAAGGCGAGGAGTTCTCTCAGAAGAGCTAGATGAATCTCCTCTGCACAAGCAAGGAAGAAGTTGATTCTCTTCAAAAGGTAGGACATTTTCAGATTTATACTTGAGTTGCTTTTTAATTTTGAAATCTGGGGGTGTGGATTTTCTGTTTTAATGTCTGTGAATTTTGGGGTGAATGTGAGGGAGTTAGTTTGCTGTGTGTGTGTTTTTGGACTTTAAGCTCCAAAAAATTACTTCTGTCTGATGGCTCATTCTTGCACAATAAAAAAAAAAGAAGAACAGCGAAGTGTTGTGTGCCCTCATTCTGAGGAGAAATGAAAGCAGCACGTCATTATTGTGTGCAGAACTGGCCAGCGGAATGTGTTAGCTGAGCGACCAATGTTTTGGGCTTTAAGCTGTAAACTATGGGTCCCATCTGATGTGCTCAAGCTTGAAGACAGAAAGTGAGAAATTTGTTGCATGGACCTCTTCATCTGAGCCTGGAGGAGAAGGAGAGGAGTTCCCTCAGAAGAACTAGATGAATCTCCTCTGCACAAGCAAGGAAGAAGTTGATTCTCTTCAAAAGGTAGGACATTTTCAGATTTATACTTGAGTTGCTTTTTAATTTTGAAATGGGGGGGGGGGGGTGTGAATTTGCTGTGTTAATGTCTGTGGATTTTGGAGTTAATGTGAGGGAGTGTGTTTGCTGTGTGTGTGTTTTTGGACTTTAAGCTCCAAAAAATTACTTCTATCTGATGGCTCATTCTTGCACAATAAAAGAAAAAGAAGAACAGCGAAGTGTTGTGTGCCCTCATTCTGAGGAGAAATGAAAGCAGCACATCATTTTTGTGTGCAGAACTGGCCAGCTGAATTTGTTGGCTGAGCGACCAATGTCTCGGGCTTTAAGCTGTAAACTATGGGTCCCGTCTGATGTGCATGCTTAAGCTTGAAGAAAGAAAGTGAGAAATGTGTTGCACGGACCTCTTCATGGTAGCCTGGAGGGGAAGGCGAGGAGTTCCCTCAGAAGAGCTTGATGAATCTCCTCTGCACAAGCAAGGAAAAAGTTGATTCTCTTCAAAAGGTAGGACATTTTCAGATTTATACTTGAGTTGCTTTTTAATTTTGAAATCTGGGGGTATGGATTTGCTGTGTTAATGTCTGTGGATTTTGGGGTGAATGTGAGGGAGTGTGTTTGCTGTGTGTGTGTTTTTGGACTTTAAGCTCCAAAAAATTACTTCTGTCTGATGGCTCATTCTTGCACAATAAAAAAAAAGAAGAACAGCGAAGTGTTGTGTGCCCTCATTCTGAGGAGCAATGAAAGCAGCACATCATTATTGTGTGCAGAACTGGCCAGCGGAATGTGTTGACTGAGCGACCAATGTCTCGGGCTTTAAGCTGTAAACTATGGGTCCCGTCTGATGTGCACGCTCAAGTTTGAAGCCAGAAAGTGAGAAATTTGTTGCATGGACCTCTTCATCGGAGCCTGAAAGAGAAGGAGAGGAGTTCCCTCAGAAGAGCCAGATGAATCTCCTCTGCACAAGCAAGGAAGAAGTTTATTCTCTTCAAAAGGTAGGACATTTTCAGATTTATACTTGAGTTGCTTTTTAATTTTAAAATCTGGGGGTGTGGATTTGCTGTGTTAATGTCTGTGGATTTTGGGGTGAATGTGAGGGAGTGTGTTTGCTGTGTGTGTGTTTTTGGACTTTAAGCTCCAAAAAATTACTTCTGTCTGATGGCTCATTCTTGCACAATAAAAGAAAAAGAAGAACAGCGAAGTGTTGTGTGCCTTCATTCTGAGGAGAAATGAAAGCAGCACATCATTATTGTGTGCAGAACTGGCCAGCGGAATGTGTTGACTGAGCGACCAATGTCTCGGACTTTAAGCTGTAAACTATGGGTCCCGTCTGATGTGCACGCTCAAGTTTGAAGCCAGAAAGTGAGAAATTTGTTGCATGGACCTCTTCATGGTAGCCTGGAGGGGAAGGCGAGGAGTTCCCTCAGAAGAGCTAGATGAATCTCCTCTGCACAAGCAAGGAAAAAGTTGATTCTCTTCAAAAGGTAGGACATTTTCAGATTTATACTTGAGTTGCTTTTTAATTTTGAAATCTGGGGGTATGGATTTGCTGTGTTAATGTCTGTGGATTTTGGGGTGAATGTGAGGGAGTGTGTTTGCTGTGTGTGTGTTTTTGGACTTTAAGCTCCAAAAAATTACTTCTGTCTGATGGCTCATTCTTGCACAATAAAAGAAAAAGAAGAACAGCGAAGTGTTGTGTGCCCTCATTCTGAGGAGCAATGAAAGCAGCACATCATTATTGTGTGCAGAACTGGCCAGCGGAATGTGTTGACTGAGCGACCAATGTCTCGGGCTTTAAGCTGTAAACTATGGGTCCCGTCTGATGTGCACGCTCAAGTTTGAAGCCAGAAAGTGAGAAATTTGTTGCATGGACCTCTTCATCGGAGCCTGAAAGAGAAGGAGAGGAGTTCCCTCAGAAGAGCTAGATGAATCTCCTCTGCACAAGCAAGGAAGAAGTTTATTCTCTTCAAAAGGTAGGACATTTTCAGATTTATACTTGAGTTGCTTTTTAATTTTGAAATCTGGGGGTGTGGATTTGCTGTGTTAATGTCTGTGGATTTTGGGGTGAATGTGAGGGAGTTTGTTTGCTGTGTGTGTGTTTTTGGACTTTAAGCTCCAAAAAATTACTTCTGTCTGATCGCTCATTCTTGCACAATAAAAGAAAAAGAAGAACAGCGAAGTGTTGTGTGCCCTCATTCTGAGGAGAAATGAAAGCAGCACATCATTATTGTGTGCAGAACTGGCCAGCGGAATGTGTTGACTGAGCGACCAATGTCTCGGACTTTAAGCTGTAAACTATGGGTCCCGTCTGATGTGCACGCTCAAGTTTGAAGCCAGAAAGTGAGAAATTTGTTGCATGGACCTCTTCATGGTAGCCTGGAGGGGAAGGCGAGGAGTTCCCTCAGAAGAGCTAGATGAATCTCCTCTGCACAAGCAAGGAAAAAGTTGATTCTCTTCAAAAGGTAGGACATTTTCAGATTTATACTTGAGTTGCTTTTTAATTTTGAAATCTGGGGGTGTGGATTTGCTGTGTTAATGTCTGTGGATTTTGGGGTGAATGTGAGGGAGTGTGTTTGCTGTGTGTGTGTTTTTGGACTTTAAGCTCCAAAAAATTACTTCTGTCTGATGGTGCATTCTTGCACAATAAAAGAAAAAGACGAACAGCGAAGTGTTGTGTGCCCTCATTCTGAGGAGAAATGAAAGCAGCACATCATTATTGTGTGCAGAACTGGCCAGCTGAATGTGTTGGCTGAGCGACCAATGTCTCGGGCTTTAAGCTGTAAACTATGGGTCCCGTCTGATGTGCATGCTCAAGCTTGAAGACAGAAAGTGAGTAATGTGTCGCATGGGCCTCTTCATCGGAGCCTGGAGAAGAAGGCGAGGAGTTCCCTCAGAAGAGCTAGATGAATCTCCTCTGCACAAGCAAGGAAGAAGTTGATTCTCTTCAAAAGGTAGGACATTTTCAGATTTATACTTGAGTTGCTTTTTAATTTTGAAATCTGGGGGTGTGGATTTGCTGTGTTAATGTCTGTGGATTTTGGGGTGAATGTGAGGGAGTGTGTTTGCTGTGTGTGTGTTTTTGGACTTTAAGCTCCAAAAAATTACTTCTGTCTGATGGCACAATCTTGCACCATAAAAGAAAAAGAAGAACAGCGAAGTGTTGTGTGCCCTCATTCTGAGGAGAAATGAAAGCAGAACATCATTATTGTGTGCAGAACTGGCCAGCTGAATGTGTTGGCTGAGCGACTAATGGCTCGGGCTTTAGGCTGTAAACTATGGGTCCCGTCTGATGTGCATGCTCAAGCTTGAAGACAGAAAGTGACAAATGTGTTGCACGGACCTCTTCATGGGAGCCTGGAGGAGAAGGCGAGGAGTTCGCTCAGAAGGCTAGATGAATCTCCTCTGCACAAGCAAGGAAGAATAGGATTCTCTTCAAAAGGTAGGACATTTTTAGAGTTATACTTGAGTTGCTTTTTAATTTTGAAATCTGGGGGTGTGGATTTGCTGTGTTAATGTCTGTTGATTTTGGGGTGAATGTGAGGGAGCCTGTTTGCTGTCTGTGTGTTTTTGGACTTTAAGCTCCAAAAAATTACTTCTGTCTGATGGCACATTCTTCCACAATAAAAGAAAAAGAACAGCGAAGTATTGTGTTCCCTCATTCTGAGGAGAAATGAAAGCAGCACATCATTATTGTGTGCAGAACTGGCCAGCGGAATGTGTTGGCTGAGCGACCAATGTCTCGGGCTTTAAGCTGTAAACTATGGGTCCCGTCTAAAGTGCATGCTCAACCTTGAAGACAGAAAGTGAGAAATGTGTTGCATTGACCTCTTCATCGGAGCCTGGAGGAGAAGGCGAGGAGTTCCCTCAGAAGAGCTAGATGAATCTCCTCTGCACAAGCAAGGAAGAAGTTGATTCTCTTCAAAAGGTAGGACATTTTCAGATTTATACTTGAGTTGCTTTTTAATTTTGAAATCTGGGGGTGTGGATTTGCTGTGTTAATGTCTGTGGATTTTGGGGTGAATGTGAGGGAGTGTGTTTGCTGTGTGTGTGTTTTTGGACTTTAAGCTCCAAAAAATTACTTCTGTCTGATGGTGCATTCTTGCACAATAAAAGAAAAAGAAGAACAGCGAAGTGTTGTGTGCCCTCATTCTGAGGAGAAATGAAAGCAGCACATCATTATTGTGTGCAGAACTGGCCAGCGGAATGTGTTGGCTGAGCGACCAATGTCTCGGGCTTTAAGCTGTAAACTATGGGTCCCGTCTAAAGTGCATGCTCAACCTTGAAGACAGAAAGTGAGAAATGTGTTGCATTGACCTCTTCATCGGAGCCTGGAGGAGAAGGCGAGGAGTTCCCTCAGAAGAGCTAGATGAATCTCCTCTGCACAAGCAAGGAAGAAGTTGATTCTCTTCAAAAGGTAGGACATTTTCAGATTTATACTTGAGTTGCTTTTTAATTTTGAAATCTGGGGGTGTGGATTTGCTGTGTTAATGTCTGTGGATTTTGGGGTGAATGTGAGGGAGTGTGTTTGCTGTGTGTGTGTTTTTGGACTTTAAGCTCCAAAAAATTACTTCTGTCTGATGGTGCATTCTTGCACAATAAAAGATAAAGACGAACAGCGAAGTGTTGTGTGCCCTCATTCTGAGGAGAAATGAAAGCAGCACATCATTATTGTGTGCAGAACTGGCCAGCGGAATGTGTTGGCTGAGCGACCAATGTCTCGGGCTTTAAGCTGTAAACTATGGGTCCCGTCTGATGTGCATGCTCAAGCTTGAAGACAGAAAGTTAGTAATGTGTCGCATGGACCTCTTCATCGGAGCCTGGAGAAGAAGGCGAGGAGTTCCCTCAGAAGAGCTAGATGAATCTCCTCTGCACAAGCAAGGAAGAAGTTGATTCTCTTCAAAAGGTAGGACATTTTCAGATTTATACTTGAGTTGCTTTTTAATTTTGAAATCTGGGGGTGTGGATTTGCTGTGTTAATGTCTGTGGATTTTGGGGTGAATGTGAGGGAGTGTGTTTGCTGTGTGTGTGTTTTTGGACTTTAAGCTCCAAAAAATTACTTCTGTCTGATGGCACAATCTTGCACCATAAAAGAAAAAGAAGAACAGCGAAGTGTTGTGTGCCCTCATTCTGGGGAGAAATGAAAGCAGAACATCATTATTGTGTGCAGAACTGGCCAGCTGAATGTGTTGGCTGAGCGACTAATGGCTCGGGCTTTAGGCTGTAAACTATGGGTCCCGTCTGATGTGCATGCTCAAGCTTGAAGACAGAAAGTGACAAATGTGTTGCACGGACCTCTTCATGGGAGCCTGGAGGTGAAGGCGAGGAGTTCGCTCAGAAGGCTAGATGAATCTCCTCTGCACAAGCAAGGAAGAATAGGATTCTCTTCAAAAGGTAGGACATTTTTAGAGTTATACTTGAGTTGCTTTTTAATTTTGAAATCTGGGGGTGTGGATTTGCTGTGTTAATGTCTGTTGATTTTGGGGTGAATGTGAGGGAGTCTGTTTGCTGTCTGTGTGTTTTTGGACTTTAAGCTCCAAAAAATTACTTCTGTCTGATGGCACATTCTTGCACAATAAAAGAAAAAGAACAGCGAAGTATTGTGTTCCCTCATTCTGAGGAGAAATGAAAGCAGCACATCATTATTGTGTGCAGAACTGGCCAGCGGAATGTGTTGGCTGAGCGACCAATGTCTCGGGCTTTAAGCTGTAAACTATGGGTCCCGTCTAAAGTGCATGCTCAACCTTGAAGACAGAAAGTGAGAAATGTGTTGCATTGACCTCTTCATCGGAGCCTGGAGGAGAAGGCGAGGAGTTCCCTCAGAAGAGCTAGATGAATCTCCTCTGCACAAGCAAGGAAGAAGTTGATTCTCTTCAAAAGGTAGGACATTTTCAGATTTATACTTGAGTTGCTTTTTAATTTTGAAATCTGGGGGTGTGGATTTGCTGTGTTAATGTCTGTGGATTTTGGGGTGAATGTGAGGGAGTGTGTTTGCTGTGTGTGTGTTTTTGGACTTTAAGCTCCAAAAAATTACTTCTGTCTGATGGTGCATTCTTGCACAATAAAAGAAAAAGAAGAACAGCGAAGTGTTGTGTGCCCTCATTCTGAGGAGAAATGAAAGCAGCACATCATTATTGTGTGCAGAACTGGCCAGCGGAATGTGTTGGCTGAGCGACCAATGTCTCGGGCTTTAAGCTGTAAACTATGGGTCCCGTCTAAAGTGCATGCTCAACCTTGAAGACAGAAAGTGAGAAATGTGTTGCATGGACCTCTTCATCGGAGCTTGGAGGAGAAGGCGAGGAGTTCCCTCAGAAGAGCTAGATGAATCTCCTCTGCACAAGCAAGGAAGAAGTTGATTCTCTTCAAAAGGTAGGACATTTTCAGATTTATACTTGAGTTGCTTTTTAATTTTGAAATCTGGGGGTGTGGATTTGCTGTGTTAATGTCTGTGGATTTTGGGGTGAATGTGAGGGAGTGTGTTTGCTGTGTGTGTGTTTTTGGACTTTAAGCTCCAAAAAATTACTTCTGTCTGATGGTGCATTCTTGCACAATAAAAGAAAAAGACGAACAGCGAAGTGTTGTGTGCCCTCATTCTGAGGAGAAATGAAAGCAGCACATCATTATTGTGTGCAGAACTGGCCAGCGGAATGTGTTGGCTGAGCGACCAATGTCTCGGGCTTTAAGCTGTAAACTATGGGTCCCGTCTGATGTGCATGCTCAAGCTTGAAGACAGAAAATGAGTAATGTGTCGCATGGACCTCTTCATCGGAGCCTGGAGAAGAAGGCGAGGAGTTCCCTCAGAAGAGCTAGATGAATCTCCTCTGCACAAGCAAGGAAGAAGTTGATTCTCTTCAAAAGGTAGGACATTTTCAGATTTATACTTGAGTTGCTTTTTAATTTTGAAATCTGGGGGTGTGGATTTGCTGTGTTAATGTCTGTGGATTTTGGGGTGAATGTGAGGGAGTGTGTTTGCTGTGTGTGTGTTTTTGGACTTTAAGCTCCAAAAAATTACTTCTGTCTGATGGCACAATCTTGCACCATAAAAGAAAAAGACGAACAGCGAAGTGTTGTGTGCCCTCATTCTGAGGAGAAATGAAAGCAGAACATCATTATTGTGTGCAGAACTGGCCAGCTGAATGTGTTGGCTGAGCGACTAATGGCTCGGGCTTTAGGCTGTAAACTATGGGTCCCGTCTGATGTGCATGCTCAAGCTTGAAGACAGAAAGTGACAAATGTGTTGCACGGACCTCTTCATGGGAGCCTGGAGGAGAAGGCGAGGAGTTCGCTCAGAAGGCTAGATGAATCTCCTCTGCACAAGCAAGGAAGAATAGGATTCTCTTCAAAAGGTAGGACATTTTTAGAGTTATACTTGAGTTGCTTTTTAATTTTGAAATCTGGGGGTGTGGATTTGCTGTGTTAATGTCTGTTGATTTTGGGGTGAATGTGAGGGAGTCTGTTTGCTGTCTGTGTGTTTTTGGACTTTAAGCTCCAAAAAATTACTTCTGTCTGATGGCACATTCTTGCACAATAAAAGAAAAAGAACAGCGAAGTATTGTGTTCCCTCATTCTGAGGAGAAATGAAAGCAGCACATCATTATTGTGTGCAGAACTGGCCAGCGGAATGTGTTGGCTGAGCGACCAATGTCTCGGGCTTTAAGCTGTAAACTATGGGTCCCGTCTAAAGTGCATGCTCAACCTTGAAGACAGAAAGTGAGAAATGTGTTGCATTGACCTCTTCATCGGAGCCTGGAGGAGAAGGCGAGGAGTTCCCTCAGAAGAGCTAGATGAATCTCCTCTGCACAAGCAAGGAAGAAGTTGATTCTCTTCAAAAGGTAGGACATTTTCAGATTTATACTTGAGTTGCTTTTTAATTTTGAAATCTGGGGGTGTGGATTTGCTGTGTTAATGTCTGTGGATTTTGGGGTGAATGTGAGGGAGTGTGTTTGCTGTGTGTGTGTTTTTGGACTTTAAGCTCCAAAAAATTACTTCTGTCTGATGGTGCATTCTTGCACAATAAAAGAAAAAGAAGAACAGCGAAGTGTTGTGTGCCCTCATTCTGAGGAGAAATGAAAGCAGCACATCATTATTGTGTGCAGAACTGGCCAGCGGAATGTGTTGGCTGAGCGACCAATGTCTCGGGCTTTAAGCTGTAAACTATGGGTCCCGTCTAAAGTGCATGCTCAACCTTGAAGACAGAAAGTGAGAAATGTGTTGCATTGACCTCTTCATCGGAGCCTGGAGGAGAAGGCGAGGAGTTCCCTCAGAAGAGCTAGATGAATCTCCTCTGCACAAGCAAGGAAGAAGTTGATTCTCTTCAAAAGGTAGGACATTTTCAGATTTATACTTGAGTTGCTTTTTAATTTTGAAATCTGGGGGTGTGGATTTGCTGTGTTAATGTCTGTGGATTTTGGGGTGAATGTGAGGGAGTGTGTTTGCTGTGTGTGTGTTTTTGGACTTTAAGCTCCAAAAAATTACTTCTGTCTGATGGTGCATTCTTGCACAATAAAAGATAAAGACGAACAGCGAAGTGTTGTGTGCCCTCATTCTGAGGAGAAATGAAAGCAGCACATCATTATTGTGTGCAGAACTGGCCAGCGGAATGTGTTGGCTGAGCGACCAATGTCTCGGGCTTTAAGCTGTAAACTATGGGTCCCGTCTGATGTGCATGCTCAAGCTTGAAGACAGAAAGTTAGTAATGTGTCGCATGGACCTCTTCATCGGAGCCTGGAGAAGAAGGCGAGGAGTTCCCTCAGAAGAGCTAGATGAATCTCCTCTGCACAAGCAAGGAAGAAGTTGATTCTCTTCAAAAGGTAGGACATTTTCAGATTTATACTTGAGTTGCTTTTTAATTTTGAAATCTGGGGGTGTGGATTTGCTGTGTTAATGTCTGTGGATTTTGGGGTGAATGTGAGGGAGTGTGTTTGCTGTGTGTGTGTTTTTGGACTTTAAGCTCCAAAAAATTACTTCTGTCTGATGGCACAATCTTGCACCATAAAAGAAAAAGAAGAACAGCGAAGTGTTGTGTGCCCTCATTCTGGGGAGAAATGAAAGCAGAACATCATTATTGTGTGCAGAACTGGCCAGCTGAATGTGTTGGCTGAGCGACTAATGGCTCGGGCTTTAGGCTGTAAACTATGGGTCCCGTCTGATGTGCATGCTCAAGCTTGAAGACAGAAAGTGACAAATGTGTTGCACGGACCTCTTCATGGGAGCCTGGAGGAGAAGGCGAGGAGTTCGCTCAGAAGGCTAGATGAATCTCCTCTGCACAAGCAAGGAAGAATAGGATTCTCTTCAAAAGGTAGGACATTTTTAGAGTTATACTTGAGTTGCTTTTTAATTTTGAAATCTGGGGGTGTGGATTTGCTGTGTTAATGTCTGTTGATTTTGGGGTGAATGTGAGGGAGTCTGTTTGCTGTCTGTGTGTTTTTGGACTTTAAGCTCCAAAAAATTACTTCTGTCCGATGGCACATTCTTGCACAATAAAAGAAAAAGAACAGCGAAGTATTGTGTTCCCTCATTCTGAGGAGAAATGAAAGCAGCACATCATTATTGTGTGCAGAACTGGCCAGCAGAATGTGTTGGCTGAGCGACCAATGTCTCGGGCTTTAAGCTGTAAACTATGGGTCCCGTCTAAAGTGCATGCTCAACCTTGAAGACAGAAAGTGAGAAATGTGTTGCATTGACCTCTTCATCGGAGCCTGGAGGAGAAGGCGAGGAGTTCCCTCAGAAGAGCTAGATGAATCTCCTCTGCACAAGCAAGGAAGAAGTTGATTCTCTTCAAAAGGTAGGACATTTTCAGATTTATACTTGAGTTGCTTTTTAATTTTGAAATCTGGGGGTGTGGATTTGCTGTGTTAATGTCTGTGGATTTTGGGGTGAATGTGAGGGAGTGTGTTTGCTGTGTGTGTGTTTTTGGACTTTAAGCTCCAAAAAATTACTTCTGTCTGATGGTGCATTCTTGCACAATAAAAGAAAAAGAAGAACAGCGAAGTGTTGTGTGCCCTCATTCTGAGGAGAAATGAAAGCAGCACATCATTATTGTGTGCAGAACTGGCCAGCGGAATGTGTTGGCTGAGCGACCAATGTCTCGGGCTTTAAGCTGTAAACTATGGGTCCCGTCTAAAGTGCATGCTCAACCTTGAAGACAGAAAGTGAGAAATGTGTTGCATGGACCTCTTCATCGGAGCTTGGAGGAGAAGGCGAGGAGTTCCCTCAGAAGAGCTAGATGAATCTCCTCTGCACAAGCAAGGAAGAAGTTGATTCTCTTCAAAAGGTAGGACATTTTCAGATTTATACTTGAGTTGCTTTTTAATTTTGAAATCTGGGGGTGTGGATTTGCTGTGTTAATGTCTGTGGATTTTGGGGTGAATGTGAGGGAGTGTGTTTGCTGTGTGTGTGTTTTTGGACTTTAAGCTCCAAAAAATTACTTCTGTCTGATGGTGCATTCTTGCACAATAAAAGAAAAAGACGAACAGCGAAGTGTTGTGTGCCCTCATTCTGAGGAGAAATGAAAGCAGCACATCATTATTGTGTGCAGAACTGGCCAGCGGAATGTGTTGGCTGAGCGACCAATGTCTCGGGCTTTAAGCTGTAAACTATGGGTCCCGTCTGATGTGCATGCTCAAGCTTGAAGACAGAAAGTGAGTAATGTGTCGCATGGACCTCTTCATCGGAGCCTGGAGAAGAAGGCGAGGAGTTCCCTCAGAAGAGCTAGATGAATCTCCTCTGCACAAGCAAGGAAGAAGTTGATTCTCTTCAAAAGGTAGGACATTTTCAGATTTATACTTGAGTTGCTTTTTAATTTTGAAATCTGGGGGTGTGGATTTGCTGTGTTAATGTCTGTGGATTTTGGGGTGAATGTGAGGGAGTGTGTTTGCTGTGTGTGTGTTTTTGGACTTTAAGCTCCAAAAAATTACTTCTGTCTGATGGCACAATCTTGCACCATAAAAGAAAAAGACGAACAGCGAAGTGTTGTGTGCCCTCATTCTGAGGAGAAATGAAAGCAGCACTTCATTATTGTGTGCAGAACTGGCCAGCGGAATGTGTTGGCTGAGCGACCAATGTCTCGGGCTTTAAGCTGTAAACTATGGGTCCCATCTGATGTGCTCAAGCTTGAAGACAGAAAGTGAGAAATTTGTTGCATGGACCTCTTCATCTGAGCCTGGAGGAGAAGGAGAGGAGTTCCCTCAGAAGAGCTAGATGAATCTCCTCTGCACAAGCAAGGAAGAAGTTGATTCTCTTCAAAAGGTAGGACATTTTCAGATTTATACTTGAGTTGCTTTTTAATTTTGAAATGGGGGGGGGGGGGGTGTGAATTTGCTGTGTTAATGTCTGTGGATTTTGGGGTGAATGTGAGGGAGTGTGTTTGCTGTGTGTGTGTTTTTGGACTTTAAGCTCCAAAAAATTACTTCTGTCTGATGGCTCATTCTTGCACAATAAAAGAAAAAGAAGAACAGCGAAGTGTTGTGTGCCCTCATTCTGAGGAGAAATGAAAGCAGCACATCATTATTGTGTGCAGAACTGGCCAGCAGAATGTGTTGGCTGAGCGACCAATGTCTCGGGCTTTAAGCTGTAAACTATGGGTCCCGTCTGATGTGCATGCTCAAGCTTGAAGACAGAAAGTGAGATATGTGTTGCACGGACCTCTTCATGGGAGCCTGGCGGGGAAGGCGAGGAGTTCCCACAGAAGAGCTAGTTGAATCTCCTCTGCACAAGCAAGGAAAAAGTTGATTCTCTTCAAAAGGTAGGACATTTTCAGATTTATACTTGAGTTGCTTATTAATTTTGAAATCTGGGGGTGTGGATTTTCTGTTTTAATGTCTGTGAATTTTGGGGTGAATGTGAGGGAGTTAGTTTGCTGTGTGTGTGTTTTTGGACTTTAAGCTCCAAAAAATTACTTCTGTCTGATGGCTCATTCTTGCACAATAAAAGAAAAAGAAGAACAGCGAAGTGTTGTGTGCCCTCATTCTGAGGAGAAATAAAAGCAGCACGTCATTATTGTGTGCAGAACTGGCCAGCGGAATGTGTTAGCTGAGCGACCAATGTCTCAGGCTATAAGCTGTAAACTATGGGTCCCGTCTGATGTGCATGCTCAAGCTTGAAGAAAGAAAGTGAGTAATGTGTCGCATGGACCTCTTCATCGGAGCCTGGAGAAGAAGGCGAGGAGTTCCCTCAGAAGAGCTAGATGAATCTCCTCTGCACAAGCAAGGAAGAAGTTGATTCTCTTCAAAAGGTAGGACATTTTCAGATTTATACTTGAGTTGCTTTTTAATTTTGAAATGGGGGGGGGGGTGTGAATTTGCTGTGTTAATGTCTGTGGATTTTGGGGTTAATGTGAGGGAGTGTGTTTGCTGTGTGTGTGTTTTTGGACTTTAAGCTCCAAAAAATTACTTCTATCTGATGGCTCATTCTTGCACAAAAAAAGAAAAAGAAGAACAGCGAAGTGTTGTGTGCCCTCATTCTGAGGAGAAATGAAAGCAGCACATCATTTTTGTGTGCAGAACTGGCCAGCTGAATTTGTTGGCTGAGCGACCAATGTCTCGGGCTTTAAGCTGTAAACTATGGGTCCCTTCTGATGTGCATGCTTAAGCTTAGAGAATGAAAGTGAGAAATGTGTTGCACGGACCTCTTCATGGTAGCCTGGAGGGGAAGGCGAGGTGTTCCCTCAGAAGAGCTAGATGAATCTCCTCTGCACAAGCAAGGAAAAAGTTGATTCTCTACAAAAGGTAGGACGTTTTCAGATTTATACTTGAGTTGCTTTTTAATTTTGAAATCTGGGGGTATGGATTTGCTGTGTTAATGTCTGTGGATTTTGGGGTGAATGTGAGGGAGTGTGTTTGCTGTGTGTGTGTTTTTGGACTTTAAGCTCCAAAAAATTACTTCTGTCTGATGGCTCATTCTTGCACAATAAAAGAAAAAGAAGAACAGCGAAGTGTTGTGTGCCCTCATTCTGAGGAGCAATGAAAGCAGCACATCATTATTGTGTGCAGAACTGGCCAGCGGAATGTGTTGACTGAGCGACCAATGTCTCGGGCTTTAAGCTGTAAACTATGGGTCCCGTCTGATGTGCACGCTCAAGTTTGAAGCCAGAAAGTGAGAAATTTGTTGCATGGACCTCTTCATCGGAGCCTGAAAGAGAAGGAGAGGAGTTCCCTCAGAAGAGCTAGATGAATCTCCTCTGCACAAGCAAGGAAGAAGTTTATTCTCTTGAAAAGGTAGGACATTTTCAGATTTATACTTGAGTTGCTTTTTAATTTTGAAATCTGGGGGTGTGGATTTGCTGTGTTAATGTCTGTGGATTTTGGGGTGAATGTGAGGGAGTGTGTTTGCTGTGTGTGTGTTTTTGGACTTTAAGCTCCAAAAAATTACTTCTGTCTGATGGCTCATTCTTGCACAATAAAAGAAAAAGAAGAACAGCGAAGTGTTGTGTGCCCTCATTCTGAGGAGAAATGAAAGCAGCACATCATTATTGTGTGCAGAACTGGCCAGCGGAATGTGTTGACTGAGCGACCAATGTCTCGGACTTTAAGCTGTAAACTATGGGTCCCGTCTGATGTGCACGCTCAAGTTTGAAGCCAGAAAGTGAGAAATTTGTTGCATGGACCTCTTCATCGGAGCCTGAAAGAGAAGGAGAGGAGTTCCCTCAGAAGAGCTAGATGAATCTCCTCTCCACAAGCAAGGAAGAAATTTATTCTCTTCCAAAGGTAGGACATTTTCAGATTTATACTTGAGTTGCTTTTTAATTTTGAAATCTGGGGGTGGGATTTGCTGTGTTAATGTCTGTGGATTTTGGTGTGAATGTGAGGGAGTGTGTTTGGTGTGTGTGTGTTTTTGGACTTTAAGCTCCAAAAAACTACTTCTGTCTGATGGCGCATTCTTGCACAATAAAAGAAAAAGAAGAACAGCGAAGTGTTGTGTGCCCTCATTCTGAGGAGAAATGAAAGCAGCACATCATTATTGTGTGCAGAACTGGCAAGCGGAATGTGTTGGCTGAGCGACCAATGTCATGGGCTTTAAGCTGTAAACTATGGGTACCGTCTGATGTGCACGCTCAAGCTTGAAGACAGAAAGTGAGAAATGTGTTGCATGGACCTCTTCATCGGAGCCTGGAGGAGAAGGCGAGGAGTTCCCTCAGAAGAGCTAGATTAATCTCCTCTGCACAAGCAAGGAAGACGTTGATTCTCTTCAAAATTTAGGACATTTTCAGATTTATACTTGAGTTGCTTTTTAATTTAGAAATCTGGGGGTGTGGATTTGCTGTGTTAATGTCTGTGGATTTTGGGATGAATGTGAGGGAGTGTGTTTGCTGTGTGTGTGTTTTTTGACTTTAAGTTTCAAAAAATTACTTCTGTCTGATGGCACAATCTTGCACCATAAAAGAAAAAGAAGAACAGCGAAGTGTTGTGTGCCCTCATTCTGAGGAGAAAATGAAAGCAGCACATCATTATTGTGTGCAGAACTGACCAGCTGAATGTGTTGGCTGAGCGACCAATGTCTCGGGCTTTAAGCTGTAAACTATGGGTACTGTCTGATGTGCATGCTCAAGCTTGAAGACAGAAAGTGAGAAATTTGTTGCACGGACCTCTTCATGGGAGCCTGGAGGAGAAGGCGAGGAGCTACCTCAGAAGAGCTAGATGAATCTCCTCTGCACAAGCAAGGAAGAAGTTGATTCTCTTCAAAAGGTAGGACATTTTCAGATTTATACTTGAGTTGCTTTTTAATTTTGAAATCTGGGGGTGTGGATTTGCTGTGTTAATGTCTGTGGATTTTGGGGTGAATGTGAGGGGAGTGAGTTTGCTGTGTGTGTGTTTTTGGACTTTAAGCTCCAAAAAATTACTTCTGTCTGATGGCTCATTCTTGCACCATAAAAGAAAAAGAACAGGGAAGTGTTGTGTGCCCTCATTCTGAGGAGAAATGAAAGCAGCACATCGTTATTGTGTGCAGAACTGGCCAGCAAGGTGTGTTGGCTGAGCGACCAATGTCTCGGGCTTTCAGCTGTAAACTATGGGTCCCGTCTGATGTGCATGCTCAAGCTTGAAGACAGAAAGTGAGAAATGTGTTGCACGGACCTCTTCATGGGAGCCTGGAGGAGAAGGCGAAGAGCTCCCTCAGAAGAGCTAGATGAATCTCCTCTGCACAAGCAAGGAAGAAGTTGATTCTCTTCAAAAGGTAGGACATTTTCAGATTTATACTTGAGTTGCTTTTTAATTTTGAAATCTGGGGGTGTGGATTTGCTGTGTTAATGTCTGTGGATTTTGGGGTGAATGTGAGGAGTGTGTTTGCTGTGTGTGTGTTTTTGGACTTTAAGGTCCAAAAAATTACTTCTGTCTGATGGCGCATTCTTGCACAACAAAAGAAAAAGAACAGCAAAGTATTGTGTGCCCTCATTCTGAGGAGAAATGAAAGCAGCACATCATTATTGTGTGCAGAACTGGCCAGCTGAATGTGTTGGCTGAGCGACCAATGTCTCGGGCTTTAAGCTGTAAACTATGGGTCCCGTCTGATGTGCATGCTCAACCTTGAAGACAGAAAGTGAGAAATGTGTTGCACGGACCTCTTCCTTCGGAGCCTGGAGGAGAAGGCGAGGAGTTCCCTCAGAAGAGCTAGATGAATCTCCTCTGCACAAGCAAGGAAGAAGTTGATTCTCTTCAAAAGGTAGGACATTTTCAGATTTATACTTGAGTTGCTTTTTAATTTTGAAATCTGGGGGTGTGGATTTGCTGTGTTAATGTCTGTGGATTTTGGGGTGATCGTGAGGGAGTGTGTTTTCTGTGTGTGTGTTTTTGGACTTTAAGCTCCAAAAAATTACTTCTGTCTGATTGCGCATTCTTGCACCATAAAAGAAAAAGAACAGCGAAGTGTTGTGTGCCCTCATTCTGAGGAGAAATGAAAGCAGCACATCATTATTGTGTGCAGAACTGGCCAGCTGAATGTGTTGGCTGAGCGACCAATGTCTTGGGCTTTAAGCTGTAAACTATGGGTACCATCTGATGTGCATGCTCAAGCTTGAAGACAGAAAGTGAGAAATGTGTTGCACGGACCTCTTCATGGGAGCCTGGAGGAGAAGGCGAGGATCCCCCTCAGCAGAGCTAGATGAATCTCCTCTGCACAAGCAAGGAAGAAGTTGATTCTCTTCAAAAGGTAGGACATTTTCAGATTTATACTTGAGTTACTTTTTAATTTTGAAATCTGGAGGTGTGGATTTGCTGTGTTAATGTCTGTGGATTTTGGGGTGAATGTGAGGAGTGTGTTCGCTGTGTGTGTGTTTTTGGACTTTAAGCTCCAAAAAATTACTTCTGTCTGATGGCGCATTCTTGCACAATAAAAGAAAAAGAAGAACAGCGAAGTGTTGTGTGCCCTCATTCTGAGGAGAAATGAAAGCAGCACATCATTATTGTGTGCAGAACTGGCCAGCTGAATGTGTTGGCTGAGCGACCAATGTCTCGGGCTTTAAGCTGTAAACTATGGGTACTGTCTGATGTGCATGCTCAAGCTTGAAGACAGAAAGTGAGAAATGTGTTGCACAGACCTCTTCATGGGAGCCTGGAGGAGAAGGCGAGGAGTTCCCTCAGAAGAGCTAGATGAATCTCCTCTGCACAAGCAAGGAAGAAGTTGATTCTCTTCAAAAGGTAGGACATTTTCAGATTTATACTTGAGTTGCTTTTTAATTTTGAAATCTGGGGGTGTGGATTTGCTGTGTTAATGTCTGTGGATTTTGGGGTAATCGTGAGGGAGTGTGTTTTCTGTGTGTGTGTTTTTGGACTTTGAGCTCCAAAAAATTACTTCTGTCTGATGGCGCATTCTTGCACCATAAAAGAAAAAGAAGAACAGCGAAGTGTTGTGTGCCCTCATTCTGAGGAGAAATGAAAGCAGCACATCATTATTGTGTGCAGAACTGGCCAGCTGAATGTGTTGGCTGAGCGACCAATGTCTCGGGCTTTAAGCTGTAAACTGTGGGTACCATATGATGTGCATGCTCAAGCTTGAAGACAGAAAGTGAGAAATGTGTTGCACGGACCTCTTCATGGGAGCCTGGAGGAGAAGGCGAGGAGCTCCCTCAGAAGAGCTAGATGAATCTCCTCTGCACAAGCAAGGAAGAAGTTGATTCTCTTCAAAAGGTAGGACATTTTCAGATTTATACTTGAGTTGCTTTTTAATTTTGAAATCTGGAGGTGTGGATTTGCTGTGTTAATGTCTGTGGATTTTGGGGTGAATGTGAGGAGTGTGTTCGCTGTGTGTGTGTTTTTGGACTTTAAGCTCCAAAAAATTACTTCTGTCTGATGGCGCATTCTTGCACAATAAAAGAAAAACAAGAACAGCGAAGTGTTGTGTTCCCTCATTCTGAGGAGAAATGAAAGCAGCACATCATTATTGTGTGCAGAACTGGCCAGCTGAATTTGTTGGCTGAGCGACCAATGTCTCGGGCTATAAGCTGTAAACTATGGGTCCCGTCTGATGTGCATGCTCAACCTTGAAGACAGAAAGTGAGAAATGTGTTGCACGGACCTCTTCATCGGAGCCTGGAGGAGAAGGCGAGGAGTTCCCTCAGAAGAGCTAGATGAATCTCCTCTGCACAAGCAAGGAAGAAGTTGATTCTCTTCAAAAGGTAGGACATTTTCAGATTTATACTTGAGTTGCTTTTTAATTTTGAAATCTGGGGGTGTGGATTTGCTGTGTTAATGTCTGTGGATTTTAAGGGTGAATGTGAGGGAGTGTGTTTGCTGTGTGTGTGATTTTGGACTTTAAGCTCAAAAAAATTACTTCTGTCTGATGGCGCATTCTTGCACCATAAAAGAAAAAGAACAGCGAAGTGTTGTGTGCCCTCATTCTGAGGAGAAATGAAAGCAGCACATCATTATTGTGTGCAGAACTGGCCAGCTGAATGTGTTGGCTGAGCGACCAATGTCTCGGGCTTTAAGCTGTAAACTATGGGTACCATCTGATGTGCATGCTCAAGCTTGAAGACAGAAAGTGAGACATGTGTTGCACGGAACTCTTCATGGGAGCCTGGAGGAGAAGGCGAGGAGCCCCCTCAGAAGAGCTAGATGAATCTCCTCTGCACAAGCAAGGAAGAAGTTTATTCTCTTCAAAAGGTAGGACATTTTCAGATTTATACTTGAGTTGCTTTTTAATTTTGAAATCTGGAGGTGTGGATTTGCTGTGTTAATGTCTGTGGATTTTGGGGTGAATGTGAGGAGTGTGTTCGCTGTGTGTGTGTTTTTTGACTTTAAGCTCCAAAAAATTACTTCTGTCTGATGGCGCATTCTTGCACAATAAAAGAAAAAGAAGAACAGCGAAGTGTTGTGTGCCCTCATTCTGAGGAGAAATGAAAGCAGCACATCATTATTGTGTGCAGAACTGGCCAGCTGAATGTGTTGGCTGAGCGACCAATGTCTCGGGCTTTAAGCTGTAAACTATGGGTACTGTCTGATGTGCATGCTCAAGCTTGAAGACAGAAACTGAGAAATGTGTTGCACAGACCTCTTCATGGGAGCCTGGAGGAGAAGGCGAGGAGTTCTCTCAGAAGAGCTAGATGAATCTCCTCTGCACAAGCAAGGAAGAAGTTGATTCTCTTCAAAAGGTAGGACATTTTCAGATTTATACTTGAGTTGCTTTTTAATTTTGAAATCTGGGGGTGTGGATTTGCTGTGTTAATGTCTGTGGATTTTGGGGTGATCGTGAGGAAGTGTGTTTTCTGTGTGTGTGTTTTTGGACTTTAAGCTCCAAAAAATTACTTCTGTCTGATGGCGCATTCTTGCACCATAAAAGAAAAAGAAGAACAGCGAAGTGTTGTGTGCCCTCATTATGAGGAGAAATGAAAGCAGCACATCATTATTGTGTGCAGAACTGGCCAGCTGAATGTGTTGGCTGAGCGACCAATGTCTCGGGCTTTAAGCTGTAAACTGTGGGTACCATCTGCTGTGCATGCTCAAGCTTGAAGACAGAAAGTGAGAAATTTGTTGCACGGACCTCTTCATGGGAGCCTGGAGGAGAAGGAGAGGAGTTCCCTCAGAAGAGCTAGATGAATCTCCTCTGCACAAGCAAGGAAGAAGTTGATTCTCTTCAAAAGGTAGGACATTTTCAGATTTATACTTGAGTTGCTTTTTAATTTTGAAATCTGGGGGTGTGGATTTGCTGTTTTAATGTCTGTGGATTTTAAGGGTGAATGTGAGGGAGTGTGTTTGCTGTGTGTGTGATTTTGGACTTTAAGCTCCAAAAAATTACTTCTGTCTGATGGCGCATTCTTGCACAATAAAAGAAAAAGAAGAACAGCGAAGTGTTGTGTGCCCTCATTCTGAGGAGAAATTAAAGCAGCACATCATTATTGTGTTCAGAACTGGCCAGCTGAACGTGTTGACTGAGCGAAGAATGTCTCGGGCTTTAAGCTTAGAACTTTTGGCTTTGTCTTTTGTGCATGTTCAAACATGAAGACAGAAAGTGAAAAATGTGCTGCACGGACCTCTTCATCAGAGCCTGGAGGAGAAGGCTAGGAGTTCCCTCAGAAGAGCTAGATGAATCTCCTCTGCCCAAGCAAGGAAGAAGTTTATCCTCTTCAAAAGGTAGGACCTTTTCAGATCCATGCTTGAGTTGCTTTTTAATTTTGAAATCTGGGGGTATGGATTTGCTGTGTTAATGTCTGTGGATTTTGGAGTGAATGTGAGGGAGTGTGTTTGCTGTGTGTGTGTTTTTGGACTTTAAGCTCCAAAAAATTACTTCTGTCTGATGGTGCATTTTTGCACAATAAAAGAAAAAGAACAGCGAAGTGTTGTGTGCCCTCATTCTGAGGGGAAATTAAAGCAGCACGTCCTTATTATTGTGTGCAGAAATGGCCAGCTGAGCATATAGGCTGAGTGACCAAAGTCTCGTTCCTTAAGCTTAGAACTATTGCTCTCGTCTTTTGTGCATGATCAAAATGAAGACAGAGAGTGAGAAATGTGTTACATGGACCTGTTCATCGGAGCCTGGAGGAGAATGCGAGGAGCTCCCTCAGAAGAGCTAGATGAATCTGCTGAACCCCAAGCATAGAAGAAGTTGATCCTCTTCAAAAGGTAGGACCTTTTCAGAATTATACGTGAGTTGCTTTTTAAATTTGAAAGCTGGGGGTGTGGATTTGCTGTGTCAATGTCTGTGGAATTTGGGGTGAGGGAGTGTTTTTGCTGTGTTTTTGATTTTGGTCTTTAAGCTCCAAAAAATTACTTCTGTCTGATGGCGCATTTTTGCGCAATAAAAGAACAGTGAAGTGTTGTGTGCCCTCATTCTGAGGAAGAATGAAAGCAGCACGTCCTTATTATTGTGTGCAGAACTGGCCAGCTGAACGTGTTGGCTGAGCGACCAAGGTCCCGTTCCTTAAGCTGAGAGCTATTGGTCTCGTCTTTTGTGCATGTTCAAACATGAAGACAGAAAGTGAGAAATGGGTTGCACAGACCTCTTCATCGGAGCCTGGAAGAGAAAACGAGGATTTTCCGCAGTAGAGCTAGATTAATCTCCTGAACTCCAAGCAAAGAAGAAGTTGACCCTCTTCAAAAGGTAGGAACTTTTCAGATCCATACTGGAGTTGCTTTTGGATTTGGAAAGGTGGGGGTGTGGATTTGTTGTGTCAATGTGTGTGGATATTTGGGAGGGGAAGGAGAGGGAGGGTGGGTTTCCTGTGTGTGTGTGATTTTGGGCTTTAAGCTCCAAAATGTTACTATGTCTGATGGTGCATTCTAAAAGAAAAAGGAGAGCAGCGAAGTGTTGCGTGCCCTCATTTTGAGAAGGACTGAAAGCAGCACATCCTTATTATGGTGTGCATCACTGGCCAGCTGAACATATTGGCTGAGCGACCAATGTCTCGGGCTTTAAGCTGTAAACTATGGGTCCCGTCTGATGTGCATGCTCAAGCTTGAAGACAGAAAGTGAGAAATGTGTTGCACGGACCTCTTCTTTGGAGCCTGGAGGAGAAAGCAAGGAGTTCCCTCAGAAGAGCTAGAAGAATCTCCTCTGCACAAGCAAAGAAGAAGTTGATCCTCTTCGAAAGGTAGGACCTTTTCAGATTTATACTTGAGTTGCTTTTTTTAATTTTGAAAGCTGGGGGTGTTGATTTTCTGTGTTAATGTCTGTGGATTTTGGGGTGAAGGTGAGGGAGTGTGTTTGCTGTGTGTGTTCGTGATTTCTGTCTGATGGCGCATTCAAAAAGAAGAACAGTGAAGTGTTGTGTGCCCTCATTCTGAGCAGGAATGAAAGCAGCACATCCTTATTATGGTGTGCAGAACTGGCCAGCTGAACGTGTTGGCTGAGCGGCCAATAATGTCCCGGGCTTTAAGTTTGGAACTATTGGTCTCGTCTTTTGTACATATTCAAACATGAAGATAGAAAGTGAGAAATGTGTTGCATGGACCTCTTCATTGGAGCCTGGAGGAGAAGGTGAGGAGTTCCCTCAGAAGAGCTAGATGAATGTGTGTGGATTGGGGGGGGGGGGGGGTGAGGGAGATGTGGGTTTGCTGTGTGTGTGATTTTTCGACTTTAAGCTCCGAAATATTACTCTGTCTGATGGTGCTTTCTTGCGCTATAAAAGTATAGCACCCTCCTAGACAGGTGCTAGGAAAAAGAATCTAATGCTCCTGCTGCTTATCAGGGGAGCATGATCTTTAGTTAGGCCTGCTCTCTGTGCTCAGTGTGTATTCATCTGGTCTGAAGGCGTGTCCCCACTGTATACAATAGAGAGGCCTGTTGGACACTGGAGGAAACCTGGCCAATGATGCACAAGCTTTTGTACTGTCCCAGTGGGTTGGCACCTGAAGAGGTAAATCGTGGGATTGATGATAAAAGAGGGGAGCGCATAAGGCAGGATGTCTTTTGGCGGGAGCAAAGTCCCAGGAGGAGGTGGCTGGCTGTCTCTCCTCCTGTAGGTGTGAGGAAGGTGGTTCAGGCAGTCGGCCTAGTGAACTGGGTGTGCGTGGAGCTGAGCTGCAGAGGATCCAGAGTGCTGACTAGTGGAGTTGCTGGCAATGACTTTTGGGAAAAACAGTACCGTGAGTACCAGGAGTTCTGCCTAAGGGTCTGCCTAGGAGAGGGGACCATTCCAGAGAAGTCATGGGATCAAGGAGCTAGCTCACACAGGAAGTGTATCAGTAAAGGGGGTGCCGTGTAGTTGACCCAGAAGTATAGGAACAAAGGGGGTGCCAGGAAGGACCCTGAAGATTGTTCTGCAGTACAGTACAGTTTACCTCATTCTACAGTTTACCTCAGGAAGCTCACCTAATTCTACTTCACAGTCAAGGGCAAAGTGAAGCAACGGCCTAGCCATGACTAGAGTTACACAGTGTTACTCAACGTTATTCAAGTCGTCTCAGCTAATTGTGCGTAGCTGTATAAAGTTGGAGTATCCCACTCATTCCCTTTTCCCATCCAAGTTCTAAATAAAACATAAAAAAACAAAGCTTTTGAAAAAAAAAAAAAACAAAGCTACTGGACTGTTTCCTGACTGAGCTGAAACACTTGGGAAAATGTTAAACTGTCATGTCATTGCTAATGGTAACCCAGGGGAACCCGTATTCAGCAGCTCCCAAAGGGAGTAGTGCTACATTTTATTTAAATGTTATAGTCATGCTTATTTGAATGGTCGGAGTTCTACTTTAAACTTGTTGTAGTGAAAGTCTCTGTGTATCTGAGATATTCTTGCTATAAATTTCCTCCCATTTTTTCTGAAGTCCTGGGAATGCTTGTTGGCTAAATAGTATTTTGTTATTCTGGGATGTTTGCTATCCTGTTGTAATATACACACCTATTTCCTGTATGTGAAGGTATATTTTTAAGTGTTTTTGCTGACGTGTATAGACTGGAAATATATCCTGTTTTTTGAATATCCTATATAAGACACAAAGAATGAAAATAACGGAATTTTTGTAAAATCTTACCGTAAAATTCCTTTCTCTGAGTCCTCCGACAGTCGCCGCCCACTCACAAGTCTTCACCAATGGGTATTGACCTTTGCTCCACAGGAGTAGCTAGGCACAAGATTTGTTAATAACAAAAGCTTTTAGCATAGACACACCCCTAGGGGCTGTCCCCTTAGTCAATACCTCCCTGCACCAGCATTCCCAACTCAGTTTGGTAGCATAGCAGGAAGAGTACACAAAAACCCCAAAAGAGGGGCGGGGGGCGGCGACTGTCGGAGGACTCAGAGAAAGGAATTTTACGGTAAGATTTTACAAAAATTCAGTTTTCTCTTACGTCCTCCGACAGTCGCCGCCCACTCACAAGTCTTCACCAATGGGATGTCCCAAAGCAGTGTAGACCTGAGGGGTGGGAGACGCAGCCGCAAAAAAAGGCAACGCAGTACCCACATCAGAGAAAGGAACCTTACACACAGTAAGAGAACCAACTGGGCAACAGGAAAACGTGCTCAACAGGAGCAACAACCCAGGAAAAACAAGTAACCCAGGGGTAAAACACCCCAACAGCCAAGGACCCAAAAACAAGGGTCCCTAAGGCACTGCCGCACTGAGAACTTTACGGCCAAAGGAGGCATCGGCCGATGCCTGAACATCCACCTTATAAAACTTTGAGAAGGTGTGAACGGACGACCAAGTCACCGCCTTACACACCTGGGCCACAGAAGCCTGATGCCGGAAAGCCCAAGACGTACTCAACGACCTGGTAGAGTGCGCTTTTACAGGGAAGGGAGGAACCCTCTCCTTCAAGGCATAGGCCTGCACAATGGTTTGTCTAATCCATTTGGCGATAGTCGCAGCCGACGCCGCCATGCCCTTCCGAGGTCCCTCAGGAAGGACAAAGAGGGAATCCGACTTGCGAAAAGGCTTAGTGGACGACAGGTAAACCCTGATCACCTGGACAACATCCAAGGAATGTAAGGCAACCTCCTTAGGATGATTCGGCTTTGCGCAGAGCGAAGGCAAAACAATTTCCTCATTAAGGAGAAAATCCGAGATCACTTTTGGCAGAAAGGACGGGTTAGGTCGCAAGACCACCTTATCCTTGTGAACCACCAAGTAAGGAGAGCTGCAGGACAAAGCCGCCAGCTCCGACACCCTGCGAGCCGAAGTGATCGCCACCAAAAAAGCCACCTTTTTGGTCAACAGAGGCAACGAGATCTCCCTGATCTTTTCAAAGGGAGCATGTTGCAACACGGACAGAACTAGGTTCAAGTCCCATGGAGGCAAAGGCTCCCTCCTAGGAGGGGCCAAATGTCGCACCCCCTGAACAAAGGTGCGGACCAATGAATTTGACGCCACAGGGCGCTGAAAAAGAACGGCCAGCGCAGAAATCTGGCCCTTAATCGTGGCCAGCGCCAAACGCTGGTCCACTCCAGTTTGGAGGAAAGCCAACACTCTCGACACCGAGTACGAGCGAGGGGAATACCCCCTGGACTCACACCAGGCAAAGTATGCTTTCCAAGTACGGTAGTAAATCTTCCCCGAAGAGGCTTTTCTAGCCTTGATCAAAGTGGGAATGACCTCAGGGGAGAGACCCCTATCCTTCAGGACCTGGCCTTCAACAGCCAGGCCGTTAAAGCCAGCGACTGTAAAGCAGGATGGAATATCGGCCCTTGAGACAGAAGGTCTTTCCGAAGCGGCAGACGCCACGGAGCGTCGACTGCCAGATTGACAAGGTCTGCGTACCAAGACCGGCGAGGCCAGTCCGGTGCCACCAGAATCACCGTATGCGGTTCCAAGGCTAACCTGCGAAGGAGCCTGGACAGCAGCTGAATCGGTGGAAAGGCATACATCAGACGATACCGATGCCAGGGCGCCACTAACGCGTCCGAGGCTTCCGCCCGAGGATCGCGCGTCCTTGCCATGAACCTTTCCACCTTGTTGTTTAGACGAGATGCAAACAGGTCCACATCTGGGGAACCCCACTTCGCGCACAACATCTGGAAGACATCCGGGTGAAGGGACCATTCCCCCTGGTCCAGGGTCTGGCGACTCAGATAATCCGCCTGCCAGTTCTCCACCCCCGGAATGTGAACTGCCGTTATCGCCGGGACGTGCGTCTCGGCCCAAGACAGAATGTCGGCCACTTCCCGAGCCGCTCGGGCACTCCTTGTGCCCCCTTGATGGTTGATGTAGGCCACTGCGGTGGCATTGTCCGTCTGAACCCGAACCGGACGGCCCTGAAGCCGTTCCGACCATTGCAGAAGGCAAAGCTTCATCGCTCGCAATTCCAGAATGTTGATCGGAAGGGAGGACTCCTCCTCCGACCAAGTTCCCTGGGCGAACAGAACGCCCAGAACACCACCCCAGCCCGACAGGCTGGCATCCGTGGTGATCACCGTCCACAACAATGGACGAAAAGATTTGCCCCCCGACACCGCCGGGGACTGGAGCCACCACAGAAGATCCCTTCTAGTGCGTTGGCTCAATGAGATCCGCAGATCCAGGGACTGCGGTCGCCCGTCCCACTCGGCAAGAATCTCCGCCTGGAGACCCCGCGTGTGAAACTGGGAAAAAGGGATCGCCTCGAAAGTCGAGACCATCAAACCCAGACATCTCATGCATGTCCGGAGAGACGAGTATTGGTTGGTCCTGAGGGACCCGACCTCGTCCCGAAGTGTCCGGAGCTTGTCTGCCGGCAGGAAGACCCTCGCTTGAACAGAATCCAGAACCATCCCCAGATAGGGAAGTCGAACCGAAGGACACAGAGTCGACTTCGGAACGTTTATGGTCCAACCGAACTCTTGCAGCGTCTGCACCGTGGTGGACAGGTCGGTCACCAGACTCTGGCTGGCATTTGACCTTATCAGGAGATCGTCCAGATACCCCAAGACAGCAATGCCCTGTGCTCGTAACAGGGCCAGAACCGGCGCCAGCACCTTGGTAAAAACCCGTGGAGCCGAAGCGAGACCGAAAGGTAACGCCACGAATTGGTAGTGATCCTCCGCAATGGCGAATCGAAGGTACCTTTGGTGACCCTCGAAAATGGGGATGTGCAGGTACGCATCCTTCAAATCGATGGAGGCCATGAATTCCCCCGGACTAAGGGCAGCCACCACTGAGCGCAGGGATTCCATGCGGAACTTGCGAACCCGCACAAAGCGGTTCAGAGCTTTCAAGTCCAGAATCGGACGCATCTTGCCCTCCTTTCTGGGCACAGTGAACAGATTGGAGTAAAACCCCCGAAATCTGTCCCGATGAGGCACCGGAACCACCACTCCTTGGGCCCGCAGGTCCCGCACCGCCAGGTGCAGATCCTGCAAGCGCTCCGGAGACAGCTGAAAATTTGAGGGAAAAAATCTGCCCGCCGGCCGAGAGAGAAATTCGATCTTGTAACCAGATCGAACGATTTCCTGAACCCATCTGTCCTGAATGCGGAACAGCCAAGGTTGGAGGAAACCGCGCAGACGTCCCCCCACCCCAGAAACGGGTGAGGGCGCCCCTTCAGGCGGAATTGGCGTGGGTCGTCGAACCGGACTGGCCGGATTTTTGCTTACCCGCCCACGGCTTCTTCTGGGAGCCTTGGCCTTTGAAGGGCTTGCCCTTGGATTGCGACCGAAAGGCACGAAAGGACCCCTGAGAGGGCCTAAACGAGGAGTTCCGTTTGCCACGGAAAGATTTGTGCTTGGGATTCTGGGGTAAGAGAGTACTCTTGCCCCCCGTAACTCCTTTGATCAGAGTATCCAAAGCCTCGCCAAAAAGGCGAGATCCCACGTAGGGAAAGTCCGCCAACGTCTTGCGAGAAGATTGGTCGACCGACCAACTTTTCAGCCATATCAGACGACGGTTCAGCACCGCCACGCTGGACAGGCGTGCAGCCAAAGGAGCTAAATTCAAGTCCGCATCACACAAGTACAGGACTCCTTGATGGATTTGATCCACCATAGCCAACGTGGTAGGCGGAGCCGAATCAGCCACCAGGGTGCGCCTGAGCACCTTCGTCCAATCGGCAACCGCCTGGGCCGCCATAACCGAAGCAAAAATAGGTTTTAGCATAGAACCAGCAACCATATAGGCATGACGGGCAAGAGACTCCAACCTCCAGTCCGTAGGGTCCCGGAAAACCGGGGTATCCTCAGAAGGAACCGCAGTAGCTTTGTTTAAAACGGCTACCGCGTGATCCACCTGAGGCGCCACACACCAACGCTCGTCGGTGGAGGGCGCAAACGGATAAAGCAGTTTAAACTTATTCGGCACTGTAAAGGGCTTCTTTGAATTGCGCCACTGCTCATTAACAGTATGATGAAATTCTGCAGGGCAGGGAAAAACCTGCGCTGATTTGCGGGTTCTTTGCGTCCCAAAGGAGGACACCCTAGCAGGAGGAGTGGGCTCCTCCTCCAGGTGCAACGTATCCTTAATGGAGGCAATCAGCTCATCCATGAGTGCAAGCTCTTCAGGCGAGCCAGGGGGAGAAACATCAACCCCCTCCACCTCCGCCTCCCCCTCAGACCCCATAAGGTCCAGAGATGAGCGAGACCCTGAGAAGGGCACGCCAGCCACAGCAGCCACATCGTTCTCTGAATCAGAGGAAATGGATAACCTGGCCCTTTTTGCGGATCATTCAGCCATCAGCACATGCATCTGAGAAACTAAGGACGCCACTACCGTGGCCAGATCAGCCCCCTCGGGGGGAGCAGCAGCCCCCTGGTCCCCCACCAGGGCGGGGGGAAACTTGCTATCCGGAGAATCCATGCCCACAGCAATGAAAGGAAAAAAGGTACTGGCCCTTTAACACCACGGCGAGCGCAGCCCACCGTACACTACTGTATGCACCGATCCCGCAGGGATAGAGAACACCAAGCAAGGAATGACAGGACAATGAAGGAAAAACCTGGAGAGAGCACAAACAGGCTGCTGCCACCGATCGCTGTTCCAGAGTGAGAGGAAGTGATGCAATAACCGGCTGACTGATATAGCCTATGAAGGCTCCGCAAAAATGGCCGCTCGGCTGAGGGATAGAGGCTACAAGAAAATGGCGCCGACATGTGCTCCAACGAGCGCGGCCCGCCAAAATGGCGGCGAATGGCACCAAAACACAGCGCTGTACAGAGACAGGGCCGTCCATAGCATTTCTGCAAAAAAATGGCGGGCCGCAACAGCGGCCACCGCTCAAGCATGTCTGCACCCAATACTGCCCCAGACAGAAAGACAGAACTCACAGCAGAGCGGGAGGGCCCCCCCCCGCAGCCCACAAAGGCATGCTAACCCATACAGGGATCTGACAGGGAGCCCGCACTTCACACAGACATGGGGGTACACACAGCTACAGACTGACACCCACACAGATGGTCCCCACACAGAAGGTGCTTACCGTACCGGATGGCGTGGGGAGCCGTCTCCAGCGACAAACCGCTATCAAGACGTCAGGGAGTGCCGCAGCCAGGACGCTGTGGACTGCAGCACAAGACCGCAGAATGGCATCCAGTGAGGTAGCCACCTCACAGGCAGCATCCCTGCAGCGAGCAGGGATGGGTCGTTCATGGCGCCAGGGCGAACCGTAGCTGAACCCTCAATGGCAGGCTGGGGATCCATCTGGCCCTCAGCCCTGGGATCCAGGGCGGCCAGTCCGAGACCCAGCTCTGCATGATCATCTTCATCCGAAGATCCCTAAACTAAAGCTGACAAAATAACAGCTAGTAAAGAAAAGAAAAATACTTGAAATAAAATCAAAAAAAGGGTAGAAGGCTGAGACTGAAGCCCCAGCACAGGAAAGCCTGCTACTCCTAAGCTAGGCAAGATCAAACTGAGTTGGGAATGCTGGTGCAGGGAGGTATTGACTAAGGGGACAGCCCCTAGGGGTGTGTCTATGCTAAAAGCTTTTGTTATTAACAAATCTTGTGCCTAGCTACTCCTGCGGAGCAAAGGTCAATACCCATTGGTGAAGACTTGTGAGTGGGCGGCGACTGTCGGAGGATGTAAGAGAAAAAACCTATTCACTATACTTACGTGTGAGTGCGTTACTTCCAGATCTCTGAAGTTATGGACATGTGGAATGGAAAAAATATGCTGGCTAAGGTTAGTAGAAGAATACGTAGATAAATCCCTTAGGTAGATAGAAAGATACAGTTGCAGTTCTGGGATAATCTTTTAGTTATAATAAAGTAATATAGAAAGGGAATATTATGTGTATAATTACCTTGCTATATATCAGGTATGGTAATCCTTTACTTATACTAGCATTAATAGCAGTTTACATTAATTACATGTGCATTCCTATTGTGGTGCCATGCTGCAGGTGAATGTAGCATGGATTTTAAGAAGTGTGATTGAACAGTGGGGTTATGACTTAAAGGACCACTATAGGCACCCGGACAACTTCATCTCAGTTTTAACCCTGCAGGCGCAAACATTCCAGTTTAGGTGAAACTGCACTGTTTACAGTGCAGGGTTATTTGGGGTCAATTCTGCCTCTAGTGACTGTCTGCCTGACAGCCACTAGAGGGAGCTTCCGGATTGTTAAGGGACTTCTCCTCCCTTTAACGATGCTGAACATCCTTACGGACATCCAGCGTCAAATAAACCCTATAGGAAAGCATTATAGATGGTTTCTTATGAGGCTGACCTAATGGGCTCGCAGTGCGAGCCACACATGCACATTCGGCTGTCTTACCGGTGACGTCGGCAGGAGGAGAAGAGACCTAGTGCAGAGGAAACGCTGGATTCATAGTACATAGTAGGTGAGGTTGAATAAAGACAACAGTCCATACAGTTCAACCTGTGTAGGTGTGTGCGGCTGTAATCATCTCACATACCCCTGAATGTTCTGATCCTTGAGATGTACAGCTAATAGTCTTTTGAAAGCCACCATACTATCCGCAGAAACCACCTCTTGTGGTAGAGAATTCCACAATCTTGTAGCCCTAACAGTAAAGAACCCCCCACGTTGCCTGAGGTTAAAATGCTTCTCCTCTAATCGCATTGTATGCACCCGAGTCCTCATGCAATCCCTTCGACTGAACAGCTTTTTTTCTAAGCTGAGATCCCCATTGAGATATTTAAAAATTGCTACCATGTCCCCCCTCAGGCGTCTCTTCTCCAGGGAGAATAAATCAAGCGATTGCAGACGCTCTTCATAATTAAGGTCCTCCAATCCCCTAATCAGTTTAGTTGCCCTTCTCTGGACTCTCTCCAGCTCCAACACATCCCTCCTGAAGACTGGCGACCAGAACTGGACAGAATACTCCAGATGCGGTTGGACCACAGTTTTATATAGTGGAAGGATTATAGACTTATCTCTGGAATACATCCCTTTCTTTATGCATGCTAATATTCTGCTAGCCTTGGCAGCTGCCGCTTGACATTGCATGCTGTTGCCTAGTCTATCATCAACCAAGACTCCCAGATCTTTCTCCATTTTTGATTCCCCCAAGGGTTCCCCTCCTAATGTGTATTGTGCTTTTATGTTTCTAGTCCCCAAGTGCAAAACCTTACACTTCTCCACGTTAAACCTCATTTGCCAAGTCGTTGCCCACTCCGTTATTTTGTCCAGGTCATCCTGTAGGATATCTGCTTCATGCTGTGCAGTTATTGCCCTGCCCAATTTTGTGACATCTGCAAAAGCTGATATCGAACTACTGATCCCGTCCTCAATGCTGTTTATGAATAAATTGAACAAGGTTGGTCCCAGGACTGAGCCTTGGGGGACCCCGCTTACTACCTCAGACCAGTCTGAGTATGCGCTGTTTATTACCACCCTTTGGACACGCCCTTTTAGCCAGTTCCGTATCCAAGAGCAAACCTTGCTGTCGATACCTGCAGACCTTATTTTATAAATTAAGCGCTTATGGGGAACTGTATCAAACGCCTTAGCGAAATCTAGGTACACCACATCCACTGGTCTGCCCCTATCTAGCTCACAACTCACCTCCTCGTAGAATGTTAAGAGATTGGTTTGACAAGAACGCCCATTTGTAAACCCGTGCTGGTTACTGTTGATAATGCTGTTGTCTTTAGCAAACTCTACGATATAGTCCCTTATCATCCCCTCCAGAAGTTTACATACTACTGATGTCAGACTGACAGGCCTATAATTTCCCGGTATATGCCTCTGACCCTTTTTGAATATCGGAATCACGTTTGCTTTCCTCCACTCCCCTGGTACATCTCCTGTCCTAATACTGTCAGCAAAGATCAGGAACAGTGGTCTGGATATAACCTTACTGAGTTCCTTGAGTACTCTCGGATGTACGCCATCTGGGCCTGGTGATTTTTTGTGTTAAGTTTATCCAGCCTTTCCCTGATTTCACCCTCTGTTAGCCATAGTGGCAAGTCCTGTGTATTACTACTAATCATACAGTCATGGTCAGTGTACCCCTCCTTTTCCTGTGTAAAACTGACGAGAAAAAAGCATTCAGCACGGTTGCTTTTTCAGTGTCCTCTGTAACCATCCTCCCATCATCGTTAATTATGTGTGCAATATGCTCTGCCCTAGTTTTTTTGCTGTTGATATATTTAAAGAATTTCTTTGTTTTTTTTTTTACTATCCTCCGCTATTTGTCTCTCAAAGTCTATTTTAGCCATCTTGATTTCGTGTTTACACTTCTTATTTGCCTCCTTGTATTGGTCGAAAGCCAATACTGTGCCCTCTGATTTATATTTCCTGAAGGCCAATTTTTTTCCCCTAAGTTTTTTAATGCTACGGTTTAGCCAGCCAGGTTTGGCTTTGTCTCTTCTAAATTTATTTCCCATAGGAATGCACTGCAAGATGCATTTGCTTAATATGTTCCTAAAGCATTCCCATTTTTCCTCTGTGGTCAGTGATCCCAAGGTTTAGTCCCAGTTAACCCTTTCCATCAATGAGTACAATTTTGGAAAGTTTGCCCTTCTGAAGTTAAGGGTTCTTATGTTCCCCACTTGCCTTGCTATATTGTTATTTACGCTAAATGTGATCATCCTGTGATCGCTAGAGCCCAGGTAGTCCTGGATTTCTACCTCCGAGATTATGTCTGGGTCATTAGTGATCAATAGATCCAGGATTGCGTTTTCTCTAGTAGGAGAATCCACCAGCTGTGACATGTAATTATCCTGTAAGGTTTCGTGAATAGACGGGCCTTATGTGAGTGTGTAGTACCCTCTCCCCAGTCAATGTCGGATAATTGAAGTCCCCCAATATGATGACTGATCCTAGCTTTGCCACTTTACCCAAAAGTGCTAAAAATTCCAGCTCTACCTCCTCCCCTTGTTTAGGTGGCCTATAGCAAACCCCCACAATTACTTTTCCCTTTTCTCCTTCCCTATGGAGTTCTACCCATATGGATTCTAACTTCATACTCATCCCTTCAGTAATGTCACTCCTCTCAATCACCCTTACATTATTCTTGACGTAGAGACATACCCCTCCCCCTCTTTTTTCCTACCCTCTCCTTCCGGTACACCGAATACCCTTGGATATTTGCCAGCCAGTCATGTGAGTGGTCGAACCAAGTCTCCGCTATTCCCACAAGGTCTATTTCCTCCTCATGTACTAACATTTCCAACTCATCCATTTTATTAGCTAGGCTCCTGGCATTAGCATATACCCCTCTTAGTTTTACGGAAGTTAAACGTGATTGGTGGTTATGTTTATTCCTGTTTAGTCTGAGGTTCTCCCGCACAGACCTACCGATTGACGTTGTGGACCTACTGTCGCTGCTGACCCTACAACTGTCTTCAGTCCTTTGCTCCCTCCTAACTGACTCTACTTCTGAGCCCTCCCCCCCATCTCCTAGTTTAAAAGCCCCTCCAACTTGGTGGCCATCTTTCTCCCCAAAAGAGCTGTACCGTCCCCATTAAAGTGCAGCCCATCCTTACTAAAGAGCCGGTAGCCGACTGAGAAGTCAGCCCAGTTCTCCAGGAACCCAAACCCCTCCTTCCTACACCAGTTCCTCAGCCACTTGTTAAGTTCCCTAAGCTCCTTCTGCCTCTCCTGTGTGGCTCGAGGTACAGGCAGTATTTCAGAGAAAACCACCTTGGAGGTCCTTTTCCTCAATTTATTACCTAAGTCCCTGAAATCGTTCTTTAGGATCCTCCACCTACCTTTAACTTTGTCATTAGTGCCCACATGCACCATGACCGCTGGGTCATCCCCAGCCCCGCACAATAATCTGTCTGCCAGATCTGCGATGTGCCGAAAGCGGGCGCCCGGTAAACAACATACTGTTCGGTTAACGAGATCTTTTTTACAGATTGCCCTCTTGATAATTGAGTCCCCCACTACCACAACCTTTCTAACCTTTCCTGAGTTACAGCCCCCCTTCTTCCTGGAGCCGCCCCTCCCCTGGTAGCTGGGGGAGGGTGCCTGCTCCAGCTCTGCCACCCCTGAGCTGATATCCCCCTCAACCTGCAACTCGGCAAATATGTTAGGGTGTACCAACTGAGGACTGGCCTCCCTGACACTCCTCCCACTAACATTCCTAACAGTCACCCAGCTGCGTACCTCTGCTGCTTGCTCTATTCCTCCCTCCTCTATGCTGGCCCCTGCCAGCGCCTGATGGGTCATGTCCAAGCTCCTTTCCAGGTTGTTGATGCGACGCAATCTTGCCACTGTGTTCTCTAGATCCACGATGTGGGCTTCCAGAGCAACAAGTCGCTCACATCTTGCACAGCAGTATTCGTCCTTGATTGGTTCATCAAGAAATTCATACATGGCGCAAGAAGTGCACTGAGTGGCATCCCCAATCCTGTCGGACATTATTACCCACTACTCTATGGGGATAATGTTAACGACCTGCTCTTCCTTACCTACACTACCACTAACTCCCCTGGTACTAAACCTGGGGTACTCACCAGTCGCTAATATACTAACCAGTCACTAAGATACTTACCAGTCGCAAAGATACCAACAGACGCAAAGATACTCCCAGTCGCAAGATACTCACCAGTCGCAAAGATACTCACCAGTCGCAAGATACTCACCAGTCGCAAGATAATCACCAGTCGCAAGCTACTCACCAGTCGCAAGATACTCACCAGACGCAGATACTCACCAGTCGCAAGATACTCACCAGTCGCAAAGATACTCACCAGTCGCAAGGAAACTCACCCGTCGCAAGATACTCACCAGTCGCAAGATACTCACCAGTCGCAAAAGATACTCACCAGTTGCAAAGATCCTCACCAGTCACAAAGATCCTCACCAGTCGCAAGGATACTCACCAGTCCAAAGATCTTCACCAGTCGGTCGGGTATTCAGGTAAGTGATTAAAGGGTAATTAACCCTTTTTTGGCTGGGGAGGGGAATGCCGGGCACAGGGGGCCACAAGGGACCTATAGTGTCCGGTAACTATGTTTGCCTTAAAGAGGAACTATGGGGTCTGGTAACCAAAGTTTCCTAAAGTGCCTTCCCATCTGTGCAGGCTTTTAAGATATTCTCCTATGAGCACAGGCGTGTCTTTCATTAGCATCGGTGGCTTGGTCAGAATAATAGAAACTCTGATGGATCCAAATCTGCTTAGGAAAGGTTAGCTTGAATTTCTGCATTTTTTTTGGGGAACGTTTGGCCCAAAATTGAGACACTGCTGTGAATATTTGGATGCAGCATTCAAGTTTATTTCACAAGATCCCAAATCTCACAGGTTGATCTGCCATTATATCAACAACAAATACACCAGACAGGATTATGGGAAAACGAATAGCCACAACTTTATTGACATGTAATATAACATTTTAATTGTAACACAAATGTGACGAGAATACTTTAAATGAGTCTCTGCTTTTGGAAGCAATACTGTCTGCAGCTGCTCTAGCAGTATAAATGATCACTCAATAACTTGGCCTGGTTCTGCTCTGTAGTCCTGTCACTCGGTCCTCGGTCTAAAGACATCAAACAGCAAAACAGTAGTGTGACTTTGGATACTGGACTTTTTTTTCCCCTTTTACAGTATAGTTGTTAGCAAGTAAAAATGTTGTTTCTCTCCCACATCCCCAGTACTTGCCTTGGCATGCAGTCTTCTATCTCTGTTTAAAGGGACACCACCACCAAAAAAACATTTGGTAGTCATATCCCAAAAAATTCTAAAAATTATCTTTTTTTTTTATCTCATGGACAAAATGCATGAAATAACATATACAGTGGGTACAGAAAGTATTCAGACCCCCTTAAATTTTTCACTCTTTGTTATATTGCAGCCATTTGCTAAAATCATTTAAGTTCATTCTTCTTCCTCATGAATGTACACATAGCACCCCATACTGACAGAAAAACACAGAATTGTTGACATTGTTGCAGATTTATTAAAAAAGAAAAACTGAAATATCACATGGTCCTAAGTATTCAGACCCTTTGCTCAGTATTTAGTAGAAGCCCCCTTTTGATCTAATACAGCCAGGAGTCTTTTTGGGAAAGATGCAACAAGTCTTTCACACCTGGATTTGGGGATCCTCTGCCATTCCTCCTTGCAGATCCTCTCCAGTTCTGTCAGGTTGGATGGTAAACGTTGGTGGACAGCCATTTTTAGGTCTCTCCAGAGATGCTCAATTGGGTTTAAGTCAGGGCTCTGGCTGGGCCATTCAAGAACAGTCACGGAGTTGTTGTGAAGCCACTCCTTCGTTATTTTAGCTGTGTGCTTAGGGTCATTGTCTTGTTGGAAGGTAAACCTTCGGCCCAGTCTGAGGTCCAGAGCACTCTGGAGAAGGTTTTTGTCCAGGATATCCCTGTACTTGGCCGCATTCATCTTTCCCTCGATTGCAACCAGTCATCCTGTCCCTGCAGCTGAAAAACACCCCCACAGCATGATGCTGCCACCACCATGCTTCACTGTTGGGACTGTATTGGACAGGTGATGAGCAGTGCCTGGTTTTCTCCACACATACCGCTTAGAATTAAGGCCAAAAAGCTCTATTTTGGTCTCATCAGACCAGAGAATCTTATTTCTCAACATCTTGGAGTCCTTCAGGTGTTTTTTAGCAAACTCCATGCGGGCTTTCATGTGTCTTACACTGAGGAGAGGCTTCCGTCGGGCCACTCTGCCATAAAGCCCAGACTGGTGGAGGGCTGCAGTGATGGTTGACTTTCTACAACTTTCTCCTATCTCCTGACTGCATCTCTGGAGCTCAGCCACAGTGATCTTTGGGTTCTTCTTTACCTCTCTCACCAAGGCTCTTCTCCCCCGATAGCTCAGTTTGGCCGGACGGCCAGCTCTAGGAAAGGTTTTGGTAGTCCCAAATGTCTTCCATTTGAGGATTATGGAGGCCACTGTGCTCTTAGGAACCTTAAGTGCAGCAGAAATATTTTTGTAACCTTGGCCAGATCTGTGCCTTGCCACAATTCTGTCTCTGAGCTCTTCAGGCAGTTCCTTTGACCTCATGATTCTCATTTGCTCTGACATGCATTGTGATCTGGAAGGTCTTATATAGACAGGTGTGTGGCTTTCCTAATCAAGTCCAATCAGTATAATCAAACACAGCTGGACTCAAATGAAGGTGTAGAACCATCTCAAGGATGATCAGAAGAAATGGAAAGCACCTGAGTTAAATATATGAGTGTCACAGCAAAGGGTCTGAATACTTAGGACCATGTGATATTTCAGTTTTTCTTTTTTAATAAATCTGCAACAATGTCAACAATTCTGTGTTTTTCTGTCAGTATGGGGTGCTATGTGTACATTCATGAGGAAGAAGAATGAACTTAAATGATTTTAGCAAATGGCTGCAATATAACAAAGAGTGAAAAATTTAAGGGGGTCTGAATACTTTCCGTACCCACTGTATATCATACAATCATTCCATAAAAACATACCACATACACTTCATATATTATTTGAGGAAAATATGCTTATAAAATAGTTTATTACTATTTGCCAATAAACAAAAAAAAAATATGTCCCCGGATTGAATTTTAAAAACTGGTTACCTTAGGGTAAGGGCCACTTATACTGGCACTATGAGGGGCCTCTCCTCCTCACTCCTGCAACGCCCCCTGTTGGCCATAGTAGTGTCGGCATCCTGCACTCCCTCATAAGGACAGCGATTGGACACAGAGAACTGCTCCGCACAGCCATGATTGGGTCTTTCTGTAGGGGAAGAGGTGGGGACAAGGGACTCCAAGGTTGTTAGGCCATACCCACCTTGATGTTTCTCTACACAGGGTTCGTAAAATCATGAAAATCCTGGAAAAGTCATGGGATTTTGACATGACACTTTCCAGGCCTGGAAAAGTTATGGAAAATGAGTAAACCCCACTAAGTTTTGGAAAAGTCATGGAATTTTGTGCAACTATTTAGAAAATGTATCCGGGCCCCCTGTATTCTGTGGGAGCGGGGAACAGTAAGTGGACTATTTTCTCTGTTTCAGGTTTAGGCAGATTAATCAGCCGCAGCACGCTGCACAGCTGAAGCCTGGTCACTTGCCTCTTCAATATGAATAGACCGTGACAGGTTAGGAACTCTGCGGCGGATTGATCTGCCTAAACCTGAAACCAAGAAATAGTGCACTTACTGTCCCCGCTCCCAGGGGCGTACCAGCGGGGAGGGGGGGTGGCGCGCACTGGGAAATGTCAGCCGGGTCGCCCGCATCTTCGCACTGTGGGGGGGGGGGGTGTCAGGCCGCACTGGGGGGGGGGTGTCAGGCCACACTGGGGGGGTGTCAGGCCGGTGTCCGCCAGGCCGCCCACATCGCCACACTGGGGGGTGTCAGGCCGCACTAGGGGGGTGTCAGGCCGGTGTCCGCCGGGCCACCCGCATCGCCGCACTGGGGGGTGTAAGGCCGGAGTCCGTCGGGCCACCCGCATCTCCATGTGAAAAAGGCAGCTGCAGCGGCAGGAAGAAGGTCAGTGAGAATGTCTGAGCAGCCTTGTTTTGTGTGCTGGATAGGAGAGGGATGGGATGGGGCAGCTGCATAGAGATGAATTGAACTTTCCATATTCCTCCTGCTGTCGCTGGATGCTCGTTACTCCTCCTCTCAGCGGCTGCAGAAGGAATATGGAAAGTTCAATTCATCTATATGCAGCTGCCCCATCCCCCCATCCCCCTCCTATACAACTTCCTTTGCTGGCCCCCCCTTGTGCTCTTTAGCTCCCCTCCTCAGTGCTATTTAGCCCCCTCTGTGTTCTTTAGCCCCCACCCCCGTGCTCTTAGCCCCCCCGGTTCTCTCCAGCTCCCCACAGTACTTTTCATCTCTGCCCCCCCCCCATGATCTCTGGCTCCCCCAGTGCTCTCCACCCCCCCCTGTGCTCCCTGGCTTACCCCTTAGTGATTTCCATTTCCCCCCCAGACAGTGCTCTCCAGTTCCCCCCATCCCCCTGGTTTTCCCTGCTTCCCCCCCCCCCCCAGTGCTCTCCACCCCCCTGCGCCTTCCAACCCCTCTGCAATGCTTTCCAAACCCCCCCTTAATTCTCTCCAGTACCCCCCCTCCATGCCATTCAGCTCCTCCAGTGCTCTCTGCTTCACATGTGCTCTCCGGCCCCCCTAGTGCTCTTCTACCTTCTATCTATGTCCACAGTCTCTGACCATCTCTTGTACCATGTCCACAGTCTCTGACCATCTCCTGTATCATGTCCGCAGTCTCTGACCATCTCTTGTATCATGTCCGCAGTCTCTGACCATCTCCTGTATCATGTCCGCAGTCTCTGACCATCTCCTGTATCATGTCTGCAGTCTCTGACCATCTCCTGTACCATGTCTGCAGCCTTTGACCATCTCCTGTACCATGTCTGCAGCTTTTGACCATCTCCTGTACCATGTCTGCAGCCTCCGACCATCTCCTGTACCATGTCTGCAGCCTTTGACCATCTCCTGTACCATGTCTGCAGCCTTTGACCATCTCCTGTATCATGTCTGCAGCCTTTGACCATCTCCTGTATCATGTCTGCAGCCTTTGACCATCTCCTGTACCATGTCTGCAGCCTTCGACCATCTCCTGTACCATGTCTGCAGCCTTTGACCATCTGTACCATGTCTGCAGCCTTTGACCATCTCCTGTACCATGTCTGCAGCCTTTGACCATCTCCTGTATCATGTCTGCAGCCTTTGACCATCTCCTGTATCATGTCTGCAGCCTTTGACCATCTCCTGTATCATGTCTGCAGCCTTTGACCATCTCCTGTATCATGTCTGCAGCCTTTGACCATCTCCTGTACCATGTCTGCAGCCTTTGACCGTCTCCTGTACCATGTCTGCAGCCTTTGACCATCTCCTGTATCATGTCTGCAGCCTTTGACCATCTCCTGTATCATGTCCACAGTCCCTGACCACCTTCTGTATCATGTCCACAGCCCCACACTTTTTTTCCCCTGAGTATAGACAAGAGTAAGCGCCGCATTTGTGCATCTGTGCCATCCATACCAGTCCGCCTGCACCTCCCTTATGACTGTGGCTTGGGCCTATAGAGTAAGTGCCGCATTTTGTGCATCTGACTGTGCCATCCATACCAGTCCGGGTGCACCTCCATCATGACTGCCTGAACTGAAGCTTTATCCCCAAGCAGGTGCGGCCATTAATTTTCTTTCTCCAGTTACAGTATATTGGTCAAATTACAAGTTAACTTTATGGGGGTAACACAGTTTCAGCTAAAGTTAGTGTGTTCACAGGGTAGCAATGATTTCCAAAAAAACAACAATATCTCTCCTGCGCTCATGTGGTATGCGGGAAGGTAAATCTTCTAGGCGGTTTTATGACACAAAAGAAGTGGTCTTGCTGCCCCCCTCAGGACCAAGGGTATCCAAAAGGCACTACAAGAAAACAACAAGAGAAGGGCGCACCGACCTTGTGCATTACCACTTAAAAGTTTATTAAAATCAAAGAAGGGTAGCCGCTCTGAGGAAGAGGGTCCTCCCTCGAAACGCGTAAGCCACATCAGGTTTTGAGGACGCCATCATGCTATCCAGCAGTAGAGAAGTGTCCTGGAAGCGAGCGGTGCCCATTTCCTATATGCTTGTTCATATGCTACGTTTGTGAGTATATTGTACGCTACCCTTCTTTGATTTTAATAAACTTTTAAGTGGTAATGCACAAGGTCGGTGCGCCCTTCTCTTGTTGTTTTCACAGGGTAGCAATGCCAGGGAAATACAGCTTTAAAATGTATGGCTTCATGATGAAAAGTATGAGAGGTGGCTGGAGAAAGATCAGGACCCGGGACGTGCTAAATGTACAGTATGTGCTGTAAAAGGTTTGACATTTCGAACATGGGAGAGGCAGCGCTGTCTAGCCACGCTAAAGGTGCAAAGCATCAGTCTGCAGCTGCGTGCTCGACAGCTTCCAATCCGATCGCTGGCTTTTTCACCCGTGCGCCTGATGTGACACCGGCTCCCAGCTGCGGCAGCGGTACTTCCATCTCATCCACTGTAAAACAAGGGACCATTTCGAGTCACGCTGTATCCAGAAACTAAACCCTAAGTGCAGAGGTACTGTACACTACAAAGCTTGTCATTTATTTTAGTAAAAATATGCTGGGTGTGACCTGGATTTTCTTCTTATTTAACATGTATACATGGACATTTCATGAAACTTTAGGTCATGAATATTTATGTGAAGTCGTGGAAAAGTCATGGAATTTTATTGGTAAAAATGTGTATGAACCCTGCTCTACAGCAATACGTCTGTCGGCTGGGAGGGAGGATAACAGCTGCTAAAGATTTCAGATAGAGGGGGAGGCACTTTCTGAGCCTGAGGCGGCCATTTTTGATAAGGGATCGGTGAATCTAAACACACAGACCTGAGGGGGCGTGGCCTTCTCTGTAGTGTTAGGGCAGCGCGCGCGGGAGCGCAGGGTATATAAGTACAACATTCCCTCAGAGCCACGGCGGGGAGCAGACCAGCGACAGGAGACCATCGGATTGGCTGGCACGTTTACATGGCAACAATCCATGCCCATCTCTAGCATGTTTATATAGCAAAGCATCCTGCCGCTGATAGGCGAGTACAGAGAAATTTACACAATTCAGGGAAGGGGCGGGAACCTTACTGAGGCAAAATCAGCCATTTTAACTTGGGGATCATAGGATATCAGAGCGGGTGACAGGAACACTAGAAATACAGACAGCAATCAAATCATTGTGATCTTCTATGGGAGATGGTAATTATATGGGGGGTGTAAAGCTGACAGGCCACGCCCACTATGGGTTTCTACAGCAACGGCTGGGAGAGAGAGAGGAGGATGGTGGATACAGGTGCTGAGTATTCCAGGGAAAGGAATTGGTGGAAACCATAACAGATGTAACCAATACCAACAACACCCAATTTATCAAATTGCTTTATGTCAGACAGTGATTACATGACAAACTTGTCTTATATAAGAAGTGAATGATAGAACTGAGGGGGCGGAGCCTGCTTTGGAGGGAGGGTGGGCCGCGTGCCCGCACGTACCGAACCGTTATTACCGAGGGGGCGGAGCCTGCTTTGGAGAGAGGGAGGGCCGCGTGCCCGCACGTACTGATCCGTTATTACCGAGGGGGCGGAGCCTTACTCAGAGCCACAGTAATAAGCTGGACAGCCAGAGGAGCGCATCGCATTGACTGCTCTGTTGTCACGGAAACAATCCACGCCCACCCCTAATGTGTTTTCAGCCGCTGATAGGTGAGTTTAGAGACAGTTAATTGGTGGATTCAAGGAAGGGGCGGGAACCTTGCCGAGGCTAAATCGGCCATTCTAGATAGGGGATCGGAGCGGGTGTCGGGAACACTAGAAATCCAGCAACCAATCATATCACCGTGTTATTTATGGGAGGCGGTGATACATGACGCAGGGGGCTTTCAGGCTATTAGACCACGCCCCCATGTGTTTCTACAGCAACGCGTCCGCCGACTGGGAGTGAGGGGAGGATGGCGGATACAGGGCTAAGGATTCCAGGGAAAGGAATTGGTGGAAACCATAACAGATGTAACCAATACCAACAACACCCACATTATCAAATTGCTTTATGTCAGACAGTGATTACATGACAAACTTGTCTTATATAAGAGGTTAATGATAGAACTGAGGGGGCGGAGCCTGCTTTGGAGAGAGGGTGGGCCGCGTGCCCGCACGTACTGAACCGTTATTACCGAGGGGGCGGAGCCTGCTTTGAAAAGAGGGAGGGCCGCGTGCCCGCACGTACCGAACCGTTATTACCGAGGGGACGGAGCCTGCTTTGGAGAGAGGGAGGGCCGCGTGCCCGCACGTACTGAACCGTTATTACCGAGGGGGCGGAGCCTTACTCTGAGCCACAGTAAGAAGCTGGACAGCCAGAGGAGCGCATCGCATTGACTGCTCTGTTGTCACGGAAACAAGCCACGCCCACCTCTAATGTGTTTTCAGCCGCTGATAGGTGAGTTTAGAGACAGTCAATTGGGGGATTCAAGGAAGGGGCGGGAACCTTGCCGAGGCTAAATCGGCCATTCTAGATAGGGGATCGGAGCGGGTGTCGGGAACACTAGAAATCCAGCAACCAATCATATCATCGTGTTATTTATGGGAGGCGGTGATTACATGACGCAGGGGGCTTTAAAGCTATTAGGCCACGCCCCCATGTGTTTCTACAGCAACGCGTCCGCCGACTGGGAGTGAGGGGAGGATGGCGGATACAGGTGCTACGGATTCAGAGAAATGGAGGGGGGGGGGGGGGTCTGTCTGAGGCGATGTCTAATTGCTTAATGTCAGACGGGGATTATATGACAAACTATTTTTATTTAAGAGGTGAATAATAGAACTGAGGGGGCGGAGCCTGCTCTGGCGAGTGTCACAGTAAGAGAGCTGACCAACCAGAGGAGCGCATCGCATTGGCTGCTCTGTTGGCACGGCAACAATTCACGCCCACCATGAATGTGTTTCCAGCCACTGATAGGTGAGCTTTAGAGACACGTAATAGGGGGATTCAAGGAAGGGGCGGGAACCTTGCCAAGGCTAAGTCGGGCATTATATATAAGGGAATCGGAGGATATCGGAGCTGTTTCGGGAACACTAGAAATGAAGACAACAATCCTATCATCGTGTTCTTCTATGGGAGACGGTGATTACATTACACATTACACTGTCTTTTAGTCAAGGAAGACGATAGGACCGAGGGGGCGGTTCTGGCGGGAGGCGGTGCTATGCGCACACCTGTAAGGTGATAGACCAATAGAAATAAGGGGGCGGGGCTGCTCTGACAAATATTAGAGAGGCAGGGCTGTGAGCTCGCACTTGATTGGCTTCGCATTCGGCAATGTAAGAAATGATTTAGCCACATTAAGGAGCCTTATTGGGTAGCTGGCCAACCAGAGGAGCGGCATAGTTCCACTACTCAGCCTGTGAGGAAACAAATCAGGTCTGCCTGCTACCAATGTGTGTATACAGCAGCCTTTCTCAACCATTTCAGCACAGAGGAACCCTTGAAATACATTTCTGGTCTCAGGGAAGCTAAAAATTACAAATCTACAACTCATGACACATTAGTGGGAAGAATGCTCCTTACTCTTGTCATCATTGGGAAGAATTCCCCCCTTACAGACAGCTAAAAGGAACAATGGTGTCATTGGGAACTTATCTGAGAGGCAGAAATTGCCCATTTCTCAAGGAACCCCCAGCAACCTCAGGAGGAACCCTGGATGAGAAACCCTGCTATACAGGAAACACATCCCGCCACTTGGAGGGAGGAGAGCGGAGACGGTTGCTAGGAGACTCAGAGGAGGGGGCCGTCCCTTGGCGAGGCCGTGGCGGCTATTTTAAATAATATATCAATCCAAAACCTAGAATGGAACTGTACTGGGCGAAACCGAGACCCAATAGGATGGAAAACGGGGGGCAGCACATCCTGATTATTGAAGCTCAATAGATGGAGAATAACTATGGGCTTTATAGGCATCCCATGGATCACAATAACAGACAGATTTTATTGAATAGTAATTATAAAAACAAGACAGAATCACCAGTATTTTCACTTCACATAACTTATGAAAGGAAGAACTCCCCCTGTACAAGATCAGTTCTGGCAATAAGGGTCCTTCTGCTTGGGCTCTACATGTTTTGCAGTTTCCTACTTCTTCAGGAGGATCAAAAACCTGAGTAATTGTAAGATTCCCATCCATACCTACATGTGACAGACCTTGATGTATGCCAATATGTATATTCGCCTGATACAGGGGTAACCCCTTCCTTGCTGTACACATCCACGCTCATCTAGGGATGATTTTACATCTGGGACATTGTTCGTGTGATTGAGAGATTATATATAAGCATATAATTAATAGTATGTTGAAGCTACTATCACATGTATGTTATGAATCTAACAATCTCTCATGTTTTCCATCTTCACATTCTCCTGAAGAAGCCAGAAACGGTGAAACATGTAGAGCACAAGCAGAAAGAAGTCCCTTGTTGGTTATCATCTTGGCTCCTTATTGCAAGGACTGATCTTGTACAGGATACAGGGGGAGTTCTTCCTTCCATAAGTTACGTAAAGTGAAAATGCTGGTGATTCTGTTTTGTTTTCATGATCAGTATTCTATAAAATATGTATGTTTTAAATCCTTGGGATGGCTTCCCCTCCCTGTCCCCTTACTCCTCTCTTCTTCCTATCTCCTTCTCCTCCCTGCGTTCCCCCTCTTTTCTTCTCTCCTTTCTTTAAGCCTTAGAAGGGACCACTCGTCCTCTGCGTGCTGGTTTGTTGCATAGTACTGCTTGTTCCATCCTTTGATATGTTTATTGGGTTGACAGGGTTGCTTCCCCCCCAGGACATAGTTTTGTTCCCTTTGGGGTGACTGGGGATGGGTATAGCGCCACAATTATCAATTCGGTATGTTGTTCTCTAATCATCCAAATTTTTGTTAGACATCTTGGAAATGCTCTACTTGATGGTGCTACCTTATCAGTACTCATGGTTTATTATCTTTATATGCAGAGTGTATTATTGCCACTGTATTACTGTTGTTTATGTTTTTGCTATATATTTTGTTATCTGAAATTCAATAAAAACCATTGAAACTAAATCCTTGGGATGCCCATAAAGTGCATATATTATACTAAATATGTGAATAAAATACTCATGCACTGCTATGTAAAAATGATATCCAATACAAAATAAAATGCTATCAATTCCAATACAAAATAAAATGCTATCAATTCCAACAACACCCATGTCATTGTGTTATTCTATGTCAGACAGTGATTACATACCACACTATATATATTCAACATCCAAAGGCAAACAATACGACTGAGGGGACACGGCTGGCTCTGACATAAGAGGGGCCATGCACTCGCACCAAATAAAATGATAGAGGAGGCGTGGCCTACTCTGGCGAGCCCATGTCATTGTGGACTGTTTACTAAAATTCGAACAGCAAAATATCTGTTGCAGCTCTGCACAGTAAGCCAACCAGCTTCCAGATTTTATATTCAAAGCTTAATTTATTATGCTGAAGTTAGAAGCTGATTGGCTACCATGCACAGCTGCACCAGATTCTGGGTGCACCAGCTTTAGTAAATCTCCCCCGTTGTGTTATTCTATGTCATATGGTGATTACAAGGACACATTATTTATTTGACAACCAAGGGTGGCTATGCTGAAAGTGGGGCTGCATGCTCTCCCCTGATAAATTGATAAATAAAATGGATTGAAGGGGCGGGGTTAGCTCAATGTGTGATGTGAATGCTCAAGCATGAAGTCAGAAAGTGAGAAATGTGTTTCACGGACCCCTTCATCGGAGCCTGGATAAGTTCCTCCAGAAGGGCTACATGAATCTTCTCTGCACAAGCAAGTTGATCCTCTTCGAGAGGTAGGACCTTTCCAGATCTATACTTGGGTTGTGATTGAATTTGGGAAGGTGGGGGTGTGAATTTGCTGTGTGTGTGGATTTTTGAGGGGGGAGGTAAGGGAGGGTGGGTTTGCTGTGTGTGATTTTGGGCTTTAACCACTTCATTACTGGGCACTTTCACCCCCTTCCTGCCCAGGCCAATTTTCAGGTTTCAGCGCTGTCTTACTTTAAATGACAATTGTACTGTTATGCAACACTATACCCATGACAACATGGGGGTGGCATACTGTATACTTTCAGGGGCCCCCAGCCCTGCGGACCCTTTACCTCAGGAATATGGGGTGATGGATCCCTTTACTGTACACTGCCAGGGGTCGTTATTTACTGGAGCCTACAAGGTAAGTCCCTTTCGAGCACTGCTAGGGTCCCTCCCACCTCAGGTGCCTGTTTTAACCACTTGATGAGCGCCCGATGCAGATTTACAGGGCGGCTCGGCTTCGCATAATGACGTAGATCTATGTGATTATGTGCACGCGGTTTTGGTGGCGCGCACGCCCGCACCGCCTCTAATCACCACACCCGTCTAATCACAGCAGGAGTCAGACTGCGGGACGAGCGGGCACGATCGCCACTGGCCTCCCGCAATCTTCGGCAAAACTGACAGTAGAGCCAACTGGTATGTAAACAATGTAAGACGGCTCTCCTGTCAGAGAGGCAGGGAAAGATCGTGTGATTCAGCTGAGCTGAATCACCGATTTCTCTCTGCCTCTGTTCAATCCATCCCCCACGCAGTTAGAAAGCACATCTAGGGAACACATTTACCCACTTCATCACCCCCAGTGTTAATCCCTTTCCTGCCAGTGTCATTTATACAGTAACAGTGCATATTTTTAGCACTGATTACTGTATTAATGTAACTGGTCCCCCCAAAAGTGTCAAAAAGGTCAGTTGGGGGTTCAATTTGTTTTCTGCAATGTCCCAGTCCTGATAAAAATCGCTGATCGTCACCATTACTAATATAAAAATGAAAAAATAAAAGTTCATAAATCTATCCAGTAGTTTGTAAACGCTATAACTTATGCGCAAACCAATTATTATACGCTTTATGGGATTTTTTTTACCAAAAATATGTAGCAAAATACAAATTGGCCTAAACTGATAAAAAAAATTAGATTTTTTAATTTTTTTATTGGGAATGTTTTATAGCAGAAAGTAGAAAATATTGGTGTTTCTTTAAAAATTTACATTTTATTTTTTGTTTATAGTGCAAGAACAAAAACCGCAGAGGTGATAAAATACCACCATAAGAAAGCTCTATTAATGGGAAAAAAAGGACATCAATTGTATTTGGGTAAAGGGTCGCACGACCGAGCAATTGTCAGTTAAAGCAACGCATTGCCGAATCGCAAAAAATGGCCTGGTCATTTAGGAGGTAAAACCTTCCGGGACTGAAGTGGTTAAAGTATACTGTTAGGGGCCCCTCCTCTTTAGTCCTAGAGTATGAAGGCTTCTCATACTGAGCACTGTGAGGAACCCATCCCGCTGCAGACTGAGGGCCTCCTTTGCTGTCAGGGGCTTAAACACATTAACCCCTTAGCACCGACGGAATGCAAATATGCGGCTTCGGCTTCAGTGGGTTGTACCGGGGTGATGCCAGCAGCTAGAGCTATCACCCCGGTACCCCGGTTGTTTAGAGCCGACGGTCCACTTTCTTGTAATGACAACCGAAGCGGCTGAGTAGCCGCTCAATTGTCATTACAAGGAGGTCTCCTGTCCCACCACGAGACCGGAGGGATCAGCCGACACATGCATTGGCTGGCCAAAGATCTGAACAAAGCTGAATTTGGCTCTGTTCGGGTCACCAATGTAAAAACCCCGAAAGCGATGTCATGACATCACTTCCGGGTTCTGGAGCCTTAACCACTTACCGCAAACTGACGTATATTTACGTCGGCAGACTTTGCGGGGTTATACCGGGATGATGCCTCTAGCTAGAGGCACCATCCTGGTACCATGGTTTAGAGCCGACGGTCGGCTTTCCGTTGGTAACGACCGATGTGGCTCAGGAGCCGCTCGATCGTTACCCGGGTGAGTGGGAGTGGATGCCCCCCCTCCCGCCTCCTTCCGTGACTTTGCCCAGGCCTCCCGTCCCACCGGGAGACCCGAGCACCCAGCCGGCACATCCCCCGGCAAGATGGAGTCCTGATCTAAGCCGGAAGCGGCTTCGATCGGGTCTCCGATGACGTAACCCGGAGGCGGCGTCCATGACATCACTTCCGGGTTACTCTGCTGCAAAAGGTGGCAGATTTAAAAAAAACAACTGTATGCAAAAAGGCCGTTTTCGTCGTTTTGCATACATGAAAGTGTAGTGGAGGGGTCTAGGGTCTTTTAGACCCTCGATCCCTCCATAAAGAGTACCTGTCACTGCATATTGGTGTCACAAGGGATGTTTACGTTGCTTGTGACAGCAATAAAAGTGATCAGATTTTTTTTTTAAAAAAACCTGTAATAAAGTTAAAACAAAAATAAAATAAATAGGAAAAAAAAATTTTTTTAGCCGCCCCCGTCACCGTTAGCTCGCGCACAAAAGAAAACGTATACGGAAGTCGCGAATGAAATCACTGTCCATGTGAGGTATCGCCGCGATCGCCAGAGCATGAGCAATAATTAAAAAAAAAGAACTACACTCTAAAAATTTAAAGCATCGTCTATTGAGATTTCTATTGACCGTAGTTTGTCGCCATTCCACAGGTGTGCGCAATTTTAAACTGTAACATATTGGGTATTTATTTACTTGGCGTGACATCATCTTTCACAATATACAAAGAAAATGGGCTAACTTTACAGTTTAGTATTTTTTAAATGCAGTGAAATGTGATTTTTCGTAATTTTTCACAAAAAATTGTGTGTTAAAGACCGCTGCGCAAATACTGCGTGACAAAAAATATTGTAATGACCGACATTTTATTCTCCAGAGTCTTTGCTAAAAAATTATATATAATGTTTGGGGGTTCTAAGTAGTTTTCTAGGAAAAAATACTGATTTTAACTTCTAAACAAAAAGTGTCCGAAATAGGCCTGGGGCTTAAGTTGTTAAAGGCACCAAATTAAAAAAAAAAAAGACAGCATTCAAAACAGCCAAGCTTGGCGTTTCGAATGCTTTTAAGTGCAAAGGAGGGGTTTGGGGTCTTTTAGAGTCTTTTAAAGCGCCCTGTCCCTCTGTGCTCGCGTGCAGAAGCGAACGTGTACGCAAGTCGCGCCTGCATATGTAAACGGTGTTTAAACCACACGTGAGGTATCACCGCGATTGTTAGAGCGAGAGCAATAATTCTAGCACAAGACCTCCTCTGTAACTCTGTACGGGTAACCATTAAAACATTTTAAACCGATTTTTAAGTACCGAAGTTTGTCGCCATTCCATGAGTGTGCACAATTTTAAAGCATGACATGTTAGGTATCTTTACTCGCTGTAACATAATCTTTCACATTATACAATAAAATTAGGCTAACTTTAATGTTTTTTTTTTTTATAATTCATGAAAGTGTATTTCGTCCCAAAAAATTGCATTTGAAAGACCACTGCGCAAATACCATGTGACATAAAATTTTCCAAAGGTCGCCATTTTATTCTCTAGTGTCTCTGCTAAACACACCCCCCCAGAGTCTACTGTGATGTACCCTGTCAGGGGGTCTTCACTCCAGAGGGTAAGGGCCTCTTATATTGACACTATGAGGGGCCTCTCCTCCTCCTCAGGCCTGCAATGTCAGCATCCCGCACTCTCTCACCCGCAGCTCATCAATGAGGACGGCGATTGGACACAGAGAACCGTGCCGCACAGCCATGATTGCTTCTTTCTGTAGGGTAAGCGGTGGAGACAAGGCCACACCCACCTTTATGTGTTTCTACAGCAACGCGTCCATCGACTAAGAATTTTAGATAGAGGGGGAGGCACTTTCTGAGCCTGATGCGGGCATTTTTTCTAAGGGATCGGTGGAAAAAAGAGTGGATGTAAGAAATACTATAAATCCTGACAACAGAGCGGGTGTCGGGAACGCTAGAAATACAGACAACAATCATATCATCGTGTTCTTCTATGGGAGATGGTGATTACATGACGCAAGGGGCTTCAAGATCACGACCACTATGTGTTTCCACAGCATTGCATTCCCTGTCTGGGAGGAAGGAGGGGAATTCAGTACACAGGCGCTAAAGAGTACAGAGAATGAGGGGGGGGCCTATATGAGCCTGAGGTGACCATTGTTGAATGTTGAAAAAGGATCGGTGGAACCAGAACAGAGGTAACGCATACTACAAATGCCGACACCCATGTTGTCAAATTGCTTTATGTCACACTGTGATTACATGACAAACTGTTGTTATATAAGAGGTGAATGATAGAACTGAGGGGACGGTGCCTGCTCTGGAGAGAGGTTGGGCTGCGCGCCCGCATGTACTGAACACTTAGAACTGAATGGGCGGAGCCTGCTCCTGCGACCGTCACTCAGAGCAACAGAAAGGAACTGGCCAGCCAGAGGGGCGCATTGCATTGGCTGCTCGGTTTGCATGGAAACCATCCACGCCCACCCCTAATGTGTTATAGCAAAGTGTCCGGTGTTCTATCGGATTACCGCTACCCATCTGATTGTGTAACGGAAGTGACGTTGCCACCAAAAATAATTACTGCGCATGCGCTATGCGTTCCACGGCGCACTATGTGTTCCACACACTTCTCCACTTCCCTACCAACAGAGCTCTTCAGATTATTCAACAACTGCGGCAGCCGATATCTTACTACACCCAGCTATGTCTTACATTTCAGAGTAATTTTAGCAATAAAGTGATTGTATATATTGATATCTGATGCTGTGTGGATGATACATTTTGAAAGCCTAAAGGTTTAGCGCTGAGCAGTGTGCGGTGAACCAACATGGCTTCTGCCCCCTTCCTACTGCTGGAATTCAGCTTGTTACAAAATGTAGCATCAATACACTATACTTATTTATATGCGCTCACTTTATTGCTAAAATTATTCTGAAATTCAAGACATAAGTGGGTGTATTAAGATGTCTGCTGCTGCTGTTATATCAGATTACCACTACCTGTCAGATCATGGAACACATAGTGCTGTGGAACGCATGTTGGAATGCATAGCGCATGCGCAGTAAGTATTTTTTGGTCAGAATGTCGCTTCCGAATCCATTCTTCCCTTCCTCTTTTCTCCATCTCCCAACCACCTCCTTCCCCCTTTTTTTTTCCTGCAGGCCGGGGGGAACTCTACACAATCTAACCATGCCGCTTCACTCCAGGCACTGTACCCTCGGGTATAAAATGACCTTGTTGAACGCGAGGGGGCTGTCCACCCCGGAGAAGCGCTCATGGCTGCTGGCCGATCTTAAAAGAAGTGGGCCTCATTTTGCGTTTTTGCAGGAAACTTACTTCAGGAGAGACTCTGTCCCCAAATTGTACAATAGCTACTTCCCGTGGGTGTACCACGCCCCCTCCCCTACACCGAAATCAAAAGGGGTGAGCATTGTTGTGACGGAACCTCAGACCCACACTGTACTTGTGGTCTTCTGTCAGTATAGGGCTTCCTGCAGTCATGAACATAGATATCAAATCCCAGCCGCTGCTAATACAAAACTAGTCTGACACTTAGCTTGTATACTGGAAACAACTAACTCTTTTATTAAAACAAGTAGCAGACTTTTATACACTTGAGAAGCATGACAGTCACTACATGAACAATGACCTGAATATTTACATAAAGCATCACACAATTGTGAGATAACGAGGTACAGCTGACTCATGGCTAATCCCATCTAGACAAGGTTATCATTCACATGCTAATTAGCTCAGCGTACTTAAGTCAGCCTGGAAACCCAGACTGCCGGCACCAAAGGTAAAACAAGATGTGTAAATACTGAGAACCCACGTAAACAATATGTGAGCAAATCAGCATGATTTACAATCCGTGGAAGACAGGTGTTTGGGCTGATGACATGCATCTGTTACAAGTCTGACCAACTGAAGCAATCCAAACCATTACTTATCTGTCTTTAAATTTCAGTGATGGTGAATACTGTCACAATTGTGATCTCCAAGAAAATACCCTGGTCTTTTATGGCAGAACAGGCTGACCCTATGGGTCGCTTCTTGCTGTTGAAGGGTAGACTTGGGCACTCAGTGGTTACCTTGATTAATATATATTTGCCCAATTCGGATTTTCTGTCCTTTGTGCAGCAATTAACTCCGGTTGTCATGGGCTTCCATGAGGGTTTCCTCCTCATGGGTGGGGATTTTAACTATGCTCCCGAACCCCTGCTGGACACGGCACAAGGTACCTCACGTGTCTCTTACGCATACTTAAGAAAATAGGAAAAGGAACTCTCTCTCCTCGACATGGTTGACCCTTGGCGTGTGATGCATCCCGGTGAAAGGGATTATACTTATTACTCGGCAACCCACAACACTTATACTAGGATAGACTTCTTTCTGATCCCTCATAAAGATCTTCCCTTGGTCACTTCCTCTCAGTTGGGGTCCTTCTCGTTTTCAGATCATGCCCCTATACATATCGCCATGAACTGGGACGCCAGACAAACTAGGCCCCCGACATGGAGGCTTAACTAATCGCTCTTACAGATTCCCGAGGTACAGGCAGAACTCGACAGGACCTTGTCTGCCTATTTTGGGGACAACACGGACCCCTCATTGGCACCTTCCACTGTCTGGGAGGCTTATAAGTGTGTCATTCGGGGTGTTCTTATACGTATTGGCTCCCAACGGTAGAGGAAAAGGGATAGCAAAGGTCGCAAACTCTATTAGCACACATTGACACATTGAGTACCAAACATAAGAAATCATTAGCAGAGGAGCATCGGTTGCCCCTTATGAAGGCCAGGGAGGAGCTGAATAACCTCTTGTTTCAGAAATTGATCTAGGGTCTGGCTTGGGCTAGGCGTCATTACTATGAATTTTCTAATAAGCCCAGGGCGATGTTGGCCAAGGTAGTGAGAGGGCCTAGGAAACGCATGTTCATCACCAATGTTCAGTCAGCCGGAGGGTGGAAGGCTCACACCTCAGAGGACATTTCATCCGAATTTTGCTCCTTTTTCCAATCCAATCTCAATACGGATGATGCTCCAGACTCCGACCCCAATGAGATGGGGGCCGGGGTAAATACATCCACAATTCTGGCATGCCCACTCTCTCGGCGGACCAGGGTCTTGCTTTGGAGGCGGAGATTACAGAGGATGAACTGTCCTCTGCTATTGCTCTGACTAAGCCTCACAAGGCTCCGGGCCCTGACGGGTTTACTCTAACCAACAATCAGACTTTTGCCTCTCGTCTCAACCAGCCTCTGTTAGCGTTTTTTAATGCCATCAAATAGGATGGGGTCATGCCTGTTGATTCTCTCTGGGCCTACATCACTGTAATTCACAAGGAAAGGAAAGAACCGTCGTGTTGTGGGAGCTATCGTCCCATAGCCCTCTTGAATGCCGACCTAAACCTGTTTTCCAAGATTCTTGCCAACAGGCTCTTTCCTCATCTCACACACCTGATTTGTTATGACCAGGTAGGTTTTGGGCCCTCTAGATAGGCCAGGGACAACATGACTTGTGTGATTGACCCCATTCATTCTGCCCAAACGTCTGATTGGCAGATAATCCTTTTATCCACAGACGCAGAGAAAGCCTTCGAGAGGGTGCCTTGGAATTTTATTCGGGCCACCCTGTCTCATTTTGGCTTGGGGCCCCGGATGTTGAGGTGGATTCTGGTACTGTATTTCTCCCCCTCGGCGTCAGTTAGGGTCAATGACTGGAGATCCGACTTTTTTCTAAACACTTACTGTCAGCTGTCTAATTATAAGATGAACATCTCTAAGTTGGTGGCGCTTAATATTTCGGCGCCTGTAGCTGTCGAGAGAGTTCTTCAGGCATTGTTCCCCTTTCACTGGGCGGACTGTTCTCTTAAGTATCTAGGTGTACAGATAACTGCTGACCCTTTTGACCTCTTCCAGGCTAACCTGCCTCCTCTTTTGGGAATGATCAAGTCGGATCTCCGGGCTTGGCAATCACTGACGCTGACGTGGTTCGGTCGTTGTAAAGCACGCACTTAAGATGAATGTGTTACCTAGATTAATTTATGTTTTACAGGTTCTCCCGATTCACATCCCCTTTTTGTTTTTCAAACAAGTGCGGGTGGTGTTAAGGTCCTTTGTTTGGGCCACTAGGTCCCCTAGAATTAAGTTGCACACGCTAACTCTGCCTAAGGTGAAGGGGGGTATTGGTCTTCCAGACCTCCTTAGGTATTACAGAGCTTCCCACCTTATGCGGGTGGTGGATTGGCACTGTAATGCAGATGTCAAGCAGTGGTTGCTGATGGAGGGCGAAGACACCGGCCTGCTTTTGCCTCGGCCACCTTGGCTTTCCTCCAGCCCCTCGGAACTTGTGTCTAACCACCCTTTGGTTGGGGCTACTCTTAGGGAAGTTAGGTTGTTACAACGACATTCACAAATAGCACCTCTGCCCTCCCCTGTGAGGCCTATAGTGGGCAATCCTGAATTTCCCGGGCTGCACGAGTGCCAGGGTGCGGAAGTTGGCCCTCTCGGGGAAAGTCAGTTGGCTGGACATGTGGCAGAGTGGTGACATTCCCTCTCCTTCGGAGATCGCTGGGTGGTCTCATCCCCCCCCTCGATCCCCTTAGCCATCATTCAACTTAGGTATTTCCTCCAATCTTTTCAGAAGATGGGCTATGCTCCCCGACCTCTGATGCTATTTGAATCTATCTGTAGAAAGAGAGAGCCAATCAGACACACCCTGTCCTTGCTTTACAACCTTCTATCAGATTTGGATGAGGGACAACGGCTACCTTTCGTTACGCAACGGGAGCCGGACTTTGGCATCTCTTTCACTCCCAAACAATTAGACAAGATTCTGTCAATGACAGCCACATTGAATAATACAGAAGAAAAACTGTGGAAACTGTGGCAGCCTTGTGTGTACTTCACTGGTACTGAGACTTACCTACAGGGCACCGTTTCTACTGATGTTTAGCTCACGTGCCGTTTTTCTTTAGGTGCTGGCTTTGACCTCAATGGTCCGATCTCTTTATGCTGGTGGTCCTACTGGTCTTAACCCCATCCCCTCCCCCTCTTTTTTTTTCTGTTTGTTCCTTCCTCCCTCTCTCCCCTTCCCTTCTTCTTTCCCTCCTTCTCTATTTCAAATCTTTCCCACACATGGTTATCTAACGGTTTGCTGATTTTCTTGTTATTATTCATATATCCGTTTACGTCTCTAGGAGACGTCCCATTGGGTGAGCTCGGGCACATCTTGGTGATCTATCATATAAATACCTCACGATCTCAATCTTTGCTCCGAGGGTAACCCAAGCTATATAAAAGGAAAATTTTCGGCAAAGTATTCCTGTTCGTTTACTTTGATTTATTTGTCACTCGATTGTACTTTTACTTTAAAAAATAAATAAAAAAAACGAAAACAACGAAGTGTTGAGTGCCCTCATTCTGAGAAGGACTAAAAGCAGCAAATCCTTATTATTGAATGCAGAACGTGTTGGCTGAGCGATCAATGTCTCGGGCTTTAAGATTTGAACTATTGGTCTCGTCTTTTGTGCATGTTCAAACATGAAGACAGAAAGTGAGAAATGTGTTACATGGACCTCTTCATTGGAGCCTGGAGGAGAAGGCGAGGAGTTTCCTCAGAAGAGCTAGATGAATCTCCCGAACCCCAAGCATAGAAGAAGTTGGTCCTCTTCAAAAGGTAGGACCTTTTCAGATCCATACTTGAGTTGCTTTTGGATTTGGAAAGGTGGGGGTGTGCATGTGCTGTGTCAATGTGCGTGGATTTTTGGGAGGGGAAGGTGAGGGAGCATGGGTTTGCTGTGTGTGTGATTTTGGGCTTTAAGCTCCAAAATATTACTATGTCTGATGGTGCATTCTTGCACTATCAAAGAAAAAGGAGAACAGCGACGTGTTGTGTGCCCTCATTCTGAGAAGGACTGAAAGCAGCACATCTTTATTATTGTATGCAGCACTGGCCAGCTGAAAGCATTGGCTGAGCGACCAATGTCTCGGGCTTTAAGCTGTAAACTATGGGTCCGGTCTGATGTGCATGCTCAAGCTCAAAGACAGAAAGTGAGAAATGTGTTGCATGGACCTCTTCATCGGAGCCATGAGGAGAAGGCGAGGATTTCCCTCAGAAGAGCAAGATGAATCTCCTCTGCACAAGCAAGGAAGAAGTTGATTCTCTTCAAAAGGTAGGACATTTTACGATTTATACTTGAGTTGCTTTTTAATTTTGAAATCTGGGGGTGTTTTTTTTGCTGTGTTAATGTCTGTGGATTTTGGGGTGAATGTGAGGGAGTGCGTTGCTGTGTGTGTGTGTGATTTTGGACTTTAAGCTCCAAAAAATTACTTCTGTCTGATGGCGCATTCTTGCACAATAAAAGAAAAAGAAGAACAGCGAAGTGTTGTGTGCCCTCATTCTGAGGAGAAATGAAAGCAGCACATCATTATTGTGTGCAAAGCTGGCCAGCGGAATGTGTTGGCTGAGCGACCAATGTCTCGGGCTTTAAGTTGTAGACTATGGGTCCCGTCTGATGTGCATGCTCAACCTTGAAGACAGAAAGTGAGAAATGTGTTGCATGGACCTCTTCATCGGAGCCTGGAGGAGAAGGCGAGGAGTTCCCTCAGAAGAGCTAGATGAATCTCCTCTGCACAAGCAAGGAAGAAGTTGATTCTCTTCAAAAGGTAGGACATTTTCAAATGTATACTTGAGTTGCTTTTTAATTTTGAAATCTGGGGGTGTGGATTTGCTGTGTTAATGTCTGTGGATTTTGGGGTGAATGTGAGGGAGTGTGTTTGCTGTGTGTGTGTTTTTGGACTTTAAGCTCCAAAAAATTACTTCTGTCTGATGGCGCATTCTTGCACCATAAAAGAAAAAGAAGAACAGCGAAGTGTTGTGTGCCCTCATTCTGAGGAGAAATGAAAGCAGCACATCATTATTGTGTGCAGAACTGGCCAGCTGAATGTGTTGGCTGAGCGACCAATGTCTCGGGCTTTAAGCTGTAAACTATGGGTACCGTCTGATGTGCATGCTCAAGCTTGAAGACAGAAAGTGAGAAATGTGTTGCACGGACCTCTTCATCGGAGACTGGAGGAGAAGGCGAGGAGTTCCCTCAGAAGAGCTAGATGAATCTCCTCTGCACAAGCAAGGAAGAAGTTGATTCTCTTCAAAAGGTAGGACATTTTCAGATTTATACTTGAGTTGCTTTTTAATTTTAAAATCTGGGGGTGTTGATTTGCTGTGTTAATGTCTGTGGATTTTGGGGTGAATGTGAGGGAGTGTGTTTGCTGTGTGTGTGTTTTTGGACTTTAAGCTCCAAAAAATTACTTCAGTCTGATGGCGCATTCTTGCACAATAAAAGAAAAAGAAGAACAGCGAAGTGTTGTGTGCCCTCATTCTGAGGAGAAATGAAAGCAGCACATCATTATTGTGTGCAGAACTGGCCAGCTGAATGTGTTGGCTGAGCGACCAATGTCTCGGGCTTTAAGCTGTAAACTATGGGTACCGTCTGATGTGCATGCTCAAGCTTGAAGACAGAAAGTGAGAAATGTGTTGCATGGACCTCTTCATCGGAGCCTGGAGGTGAAGGCGAGGAGTTCCCTCAGAAGAGCTAGATGAATCTCCTCTGCACAAGCAAGGAAGAAGTTGATTCTCTTCAAAAGGTAGGACATTTTCAGATTTATACTTGAGTTGCTTTTTAATTTTGAAATCTGGGGGTGTGGATTTGCTGTGTTAATGTCTGTGGATTTTGGGGTGAATGTGAGGGAGTGTGTTTGCTGTGTGGGTGTTTTTGGACTTTAAGCTCCAAAAAATTACTTCTGTCTGATGGCGCATTCTTGCACAATAAAAGAAAAAGAAGAACAGCGAAGTGTTGTGTGCCCTCATTCTGAGGAGAAATGAAAGCAGCACATCATTATTGTGTGCAGAACTGGCCAGCTGAATGTGTTGGCTGAGCGACCAATGTCTTGGGCTTTAAGCTGTAAACTATGGGTACCGTCTGATGTGCATGCTCAAGCTTGAAGACAGAAAGTGAGAAATGTGTTGCATGGACCTCTTCATCGGAGCCTGGAGGAGAAGGCGAGGAGTTCCCTCAGAAGAGCTAGATGAATCTCCTCTGCACAAGCAAGGAAGAAGTTGATTCTTTTCAAAAGGTAGGACATTTTCAGATTTATACTTGAGTTGCTTTTTAATTTTGAAATCTGGGGGTGTGGATTTGCTGTGTTAATGACTGGGGATTTTGGGGTGAATGTGAGGGAGTGTGTTTGCTGTGTGGGTGTTTTTGGACTTTAAGCTCCAAAAAATTACTTCTGTCTGATGGCGCATTCTTGCACCATAAAAGAAAAAGACGAACAGCGAAGTGTTGTGTGCCCTCATTCTGAGGAGAAATGAAAGCAGCACATCATTATTGTGTGCAGAACTGGCCAGCTGAATGTGTTGGCTGAGCGACCAATGTCTCAGGCTTTAAGCTGTAAACTATGGGTACCGTCTGATGTGCATGCTCAAGCTTGAAGACAGAAAGTGAGAAATGTGTTGCACGGACCTCTTCATCGAAGCCTGGAGGATAAGGCGAGGAGTTCCTCAGAAGAGCTAGATGAATCTCCTCTGCACAAGCAAGGAAGAAGTTGATTCTCTTCAAAAGGTAGGACATTTTCAGATTTATACTTGAGTTGCTTTTTAATTTTGAAATCTGGGGGTGTGGATTTGCTGTGTTAATGTCTGTGGATTTTGGGGTGAATGTGAGGGAGTGTGTTTGCTGTGTGTGTGTTTTTGGACTTTAAGCTCCAAAAAATTACTTCTGTCGGATGGCGCATTCTTGCACAATAAAAGAAAAAGAACAGCGAAGTGTTGTGTGCCCTCATTCTGAGGAGAAATGAAAGCAGCACATCATTATTGTGTGCAGAACTGGCCAGCTGAATGTGTTAGCTGAGCAACCAATGTCTCAGGCTTTAAGCTGTAAACTATGGGTCCCGTCTGATGTGCATGCTCAAGCTTGAAGACAGAAAGTGAAAAATGTGTTGCATGGACCTCTTCATGGGAGCCTGGAGGAGAAGGCGAGGAGCTCCCTCAGAAGAGCTAGATGAATCTCCTCTGCACAAGCAAGGAAGAAGTTGATTCTCTTCAAAAGGTAGGACATTTTCAGATTTATACTTGAGTTGCTTTTTAATTTTGATATCTGGGGGTGTGGATTTGCTGTGTTAATGTCTGTGGATTTTGGGGTGAATGTGAGGGAGTGTGTTTGCTGTGTGTGTGTTTTTGGACTTTAAGCTCCAAAAAATTACTTCTATCTGATGGCGCATTCTTGCACAATAAAAGAAAAAGACGAACAGCGAAGTGTTGTGTGCCCTCATTCTGAGGAGATATGAAAGCAGCACATCATTATTGTGTGCAAAGCTGGCCAGCGGAATGTGTTGGCTGAGCGACCAATGTCTCGGGCTTTAAGTTGTAGACTATGGGTCCCGTCTCATGTGCATGCTCAACCTTGAAGACAGAAAGTGAGAAATGTGTTGCATGGACCTCTTCATCGGAGCCTGGAGGAGAAGGCGAGGAGTTCCCTCAGAAGAGCTAGATGAATCTCCTCTGCACAAGCAAGGAAGAAGTTGATTCTCTTCAAAAGGTAGGACATTTTCAAATGTATACTTGAGTTGCTTTTTAATTTTGAAATCTGGGGGTGTGGATTTGCTGTGTTAATGTCTGTGGATTTTGGGGTGAATGTGAGGGAGTGTGTTTGCTGTGTGTGTGTTTTTGGACTTTAAGCTCCAAAAAATTACTTCTGTCTGATGGCGCATTCTTGCACCATAAAAGAAAAAGAAGAACAGCGAAGTGTTGTGTACCCTCATTCTGAGGAGAAATGAAAGCAGCACATCATTATTGTGTGCAGAACTGGCCAGCTGAATGTGTTGGCTGAGCGACCAATGTCTCAGGCTTTAAGCTGTAAACTATGGGTCCCGTCTGATGTGCATGGTCAAGCTTGAAGACAGAAAGTGAGAAATGTGTTGCACGGACCTCTTCATCGGAGCCTGGAGGAGAAGGCGAGGAGTTCCCTCAGAAGAGCTAGATGAATCTCCTCTGCACAAGCAAGGAAGAAGTTGATTCTCTTCAAAAAGAAGGACATTTTCAGATTTATACTTGAGTTGCTTTTTAATTTTGAAATCTGGGGGTGTGGATTTGCTGTGTTAATGTCTGTGGATTTTGGGTTGAATGTGAGGGAGTGTGTTTGCTGTGTGTGTGTTTTTGGACTTTAAGCTCCAAAAAATTACTTCTGTCTGAATGCGCATTCTTGCAGAATAAAAGAAAAAGAAGAACAGCGAAGTGTTGTGTGCCCTCATTCTGAGGAGAAATGAAAGCAGCACATCATTATTGTGTGCAAAGCTGGCCAGCGGAATGTGTTGGCTGAGCGACCAATGTTTCGGGCTTTAAGCTTTAAACTATGGGTCCCGTCTGATGTGCACGCTCAACCTTGAAGACAGAAAGTGAGAAATGTGTTGCATGGACCTCTTCATCGGAGCCTGGAGGAGAAGGCGAGGAGTTCCCTCAGAAGAGCTAGATGAATCTCCTCTGCACAAGCAAGGAAGAAGTTGATTCTCTTCAAAAGGTAGGACATTTTCAAATGTATACTTGAGTTGCTTTTTAATTTTGAAATCTGGGGGTGTGGATTTGCTGTGTTAATGTCTGTGGATTTTGGGGTGAATGTGAGGGAGTGTGTTTGCTGTGTGTGTGTTTTTGGACTTTAAGCTCCAAAAAATTACTTCTGTCTGATGGCGCATTCTTGCACCATAAAAGAAAAAGAAGAACAGCGAAGTGTTGTGTACCCTCATTCTGAGGAGAAATGAAAGCAGCACATCATTAATGTGTGCAGAACTGGCCAGCTGAATGTGTTGGCTGAGCGACCAATGTCTCAGGCTTTAAGCTGTAAACTATGGGTCCCGTCTGATGTTCATGGTCAAGCTTGAAGGCAGAAAGTGAGAAATGTGTTGCACGGACCTCTTCATCGGAGCCTGGAGGAGAAGGCGAGGAGTTCCCTCAGAAGAGCTAGATGAATCTCCTCTGCACAAGCAAGGAAGAAGTTGATTCTCTTCAAAAGGTAGGACATTTTCAGATTTATACTTGAGTTGCTTTTTAATTTTGAAATCTGGGGGTGTGGATTTGCTGTGTTAATGTCTGTGGATTTTGGGTTGAATGTGAGGGAGTGTGTTTGCTGTGTGTGTGTTTTTGGACTTTAAGCTCCAAAAAATTACTTCTGTCTGAATGCGCATTCTTGCAGAATAAAAGAAAAAGAAGAACAGCGAAGTGTTGTGTGCCCTCATTCTGAGGAGAAATGAAAGCAGCACATCATTATTGTGTGCAAAGCTGGCCAGCGGAATGTGTTGGCTGAGCGACCAATGTCTCGGGCTTTAAGCTGTAAACTATGGGTCCCGTCTGATGTGCACGCTCAACCTTGAAGACAGAAAGTGAGAAATGTGTTGCATGGACCTCTTCATCGGAGCCTGGAGGAGAAGGCGAGGAGTTCCCTCAGAAGAGCTAGATGAATCTCCTCTGCACAAGCAAGGAAGAAGTTGATTCTCTTCAAAAGGTAGGACATTTTCAGATTTATACTTGAGTTGCTTTTTAATTTTGATATCTGGGGGTGTGGATTTGCTGTGTTAATGTCTGTGGATTTTGGGGTGAATGTGAGGGAGTGTGTTTGCTGTGTGTGTGTTTTTGGACTTTAAGCTCCAAAAAATTACTTCTATCTGATGGCGCATTCTTGCACAATAAAAGAAAAAGACGAACAGCGAAGTGTTGTGTGCCCTCATTCTGAGGAGATATGAAAGCAGCACATCATTATTGTGTGCAAAGCTGGCCAGCGGAATGTGTTGGCTGAGCGACCAATGTCTCGGGCTTTAAGTTGTAGACTATGGGTCCCGTCTGATGTGCATGCTCAACCTTGAAGACAGAAAGTGAGAAATGTGTTGCATGGACCTCTTCATCGGAGCCTGGAGGAGAAGGCGAGGAGTTCCCTCAGAAGAGCTAGATGAATCTCCTCTGCACAAGCAAGGAAGAAGTTGATTCTCTTCAAAAGGTAGGACATTTTCAAATGTATACTTGAGTTGCTTTTTAATTTTGAAATCTGGGGGTGTGGATTTGCTGTGTTAATGTCTGTGGATTTTGGGGTGAATGTGAGGGAGTGTGTTTGCTGTGTGTGTGTTTTTGGACTTTAAGCTCCAAAAAATTACTTCTGTCTGATGGCGCATTCTTGCACCATAAAAGAAAAAGAAGAACAGCGAAGTGTTGTGTGCCCTCATTCTGAGGAGAAATGAAAGCAGCACATCATTATTGTGTGCAGAACTGGCCAGCTGAATGTGTTGGCTGAGCGACCAATGTCTCGGGCTTTAAGCTGTAAACTATGGGTACCGTCTGATGTGCATGCTCAAGCTTGAAGACAGAAAGTGAGAAATGTGTTGCACGGACCTCTTCATCGGAGACTGGAGGAGAAGGCGAGGAGTTCCCTCAGAAGAGCTAGATGAATCTCCTCTGCACAAGCAAGGAAGAAGTTGATTCTCTTCAAAAGGTAGGACATTTTCAGATTTATACTTGAGTTGCTTTTTAATTTTGAAATCTGGGGGTGTTGATTTGCTGTGTTAATGTCTGTGGATTTTGGGGTGAATGTGAGGGAGTGTGTTTGCTGTGTGTGTGTTTTTGGACTTTAAGCTCCAAAAAATTACTTCAGTCTGATGGCGCATTCTTGCACAATAAAAGAAAAAGAAGAACAGCGAAGTGTTGTGTGCCCTCATTCTGAGGAGAAATGAAAGCAGCACATCATTATTGTGTGCAGAACTGGCCAGCTGAATGTGTTGGCTGAGCGACCAATGTCTCGGGCTTTAAGCTGTAAACTATGGGTACCGTCTGATGTGCATGCTCAAGCTTGAAGACAGAAAGTGAGAAATGTGTTGCATGGACCTCTTCATCGGAGCCTGGAGGTGAAGGCGAGGAGTTCCCTCAGAAGAGCTAGATGAATCTCCTCTGCACAAGCAAGGAAGAAGTTGATTCTCTTCAAAAGGTAGGACATTTTCAGATTTATACTTGAGTTGCTTTTTAATTTTGAAATCTGGGGGTGTGGATTTGCTGTGTTAATGTCTGTGGATTTTGGGGTGAATGTGAGGGAGTGTGTTTGCTGTGTGGGTGTTTTTGGACTTTAAGCTCCAAAAAATTACTTCTGTCTGATGGCGCATTCTTGCACAATAAAAGAAAAAGAAGAACAGCGAAGTGTTGTGTACCCTCATTCTGAGGAGAAATGAAAGCAGCACATCATTATTGTGTGCAGAACTGGCCAGCTGAATGTGTTGGCTGAGCGACCAATGTCTCGGGCTTTAAGCTGTAAACTATGGGTACCGTCTGATGTGCATGCTCAAGCTTGAAGACAGAAAGTGAGAAATGTGTTGCATGGACCTCTTCATCGGAGCCTGGAGGAGAAGGCGAGGAGTTCCCTCAGAAGAGCTAGATGAATCTCCTCTGCACAAGCAAGGAAGAAGTTGATTCTTTTCAAAAGGTAGGACATTTTCAGATTTATACTTGAGTTGCTTTTTAATTTTGAAATCTGGGGGTGTGGATTTGCTGTGTTAATGACTGGGGATTTTGGGGTGAATGTGAGGGAGTGTGTTTGCTGTGTGGGTGTTTTTGGACTTTAAGCTCCAAAAAATTACTTCTGTCTGATGGCGCATTCTTGCACCATAAAAGAAAAAGACGAACAGCGAAGTGTTGTGTGCCCTCATTCTGAGGAGAAATGAAAGCAGCACATCATTATTGTGTGCAGAACTGGCCAGCTGAATGTGTTGGCTGAGCGACCAATGTCTCAGGCTTTAAGCTGTAAACTATGGGTACCGTCTGATGTGCATGCTCAAGCTTGAAGACAGAAAGTGAGAAATGTATTGCACGGACCTCTTCATCGAAGCCTGGAGGATAAGGCGAGGAGTTCCCTCAGAAGAGCTAGATGAATCTCCTCTGCACAAGCAAGGAAGAAGTTGATTCTCTTCAAAAGGTAGGACATTTTCAGATTTATACTTGAGTTGCTTTTTAATTTTGAAATCTGGGGGTGTGGATTTGCTGTGTTAATGTCTGTGGATTTTGGGGTGAATGTGAGGGAGTGTGTTTGCTGTGTGTGTGTTTTTGGACTTTAAGCTCCAAAAAATTACTTCTGTCGGATGGCGCATTCTTGCACAATAAAAGAAAAAGACGAACAGCGAAGTGTTGTGTGCCCTCATTCTGAGGAGATATGAAAGCAGCACATCATTATTGTGTGCAAAGCTGGCCAGCGGAATGTGTTGGCTGAGCGACCAATGTCTCGGGCTTTAAGTTGTAGACTATGGGTCCCGTCTGATGTGCATGCTCAACCTTGAAGACAGAAAGTGAGAAATGTGTTGCATGGACCTCTTCATCGGAGCCTGGAGGAGAAGGCGAGGAGTTCCCTCAGAAGAGCTAGATGAATCTCCTCTGCACAAGCAAGGAAGAAGTTGATTCTCTTCAAAAGGTAGGACATTTTCAAATGTATACTTGAGTTGCTTTTTAATTTTGAAATCTGGGGGTATGGATTTGCTGTGTTAATGTCTGTGGATTTTGGGGTGAATGTGAGGGAGTGTGTTTGCTGTGTGTGTGTTTTTGGACTTTAAGCTCCAAAAAATTACTTCTGTCTGATGGCGCATTCTTGCACCATAAAAGAAAAAGAAGAACAGCGAAGTGTTGTGTACCCTCATTCTGAGGAGAAATGAAAGCAGCACATCATTATTGTGTGCAGAACTGGCCAGCTGAATGTGTTGGCTGAGCGACCAATGTCTCAGGCTTTAAGCTGTAAACTATGGGTCCCGTCTGATGTGCATGGTCAAGCTTGAAGACAGAAAGTGAGAAATGTGTTGCACGGACCTCTTCATCGGAGCCTGGAGGAGAAGGTGAGGAGTTCCCTCAGAAGAGCTAGATGAATCTCCTCTGCACAAGCAAGGAAGAAGTTGATTCTCTTCAAAAAGAAGGACATTTTCAGATTTATACTTGAGTTGCTTTTTAATTTTGAAATCTGGGGGTGTGGATTTGCTGTGTTAATGTCTGTGGATTTTGGGTTGAATGTGAGGGAGTGTGTTTGCTGTGTGTGTGTTTTTGGACTTTAAGCTCCAAAAAATTACTTCTGTCTGAATGCGCATTCTTGCAGAATAAAAGAAAAAGAAGAACAGCGAAGTGTTGTGTGCCCTCATTCTGAGGAGAAATGAAAGCAGCACATCATTATTGTGTGCAAAGCTGGCCAGCGGAATGTGTTGGCTGAGCGACCAATGTTTCGGGCTTTAAGCTTTAAACTATGGGTCCCGTCTGATGTGCACGCTCAACCTTGAAGACAGAAAGTGAGAAATGTGTTGCATGGACCTCTTCATCGGAGCCTGGAGGAGAAGGCGAGGAGTTCCCTCAGAAGAGCTAGATGAATCTCCTCTGCACAAGCAAGGAAGAAGTTGATTCTCTTCAAAAGGTAGGACATTTTCAAATGTATACTTGAGTTGCTTTTTAATTTTGAAATCTGGGGGTGTGGATTTGCTGTGTTAATGTCTGTGGACTTTGGGGTGAATGTGAGGGAGTGTGTTTGCTGTGTGTGTGTTTTTGGACTTTAAGCTCCAAAAAATTACTTCTGTCTGATGGCGCATTCTTGCACCATAAAAGAAAAAGAAGAACAGCGAAGTGTTGTGTACCCTCATTCTGAGGAGAAATGAAAGCAGCACATCATTAATGTGTGCAGAACTGGCCAGCTGAATGTGTTGGCTGAGCGACCAATGTCTCAGGCTTTAAGCTGTAAACTATGGGTCCCGTCTGATGTTCATGGTCAAGCTTGAAGACAGAAAGTGAGAAATGTGTTGCACGGACCTCTTCATCGGAGCCTGGAGGAGAAGGCGAGGAGTTCCCTCAGAAGAGCTAGATGAATCTCCTCTGCACAAGCAAGGAAGAAGTTGATTCTCTTCAAAAGGTAGGACATTTTCAGATTTATACTTGAGTTGCTTTTTAATTTTGAAATCTGGGGGTGTGGATTTGCTGTGTTAATGTCTGTGGATTTTGGGTTGAATGTGAGGGAGTGTGTTTGCTGTGTGTGTGTTTTTGGACTTTAAGCTCCAAAAAATTACTTCTGTCTGAATGCGCATTCTTGCAGAATAAAAGAAAAAGAAGAACAGCGAAGTGTTGTGTGCCCTCATTCTGAGGAGAAATGAAAGCAGCACATCATTATTGTGTGCAAAGCTGGCCAGCGGAATGTGTTGGCTGAGCGACCAATGTCTCGGGCTTTAAGCTGTAAACTATGAGTCCCGTCTGATGTGCACGCTCAACCTTGAAGACAGAAAGTGAGAAATGTGTTGCATGGACCTCTTCATCGGAGCCTGGAGGAGAAGGCGAGGAGTTCCCTCAGAAGAGCTAGATGAATCTCCTCTGCACAAGCAAGGAAGAAGTTGATTCTTTTCAAAAGGTAGGACATTTTCAGATTTATACTTGAGTTGCTTTTTAATTTTGAAATCTGGGGGTGTGGATTTGCTGTGTTAATGACTGGGGATTTTGGGGTGAATGTGAGGGAGTGTGTTTGCTGTGTGGGTGTTTTTGGACTTTAAGCTCCAAAAAATTACTTCTGTCTGATGGCGCATTCTTGCACCATAAAAGAAAAAGACGAACAGCGAAGTGTTGTGTGCCCTCATTCTGAGGAGAAATGAAAGCAGCACATCATTATTGTGTGCAGAACTGGCCAGCTGAATGTGTTGGCTGAGCGACCAATGTCTCAGGCTTTAAGCTGTAAACTATGGGTACCGTCTGATGTGCATGCTCAAGCTTGAAGACAGAAAGTGAGAAATGTATTGCACGGACCTCTTCATCGAAGCCTGGAGGATAAGGCGAGGAGTTCCCTCAGAAGAGCTAGATGAATCTCCTCTGCACAAGCAAGGAAGAAGTTGATTCTCTTCAAAAGGTAGGACATTTTCAGATTTATACTTGAGTTGCTTTTTAATTTTGAAATCTGGGGGTGTGGATTTGCTGTGTTAATGTCTGTGGATTTTGGGGTGAATGTGAGGGAGTGTGTTTGCTGTGTGTGTGTTTTTGGACTTTAAGCTCCAAAAAATTACTTCTGTCGGATGGCGCATTCTTGCACAATAAAAGAAAAAGACGAACAGCGAAGTGTTGTGTTCCCTCATTCTGAGGAGAAATGAAAGCAGCACATCATTATTGTGTGCAAAGCTGGCCAGCGGAATGTGTTGGCTGAGCGACCAATGTCTCGGGCTTTAAGTTGTAGACTATGGGTCCCGTCTGATGTGCATGCTCAACCTTGAAGACAGAAAGTGAGAAATGTGTTGCATGGACCTCTTCATCGGAGCCTGGAGGAGAAGGCGAGGAGTTCCCTCAGAAGAGCTAGATGAATCTCCTCTGCACAAGCAAGGAAGAAGTTGATTCTCTTCAAAAGGTAGGACATTTTCAAATGTATACTTGAGTTGCTTTTTAATTTTGAAATCTGGGGGTATGGATTTGCTGTGTTAATGTCTGTGGATTTTGGGGTGAATGTGAGGGAGTGTGTTTGCTGTGTGTGTGTTTTTGGACTTTAAGCTCCAAAAAATTACTTCTGTCTGATGGCGCATTCTTGCACCATAAAAGAAAAAGAAGAACAGCGAAGTGTTGTGTACCCTCATTCTGAGGAGAAATGAAAGCAGCACATCATTATTGTGTGCAGAACTGGCCAGCTGAATGTGTTGGCTGAGCGACCAATGTCTCAGGCTTTAAGCTGTAAACTATGGGTCCCGTCTGATGTGCATGGTCAAGCTTGAAGACAGAAAGTGAGAAATGTGTTGCACGGACCTCTTCATCGGAGCCTGGAGGAGAAGGCGAGGAGTTCCCTCAGAAGAGCTAGATGAATCTCCTCTGCACAAGCAAGGAAGAAGTTGATTCTCTTCAAAAAGAAGGACATTTTCAGATTTATACTTGAGTTGCTTTTTAATTTTGAAATCTGGGGGTGTGGATTTGCTGTGTTAATGTCTGTGGATTTTGGGTTGAATGTGAGGGAGTGTGTTTGCTGTGTGTGTGTTTTTGGACTTTAAGCTCCAAAAAATTACTTCTGTCTGAATGCGCATTCTTGCAGAATAAAAGAAAAAGAAGAACAGCGAAGTGTTGTGTGCCCTCATTCTGAGGAGAAATGAAAGCAGCACATCATTATTGTGTGCAAAGCTGGCCAGCGGAATGTGTTGGCTGAGCGACCAATGTTTCGGGCTTTAAGCTTTAAACTATGGGTCCCGTCTGATGTGCACGCTCAACCTTGAAGACAGAAAGTGAGAAATGTGTTGCATGGACCTCTTCATCGGAGCCTGGAGGAGAAGGCGAGGAGTTCCCTCAGAAGAGCTAGATGAATCTCCTCTGCACAAGCAAGGAAGAAGTTGATTCTCTTCAAAAGGTAGGACATTTTCAAATGTATACTTGAGTTGCTTTTTAATTTTGAAATCTGGGGGTGTGGATTTGCTGTGTTAATGTCTGTGGATTTTGGGTTGAATGTGAGGGAGTGTGTTTGCTGTGTGTGTGTTTTTGGACTTTAAGCTCCAAAAAATTACTTCTGTCTGAATGCGCATTCTTGCAGAATAAAAGAAAAAGAAGAACAGCGAAGTGTTGTGTGCCCTCATTCTGAGGAGAAATGAAAGCAGCACATCATTATTGTGTGCAAAGCTGGCCAGCGGAATGTGTTGGCTGAGCGACCAATGTCTCGGGCTTTAAGCTGTAAACTATGGGTCCCGTCTGATGTGCACGCTCAACCTTGAAGACAGAAAGTGAGAAATGTGTTGCATGGACCTCTTCATCGGAGCCTGGAGGAGAAGGCGAGGAGTTCCCTCAGAAGAGCTAGATGAATCTCCTCTGCACAAGCAAGGAAGAAGTTGATTCTCTTCAAAAGGTAGGACATTTTCAGATTTATACTTGAGTTGCTTTTTAATTTTGAAATCTGGGGGTGTGGATTTGCTGTGTTAATGTCTGTGGATTTTGGGTTGAATGTGAGGGAGTGTGTTTGCTGTGTGTGTGTTTTTGGACTTTAAGCTCCAAAAAATTACTTCTGTCTGAATGCGCATTCTTGCAGAATAAAAGAAAAAGAAGAACAGCGAAGTGTTGTGTGCCCTCATTCTGAGGAGAAATGAAAGCAGCACATCATTATTGTGTGCAAAGCTGGCCAGCGGAATGTGTTGGCTGAGCGACCAATGTCTCGGGCTTTAAGCTGTAAACTATGGGTCCCGTCTGATGTGCACGCTCAACCTTGAAGACAGAAAGTGAGAAATGTGTTGCATGGACCTCTTCATCGGAGCCTGGAGGAGAAGGCGAGGAGTTCCCTCAGAAGAGCTAGATGAATCTCCTCTGCACAAGCAAGGAAGAAGTTGATTCTCTTCAAAAGGTAGGACATTTTCAGATTTATACTTGAGTTGCTTTTTAATTTTGAAATCTGGGGGTGTGGATTTGCTGTGTTATTGTCTGTGGATTTTGGGGTGAATGTGAGGGAGTGTGTTTGGTGTGTGTGTGTTTTTGGACTTTAAGCTCCAAAAAATTACTTCTGTCTGATGGCGCATTCTTGCACAATAAAAGAAAAAGAAGAACAGCGAAGTGTTGTGTGCCCTCATTCTGAGGAGAAATGAAAGCAGCACATCATTATTGTGTGCAAAGCTGGCCAGCGGAATGTGTTGGCTGAGCGACCAATGTCTCGGGCTTTAAGCTGTAAACTATGGGTCCCGTCTGATGTGCATGCTCAACCTTGAAGACAGAAAGTGAGAAATGTGTTGCATGGACCTCTTCATCGGAGCCTGGAGGAGAAGGCGAGGAGTTCCCTCGGAAGAGCTAGATGAATCTCCTCTGCACAAGCAAGGAAGAAGTTGATTCTCTTCAAAAGGTAGGACATTTTCAGATTTATACTTGAGTTGCTTTTTAATTTTGAAATCTGGGGGTGTGAATTTGCTGTGTTAATGTCTGTGGATTTTGGGGTGAATGTGAGGAGTGTGTTTGCTGTGTGTGTGTTTTTGGACTTTAAGCTTCAAAAAATTACTTCTGTCTGATGGCGCATTCTTGCACAATAAAAGAAAAAGAACAGCGAAGTGTTGTGTGCCCTCATTCTGAGGAGAAATGAAAGCAGCACATCATTATTGTGTGCAGAACTGGCCAGCTGAATGTGTTGGCTGAGCGACCAATGTCTCGGGCTTTAAGCTGTAAACTATGGGTACCGTCTGATGTGCATGCTCAACCTTGAAGACAGAAAGTGAGAAATGTGTTGCACGGACCTCTTCATCGGAGCCTGGAGGAGAAGGCGAGGAGTTCCTTCAGAAGAGCTAGATGAACCTCCTCTGCACAAGCAAGGAAGAAGTTGATTCTCTTCAAAAGGTAGGACATTTTCAGATTTATACTTGAGTTGCTTTTTAATTTTGAAATCTGGGGGTTTGGATTTGCTGTGTTAATGTCTGTGGATTTTGGGGTGAATGTGAAGACTGTGTTTGCTGTGTGTGTGTTTTTTGACTTTAAGCTCCAAAAAATTACTTCTGTCTGATGGCGCATTCTTGCACAATAAAAGAAAAAAAACAGCGAAGTGTTGTGTGCCCTCATTCTGAGGAGAAATGAAAGCAGCACATCATTATTGTGTGCAGAACTGGCCAGCTGAATGTGTTGGCTGAGCGACCAATGTCTCGGGCTTTAAGCTGTAAACTATGGGTACCATCTGATGTGCATGCTCAAGCTTGAAGACAGAAAGTGAGACATGTGTTGCACGGAACTCTTCATGGGAGCCTGGAGGAGAAGGCGAGGAGCCCCCTCAGAAGAGCTAGATGAATCTCCTCTGCACAAGCAAGGAAGAAGTTTATTCTCTTCAAAAGGTAGGACATTTTCAGATTTATACTTGAGTTGCTTTTTAATTTTGAAATCTGGAGGTGTGGATTTGCTGTGTTAATGTCTGTGGATTTTGGGGTGAATGTGAGGAGTGTGTTCGCTGTGTGTGTGTTTTTTGACTTTAAGCTCCAAAAAATTACTTCTGTCTGATGGCGCATTCTTGCACAATAAAAGAAAAAGAAGAACAGCGAAGTGTTGTGTGCCCTCATTCTGAGGAGAAATGAAAGCAGCACATCATTATTGTGTGCAGAACTGGCCAGCTGAATGTGTTGGCTGAGCGACCAATGTCTCGGGCTTTAAGCTGTAAACTATGGGTACTGTCTGATGTGCATGCTCAAGCTTGAAGACAGAAACTGAGAAATGTGTTGCACAGACCTCTTCATGGGAGCCTGGAGGAGAAGGCGAGGAGTTCCCTCAGAAGAGCTAGATGAATCTCCTCTGCACAAGCAAGGAAGAAGTTGATTCTCTTCAAAAGGTAGGACATTTTCAGATTTATACTTGAGTTGCTTTTTAATTTTGAAATCTGGGGGTGTGGATTTGCTGTGTTAATGTCTGTGGATTTTGGGGTGATCGTGAGGAAGTGTGTTTTCTGTGTGTGTGTTTTTGGACTTTAAGCTCCAAAAAATTACTTCTGTCTGATGGCGCATTCTTGCACCATAAAAGAAAAAGAAGAACAGCGAAGTGTTGTGTGCCCTCATTATGAGGAGAAATGAAAGCAGCACATCATTATTGTGTGCAGAACTGGCCAGCTGAATGTGTTGGCTGAGCGACCAATGTCTCGGGCTTTAAGCTGTAAACTGTGGGTACCATCTGCTGTGCATGCTCAAGCTTGAAGACAGAAAGTGAGAAATTTGTTGCACGGACCTCTTCATGGGAGCCTGGAGGAGAAGGAGAGGAGTTCCCTCAGAAGAGCTAGATGAATCTCCTCTGCACAAGCAAGGAAGAAGTTGATTCTCTTCAAAAGGTAGGACATTTTCAGATTTATACTTGAGTTGCTTTTTAATTTTGAAATCTGGGGGTGTGGATTTGCTGTTTTAATGTCTGTGGATTTTAAGGGTGAATGTGAGGGAGTGTGTTTGCTGTGTGTGTGATTTTGGACTTTAAGCTCCAAAAAATTACTTCTGTCTGATGGCGCATTCTTGCACAATAAAAGAAAAAGAAGAACAGCGAAGTGTTGTGTGCCCTCATTCTGAGGAGAAATTAAAGCAGCACATCATTATTGTGTTCAGAACTGGCCAGCTGAACGTGTTGACTGAGCGAAGAATGTCTCGGGCTTTAAGCTTAGAACTTTTGGCTTTGTCTTTTGTGCATGTTCAAACATGAAGACAGAAAGTGAAAAATGTGCTGCACGGACCTCTTCATCAGAGCCTGGAGGAGAAGGCTAGGAGTTCCCTCAGAAGAGCTAGATGAATCTCCTCTGCCCAAGCAAGGAAGAAGTTTATCCTCTTCAAAAGGTAGGACCTTTTCAGATCCATGCTTGAGTTGCTTTTTAATTTTGAAATCTGGGGGTATGGATTTGCTGTGTTAATGTCTGTGGATTTTGGAGTGAATGTGAGGGAGTGTGTTTGCTGTGTGTGTGTTTTTGGACTTTAAGCTCCAAAAAATTACTTCTGTCTGATGGTGCATTTTTGCACAATAAAAGAAAAAGAACAGCGAAGTGTTGTGTGCCCTCATTCTGAGGGGAAATTAAAGCAGCACGTCCTTATTATTGTGTGCAGAAATGGCCAGCTGAGCATATAGGCTGAGTGACCAAAGTCTCGTTCCTTAAGCTTAGAACTATTGCTCTCGTCTTTTGTGCATGATCAAAATGAAGACAGAGAGTGAGAAATGTGTTACATGGACCTGTTCATCGGAGCCTGGAGGAGAATGCGAGGAGCTCCCTCAGAAGAGCTAGATGAATCTGCTGAACCCCAAGCATAGAAGAAGTTGATCCTCTTCAAAAGGTAGGACCTTTTCAGAATTATACGTGAGTTGCTTTTTAAATTTGAAAGCTGGGGGTGTGGATTTGCTGTGTCAATGTCTGTGGAATTTGGGGTGAGGGAGTGTTTTTGCTGTGTTTTTGATTTTGGTCTTTAAGCTCCAAAAAATTACTTCTGTCTGATGGCGCATTTTTGCGCAATAAAAGAACAGTGAAGTGTTGTGTGCCCTCATTCTGAGGAAGAATGAAAGCAGCACGTCCTTATTATTGTGTGCAGAACTGGCCAGCTGAACGTGTTGGCTGAGCGACCAAGGTCCCGTTCCTTAAGCTGAGAGCTATTGGTCTCGTCTTTTGTGCATGTTCAAACATGAAGACAGAAAGTGAGAAATGGGTTGCACAGACCTCTTCATTGGAGCCTGGAAGAGAAAACGAGGATTTTCCGCAGTAGAGCTAGATTAATCTCCTGAACTCCAAGCAAAGAAGAAGTTGACCCTCTTCAAAAGGTAGGAACTTTTCAGATCCATACTGGAGTTGCTTTTGGATTTGGAAAGGTGGGGGTGTGGATTTGTTGTGTCAATGTGTGTGGATATTTGGGAGGGGAAGGAGAGGGAGGGTGGGTTTCCTGTGTGTGTGTGATTTTGGGCTTTAAGCTCCAAAATGTTACTATGTCTGATGGTGCATTCTAAAAGAAAAAGGAGAGCAGCGAAGTGTTGCGTGCCCTCATTTTGAGAAGGACTGAAAGCAGCACATCCTTATTATGGTGTGCATCACTGGCCAGCTGAACATATTGGCTGAGCGACCAATGTCTCGGGCTTTAAGCTGTAAACTATGGGTCCCGTCTGATGTGCATGCTCAAGCTTGAAGACAGAAAGTGAGAAATGTGTTGCACGGACCTCTTCTTTGGAGCCTGGAGGAGAAAGCAAGGAGTTCCCTCAGAAGAGCTAGAAGAATCTCCTCTGCACAAGCAAAGAAGAAGTTGATCCTCTTCGAAAGGTAGGACCTTTTCAGATTTATACTTGAGTTGCTTTTTTTAATTTTGAAAGCTGGGGGTGTTGATTTTCTGTGTTAATGTCTGTGGATTTTGGGGTGAAGGTGAGGGAGTGTGTTTGCTGTGTGTGTTCGTGATTTCTGTCTGATGGCGCATTCAAAAAGAAGAACAGTGAAGTGTTGTGTGCCCTCATTCTGAGCAGGAATGAAAGCAGCACATCCTTATTATGGTGTGCAGAACTGGCCAGCTGAACGTGTTGGCTGAGCGGCCAATAATGTCCCGGGCTTTAAGTTTGGAACTATTGGTCTCGTCTTTTGTACATATTCAAACATGAAGATAGAAAGTGAGAAATGTGTTGCATGGACCTCTTCATTGGAGCCTGGAGGAGAAGGTGAGGAGTTCCCTCAGAAGAGCTAGATGAATGTGTGTGGATTGGGGGGGGGGGGGTGAGGGAGGTGTGGGTTTGCTGTGTGTGTGATTTTTCGACTTTAAGCTCCGAAATATTACTCTGTCTGATGGTGCTTTCTTGCGCTATAAAAGTATAGCACCCTCCTAGACAGGTGCTAGGAAAAAGAATCTAATGCTCCTGCTGCTTATCAGGGGAGCATGATCTTTAGTTAGGCCTGCTCTCTGTGCTCAGTGTGTATTCATCTGGTCTGAAGGCGTGTCCCCACTGTATACAATAGAGAGGCCTGTTGGACACTGGAGGAAACCTGGCCAATGATGCACAAGCTTTTGTACTGTCCCAGTGGGTTGGCACCTGAAGAGGTAAATCGTGGGATTGATGATAAAAGAGGGGAGCGCATAAGGCAGGATGTCTTTTGGCGGGAGCAAAGTCCCAGGAGGAGGTGGCTGGCTGTCTCTCCTCCTGTAGGTGTGAGGAAGGTGGTTCAGGCAGTCGGCCTAGTGAACTGGGTGTGCGTGGAGCTGAGCTGCAGAGGATCCAGAGTGCTGACTAGTGGAGTTGCTGGCAATGACTTTTGGGAAAAACAGTACCGTGAGTACCAGGAGTTCTGCCTAAGGGTCTGCCTAGGAGAGGGGACCATTCCAGAGAAGTCATGGGATCAAGGAGCTAGCTCACACAGGAAGTGTATCAGTAAAGGGGGTGCCGTGTAGTTGACCCAGAAGTATAGGAACAAAGGGGGTGCCAGGAAGGACCCTGAAGATTGTTCTGCAGTACAGTACAGTTTACCTCATTCTACAGTTTACCTCAGGAAGCTCACCTAATTCTACTTCACAGTCAAGGGCAAAGTGAAGCAACGGCCTAGCCATGACTAGAGTTACACAGTGTTACTCAACGTTATTCAAGTCGTCTCAGCTAATTGTGCGTAGCTGTATAAAGTTGGAGTATCCCACTCATTCCCTTTTCCCATCCAAGTTCTAAATAAAACATAAAAAAACAAAGCTTTTGAAAAAAAAACAAAAAACAAAGCTACTGGACTGTTTCCTGACTGAGCTGAAACACTTGGGAAAATGTTAAACTGTCATGTCATTGCTAATGGTAACCCAGGGGAACCCGTATTCAGCAGCTCCCAAAGGGAGTAGTGCTACATTTTATTTAAATGTTATAGTCATGCTTATTTGAATGGTCGGAGTTCTACTTTAAACTTGTTGTAGTGAAAGTCTCTGTGTATCTGAGATATTCTTGCTATAAATTTCCTCCCATTTTTTCTGAAGTCCTGGGAATGCTTGTTGGCTAAATAGTATTTTGTTATTCTGGGATGTTTGCTATCCTGTTGTAATATACACACCTATTTCCTGTATGTGAAGGTATATTTTTAAGTGTTTTTGCTGACGTGTATAGACTGGAAATATATCCTGTTTTTTGAATATCCTATATAAGACACAAAGAATGAAAATAACGGAATTTTTGTAAAATCTTACCGTAAAATTCCTTTCTCTGAGTCCTCCGACAGTCGCCGCCCACTCACAAGTCTTCACCAATGGGTATTGACCTTTGCTCCACAGGAGTAGCTAGGCACAAGATTTGTTAATAACAAAAGCTTTTAGCATAGACACACCCCTAGGGGCTGTCCCCTTAGTCAATACCTCCCTGCACCAGCATTCCCAACTCAGTTTGGTAGCATAGCAGGAAGAGTACACAAAAACCCCAAAAGAGGGGCGGGGGGCGGCGACTGTCGGAGGACTCAGAGAAAGGAATTTTACGGTAAGATTTTACAAAAATTCAGTTTTCTCTTACGTCCTCCGACAGTCGCCGCCCACTCACAAGTCTTCACCAATGGGATGTCCCAAAGCAGTGTAGACCTGAGGGGTGGGAGACGCAGCCCCAAAAAAAGGCAACGCAGTACCCACATCAGAGAAAGGAACCTTACACACAGTAAGAGAACCAACTGGGCAACAGGAAAACGTGCTCAACAGGAGCAACAACCCAGGAAAAACAAGTAACCCAGGGGTAAAACACCCCAACAGCCAAGGACCCAAAAACAAGGGTCCCTAAGGCACTGCCGCACTGAGAACTTTACGGCCAAAGGAGGCATCGGCCGATGCCTGAACATCCACCTTATAAAACTTTGAGAAGGTGTGAACGGACGACCAAGTCACCGCCTTACACACCTGGGCCACAGAAGCCTGATGCCGGAAAGCCCAAGACGTACTCAACGACCTGGTAGAGTGCGCTTTTACAGGGAAGGGAGGAACCCTCTCCTTCAAGGCATAGGCCTGCACAATGGTTTGTCTAATCCATTTGGCGATAGTCGCAGCCGACGCCGCCATGCCCTTCCGAGGTCCCTCAGGAAGGACAAAGAGGGAATCCGACTTGCGAAAAGGCTTAGTGGACGACAGGTAAACCCTGATCACCTGGACAACATCCAAGGAATGTAAGGCAACCTCCTTAGGATGATTCGGCTTTGCGCAGAGCGAAGGCAAAACAATTTCCTCATTAAGGAGAAAATCCGAGATCACTTTTGGCAGAAAGGACGGGTTAGGTCGCAAGACCACCTTATCCTTGTGAACCACCAAGTAAGGAGAGCTGCAGGACAAAGCCGCCAGCTCCGACACCCTGCGAGCCGAAGTGATCGCCACCAAAAAAGCCACCTTTTTGGTCAACAGAGGCAACGAGATCTCCCTGATCTTTTCAAAGGGAGCATGTTGCAACACGGACAGAACTAGGTTCAAGTCCCATGGAGGCAAAGGCTCCCTCCTAGGAGGGGCCAAATGTCGCACCCCCTGAACAAAGGTGCGGACCAATGAATTTGACGCCACAGGGCGCTGAAAAAGAACGGCCAGCGCAGAAATCTGGCCCTTAATCGTGGCCAGCGCCAAACGCTGGTCCACTCCAGTTTGGAGGAAAGCCAACACTCTCGACACCGAGTACGAGCGAGGGGAATACCCCCTGGACTCACACCAGGCAAAGTATGCTTTCCAAGTACGGTAGTAAATCTTCCCCGAAGAGGCTTTTCTAGCCTTGATCAAAGTGGGAATGACCTCAGGGGAGAGACCCCTATCCTTCAGGACCTGGCCTTCAACAGCCAGGCCGTTAAAGCCAGCGACTGTAAAGCAGGATGGAATATCGGCCCTTGAGACAGAAGGTCTTTCCGAAGCGGCAGGCGCCACGGAGCGTCGACTGCCAGATTGACAAGGTCTGCGTACCAAGACCGGCGAGGCCAGTCCGGTGCCACCAGAATCACCGTATGCGGTTCCAAGGCTAACCTGCGAAGGAGCCTGGACAGCAGCTGAATCGGTGGAAAGGCATACATCAGACGATACCGATGCCAGGGCGCCACTAACGCGTCCGAGGCTTCCGCCCGAGGATCGCGCGTCCTTGCCATGAACCTTTCCACCTTGTTGTTTAGACGAGATGCAAACAGGTCCACATCTGGGGAACCCCACTTCGCGCACAACATCTGGAAGACATCCGGGTGAAGGGACCATTCCCCCTGGTCCAGGGTCTGGCGACTCAGATAATCCGCCTGCCAGTTCTCCACCCCCGGAATGTGAACTGCCGTTATCGCCGGGACGTGCGTCTCGGCCCAAGACAGAATGTCGGCCACTTCCCGAGCCGCTCGGGCACTCCTTGTGCCCCCTTGATGGTTGATGTAGGCCACTGCGGTGGCATTGTCCGTCTGAACCCGAACCGGACGGCCCTGAAGCCGTTCCGACCATTGCAGAAGGCAAAGCTTCATCGCTCGCAATTCCAGAATGTTGATCGGAAGGGAGGACTCCTCCTCCGACCAAGTTCCCTGGGCGAACAGAACGCCCAGAACACCACCCCAGCCCGACAGGCTGGCATCCGTGGTGATCACCGTCCACAACAATGGACGAAAAGATTTGCCCCCCGACACCGCCGGGGACTGGAGCCACCACAGAAGATCCCTTCTAGTGCGTTGGCTCAATGAGATCCGCAGATCCAGGGACTGCGGTCGCCCGTCCCACTCGGCAAGAATCTCCGCCTGGAGACCCCGCGTGTGAAACTGGGAAAAAGGGATCGCCTCGAAAGTCGAGACCATCAAACCCAGACATCTCATGCATGTCCGGAGAGACGAGTATTGGTTGGTCCTGAGGGACCCGACCTCGTCCCGAAGTGTCCGGAGCTTGTCTGCCGGCAGGAAGACCCTCGCTTGAACAGAATCCAGAACCATCCCCAGATAGGGAAGTCGAACCGAAGGACACAGAGTCGACTTCGGAACGTTTATGGTCCAACCGAACTCTTGCAGCGTCTGCACCGTGGTGGACAGGTCGGTCACCAGACTCTGGCTGGCATTTGACCTTATCAGGAGATCGTCCAGATACCCCAAGACAGCAATGCCCTGTGCTCGTAACAGGGCCAGAACCGGCGCCAGCACCTTGGTAAAAACCCGTGGAGCCGAAGCGAGACCGAAAGGTAACGCCACGAATTGGTAGTGATCCTCCGCAATGGCGAATCGAAGGTACCTTTGGTGACCCTCGAAAATGGGGATGTGCAGGTACGCATCCTTCAAATCGATGGAGGCCATGAATTCCCCCGGACTAAGGGCAGCCACCACTGAGCGCAGGGATTCCATGCGGAACTTGCGAACCCGCACAAAGCGGTTCAGAGCTTTCAAGTCCAGAATCGGACGCATCTTGCCCTCCTTTCTGGGCACAGTGAACAGATTGGAGTAAAACCCCCGAAATCTGTCCCGATGAGGCACCGGAACCACCACTCCTTGGGCCCGCAGGTCCCGCACCGCCAGGTGCAGATCCTGCAAGCGCTCCGGAGACAGCTGAAAATTTGAGGGAAAAAATCTGCCCGCCGGCCGAGAGAGAAATTCGATCTTGTAACCAGATCGAACGATTTCCTGAACCCATCTGTCCTGAATGCGGAACAGCCAAGGTTGGAGGAAACCGCGCAGACGTCCCCCCACCCCAGAAACGGGTGAGGGCGCCCCTTCAGGCGGAATTGGCGTGGGTCGTCGAACCGGACTGGCCGGATTTTTGCTTACCCGCCCACGGCTTCTTCTGGGAGCCTTGGCCTTTGAAGGGCTTGCCCTTGGATTGCGACCGAAAGGCACGAAAGGACCCCTGAGAGGGCCTAAACGAGGAGTTCCGTTTGCCACGGAAAGATTTGTGCTTGGGATTCTGGGGTAAGAGAGTACTCTTGCCCCCCGTAACTCCTTTGATCAGAGTATCCAAAGCCTCGCCAAAAAGGCGAGATCCCACGTAGGGAAAGTCCGCCAACGTCTTGCGAGAAGATTGGTCGACCGACCAACTTTTCAGCCATATCAGACGACGGTTCAGCACCGCCACGCTGGACAGGCGTGCAGCCAAAGGAGCTAAATTCAAGTCCGCATCACACAAGTACAGGACTCCTTGATGGATTTGATCCACCATAGCCAACGTGGTAGGCGGAGCCGAATCAGCCACCAGGGTGCGCCTGAGCACCTTCGTCCAATCGGCAACCGCCTGGGCCGCCATAACCGAAGCAAAAATAGGTTTTAGCATAGAACCAGCAACCATATAGGCATGACGGGCAAGAGACTCCAACCTCCAGTCCGTAGGGTCCCGGAAAACCGGGGTATCCTCAGAAGGAACCGCAGTAGCTTTGTTTAAAACGGCTACCGCGTGATCCACCTGAGGCGCCACACACCAACGCTCGTCGGTGGAGGGCGCAAACGGATAAAGCAGTTTAAACTTATTCGGCACTGTAAAGGGCTTCTTTGAATTGCGCCACTGCTCATTAACAGTATGATGAAATTCTGCAGGGCAGGGAAAAACCTGCGCTGATTTGCGGGTTCTTTGCGTCCCAAAGGAGGACACCCTAGCAGGAGGAGTGGGCTCCTCCTCCAGGTGCAACGTATCCTTAATGGAGGCAATCAGCTCATCCATGAGTGCAAGCTCTTCAGGCGAGCCAGGGGGAGAAACATCAACCCCCTCCACCTCCGCCTCCCCCTCAGACCCCATAAGGTCCAGAGATGAGCGAGACCCTGAGAAGGGCACGCCAGCCACAGCAGCCACATCGTTCTCTGAATCAGAGGAAATGGATAACCTGGCCCTTTTTGCGGATCATTCAGCCATCAGCACATGCATCTGAGAAACTAAGGACGCCACTACCGTGGCCAGATCAGCCCCCTCGGGGGGAGCAGCAGCCCCCTGGTCCCCCACCAGGGCGGGGGGAAACTTGCTATCCGGAGAATCCATGCCCACAGCAATGAAAGGAAAAAAGGTACTGGCCCTTTAACACCACGGCGAGCGCAGCCCACCGTACACTACTGTATGCACCGATCCCGCAGGGATAGAGAACACCAAGCAAGGAATGACAGGACAATGAAGGAAAAACCTGGAGAGAGCACAAACAGGCTGCTGCCACCGATCGCTGTTCCAGAGTGAGAGGAAGTGATGCAATAACCGGCTGACTGATATAGCCTATGAAGGCTCCGCAAAAATGGCCGCTCGGCTGAGGGATAGAGGCTACAAGAAAATGGCGCCGACATGTGCTCCAACGAGCGCGGCCCGCCAAAATGGCGGCGAATGGCACCAAAACACAGCGCTGTACAGAGACAGGGCCGTCCATAGCATTTCTGCAAAAAAATGGCGGGCCGCAACAGCGGCCACCGCTCAAGCATGTCTGCACCCAATACTGCCCCAGACAGAAAGACAGAACTCACAGCAGAGCGGGAGGGCCCCCCCCCGCAGCCCACAAAGGCATGCTAACCCATACAGGGATCTGACAGGGAGCCCGCACTTCACACAGACATGGGGGTACACACAGCTACAGACTGACACCCACACAGATGGTCCCCACACAGAAGGTGCTTACCGTACCGGATGGCGTGGGGAGCCGTCTCCAGCGACAAACCGCTATCAAGACGTCAGGGAGTGCCGCAGCCAGGACGCTGTGGACTGCAGCACAAGACCGCAGAATGGTATCCAGTGAGGTAGCCACCTCACAGGCAGCATCCCTGCAGCGAGCAGGGATGGGTCGTTCATGGCGCCAGGGCGAACCGTAGCTGAACCCTCAATGGCAGGCTGGGGATCCATCTGGCCCTCAGCCCTGGGATCCAGGGCGGCCAGTCCGAGACCCAGCTCTGCATGATCATCTTCATCCGAAGATCCCTAAACTAAAGCTGACAAAATAACAGCTAGTAAAGAAAAGAAAAATACTTGAAATAAAATCAAAAAAAGGGTAGAAGGCTGAGACTGAAGCCCCAGCACAGGAAAGCCTGCTACTCCTAAGCTAGGCAAGATCAAACTGAGTTGGGAATGCTGGTGCAGGGAGGTATTGACTAAGGGGACAGCCCCTAGGGGTGTGTCTATGCTAAAAGCTTTTGTTATTAACAAATCTTGTGCCTAGCTACTCCTGCGGAGCAAAGGTCAATACCCATTGGTGAAGACTTGTGAGTGGGCGGCGACTGTCGGAGGATGTAAGAGAAAAAACCTATTCACTATACTTACGTGTGAGTGCGTTACTTCCAGATCTCTGAAGTTATGGACATGTGGAATGGAAAAAATATGCTGGCTAAGGTTAGTAGAAGAATACGTAGATAAATCCCTTAGGTAGATAGAAAGATACAGTTGCAGTTCTGGGATAATCTTTTAGTTATAATAAAGTAATATAGAAAGGGAATATTATGTGTAACATTACCTTGCTATATATCAGGTATGGTAATCCTTTACTTATACTAGCATTAATAGCAGTTTACATTAATTACATGTGCATTCCTATTGTGGTGCCATGCTGCAGGTGAATGTAGCATGGATTTTAAGAAGTGTGATTGAACAGTGGGGTTATGACTTAAAGGACCACTATAGGCACCCGGACAACTTCATCTCAGTTTTAACCCTGCAGGCGCAAACATTCCAGTTTAGGTGAAACTGCACTGTTTACAGTGCAGGGTTATTTGGGGTCAATTCTGCCTCTAGTGACTGTCTGCCTGACAGCCACTAGAGGGAGCTTCCGGATTGTTAAGGGACTTCTCCTCCCTTTAACGATGCTGAACATCCTTACGGACATCCAGCGTCAAATAAACCCTATAGGAAAGCATTATAGATGGTTTCTTATGAGGCTGACCTAATGGGCTCGCAGTGCGAGCCACACATGCACATTCGGCTGTCTTACCGGTGACGTCGGCAGGAGGAGAAGAGACCTAGTGCAGAGGAAACGCTGGATTCATAGTACATAGTAGGTGAGGTTGAATAAAGACAACAGTCCATACAGTTCAACCTGTGTAGGTGTGTGCGGCTGTAATCATCTCACATACCCCTGAATGTTCTGATCCTTGAGATGTACAGCTAATAGTCTTTTGAAAGCCACCATACTATCCGCAGAAACCACCTCTTGTGGTAGAGAATTCCACAATCTTGTAGCCCTAACAGTAAAGAACCCCCCACGTTGCCTGAGGTTAAAATGCTTCTCCTCTAATCGCATTGTATGCACCCGAGTCCTCATGCAATCCCTTCGACTGAACAGCTTTTTTTCTAAGCTGAGATCCCCATTGAGATATTTAAAAATTGCTACCATGTCCCCCCTCAGGCGTCTCTTCTCCAGGGAGAATAAATCAAGCGATTGCAGACGCTCTTCATAATTAAGGTCCTCCAATCCCCTAATCAGTTTAGTTGCCCTTCTCTGGACTCTCTCCAGCTCCAACACATCCCTCCTGAAGACTGGCGACCAGAACTGGACAGAATACTCCAGATGCGGTCGGACCACAGTTTTATATAGTGGAAGGATTATAGACTTATCTCTGGAATACATCCCTTTCTTTATGCATGCTAATATTCTGCTAGCCTTGGCAGCTGCCGCTTGACATTGCATGCTGTTGCCTAGTCTATCATCAACCAAGACTCCCAGATCTTTCTCCATTTTTGATTCCCCCAAGGGTTCCCCTCCTAATGTGTATTGTGCTTTTATGTTTCTAGTCCCCAAGTGCAAAACCTTACACTTCTCCACGTTAAACCTCATTTGCCAAGTCGTTGCCCACTCCGTTATTTTGTCCAGGTCATCCTGTAGGATATCTGCTTCATGCTGTGCAGTTATTGCCCTGCCCAATTTTGTGACATCTGCAAAAGCTGATATCGAACTACTGATCCCGTCCTCAATGCTGTTTATGAATAAATTGAACAAGGTTGGTCCCAGGACTGAGCCTTGGGGGACCCCGCTTACTACCTCAGACCAGTCTGAGTATGCGCTGTTTATTACCACCCTTTGGACACGCCCTTTTAGCCAGTTCCGTATCCAAGAGCAAACCTTGCTGTCGATACCTGCAGACCTTATTTTATAAATTAAGCGCTTATGGGGAACTGTATCAAACGCCTTAGCGAAATCTAGGTACACCACATCCACTGGTCTGCCCCTATCTAGCTCACAACTCACCTCCTCGTAGAATGTTAAGAGATTGGTTTGACAAGAACGCCCATTTGTAAACCCGTGCTGGTTACTGTTGATAATGCTGTTGTCTTTAGCAAACTCTACGATATAGTCCCTTATCATCCCCTCCAGAAGTTTACATACTACTGATGTCAGACTGACAGGCCTATAATTTCCCGGTATATGCCTCTGACCCTTTTTGAATATCGGAATCACGTTTGCTTTCCTCCACTCCCCTGGTACATCTCCTGTCCTAATACTGTCAGCAAAGATCAGGAACAGTGGTCTGGATATAACCTTACTGAGTTCCTTGAGTACTCTCGGATGTACGCCATCTGGGCCTGGTGATTTTTTGTGTTAAGTTTATCCAGCCTTTCCCTGATTTCACCCTCTGTTAGCCATAGTGGCAAGTCCTGTGTATTACTACTAATCATACAGTCATGGTCAGTGTACCCCTCCTTTTCCTGTGTAAAACTGACGAGAAAAAAGCATTCAGCACGGTTGCTTTTTCAGTGTCCTCTGTAACCATCCTCCCATCATCGTTAATTATGTGTGCAATATGCTCTGCCCTAGTTTTTTTGCTGTTGATATATTTAAAGAATTTCTTTGGTTTTTTTTTTACTATCCTCCGCTATTTGTCTCTCAAAGTCTATTTTAGCCATCTTGATTTCGTGTTTACACTTCTTATTTGCCTCCTTGTATTGGTCGAAAGCCAATACTGTGCCCTCTGATTTATATTTCCTGAAGGCCAATTTTTTTCCCCTAAGTTTTTTAATGCTACGGTTTAGCCAGCCAGGTTTGGCTTTGTCTCTTCTAAATTTATTTCCCATAGGAATGCACTGCAAGATGCATTTGCTTAATATGTTCCTAAAGCATTCCCATTTTTCCTCTGTGGTCAGTGATCCCAAGGTTTAGTCCCAGTTAACCCTTTCCATCAATGAGTACAATTTTGGAAAGTTTGCCCTTCTGAAGTTAAGGGTTCTTATGTTCCCCACTTGCCTTGCTATATTGTTATTTACGCTAAATGTGATCATCCTGTGATCGCTAGAGCCCAGGTAGTCCTGGATTTCTACCTCCGAGATTATGTCTGGGTCATTAGTGATCAATAGATCCAGGATTGCGTTTTCTCTAGTAGGAGAATCCACCAGCTGTGACATGTAATTATCCTGTAAGGTTTCCGTGAATAGACGGGCCTTATGTGAGTGTGTAGTACCCTCTCCCCAGTCAATGTCGGATAATTGAAGTCCCCCAATATGATGACTGATCCTAGCTTTGCCACTTTACCCAAAAGTGCTAAAAATTCCAGCTCTACCTCCTCCCCTTGTTTAGGTGGCCTATAGCAAACCCCCACAATTACTTTTCCCTTTTCTCCTTCCCTATGGAGTTCTACCCATATGGATTCTAACTTCATACTCATCCCTTCAGTAATGTCACTCCTCTCAATCACCCTTACATTATTCTTGACGTAGAGACATACCCCTCCCCCTCTTTTTTCCTACCCTCTCCTTCCGGTACACCGAATACCCTTGGATATTTGCCAGCCAGTCATGTTAGTGGTCGAACCAAGTCTCCGCTATTCCCACAAGGTCTATTTCCTCCTCATGTACTAACATTTCCAACTCATCCATTTTATTAGCTAGGCTCCTGGCATTAGCATATACCCCTCTTAGTTTTACGGAAGTTAAACGTGATTGGTGGTTATGTTTATTCCTGTTTAGTCTGAGGTTCTCCCGCACAGACCTACCGATTGACGTTGTGGACCTACTGTCGCTGCTGACCCTACAACTGTCTTCAGTCCTTTGCTCCCTCCTAACTGACTCTACTTCTGAGCCCTCCCCCCCGTCTCCTAGTTTAAAAGCCCCTCCAACTTGGTGGCCATCTTTCTCCCCAAAAGAGCTGTACCGTCCCCATTAAAGTGCAGCCCATCCTTACTAAAGAGCCGGTAGCCGACTGAGAAGTCAGCCCAGTTCTCCAGGAACCCAAACCCCTCCTTCCTACACCAGTTCCTCAGCCACTTGTTAAGTTCCCTAAGCTCCTTCTGCCTCTCCTGTGTGGCTCGAGGTACAGGCAGTATTTCAGAGAAAACCACCTTGGAGGTCCTTTTCCTCAATTTATTACCTAAGTCCCTGAAATCGTTCTTTAGGATCCTCCACCTACCTTTAACTTTGTCATTAGTGCCCACATGCACCATGACCGCTGGGTCATCCCCAGCCCCGCACAATAATCTGTCTGCCAGATCTGCGATGTGCCGAAAGCGGGCGCCCGGTAAACAACATACTGTTCGGTTAACGAGATCTTTTTTACAGATTGCCCTCTTGATAATTGAGTCCCCCACTACCACAACCTTTCTAACCTTTCCTGAGTTACAGCCCCCCTTCTTTCTGGAGCCGCCCCTCCCCTGGTAGCTGGGGGAGGGTGCCTGCTCCAGCTCTGCCACCCCTGAGCTGATATCCCCCTCAACCTGCAACTCGGCAAATATGTTAGGGTGTACCAACTGAGGACTGGCCTCCCTGACACTCCTCCCACTAACATTCCTAACAGTCACCCAGCTGCGTACCTCTGCTGCTTGCTCTATTCCTCCCTCCTCTATGCTGGCCCCTGCCAGCGCCTGATGGGTCATGTCCAAGCTCCTTTCCAGGTTGTTGATGCGACGCAATCTTGCCACTGTGTTCTCTAGATCCACGATGTGGGCTTCCAGAGCAACAAGTCGCTCACATCTTGCACAGCAGTATTCGTCCTTGATTGGTTCATCAAGAAATTCATACATGGCGCAAGAAGTGCACTGAGTGGCATCCCCAATCCTGTCGGACATTATTACCCACTACTCTATGGGGATAATGTTAACGACCTGCTCTTCCTTACCTACACTACCACTAACTCCCCTGGTACTAAACCTGGGGTACTCACCAGTCGCTAATATACTAACCAGTCACTAAGATACTTACCAGTCGCAAAGATACCAACAGACGCAAAGATACTCCCAGTCGCAAGATACTCACCAGTCGCAAAGATACTCACCAGTCGCAAGATACTCACCAGTCGCAAGATAATCACCAGTCGCAAGCTACTCACCAGTCGCAAGATACTCACCAGACGCAGATACTCACCAGTCGCAAGATACTCACCAGTCGCAAAGATACTCACCAGTCGCAAGGAAACTCACCCGTCGCAAGATACTCACCAGTCGCAAGATACTCACCAGTCGCAAAAGATACTCACCAGTTGCAAAGATCCTCACCAGTCACAAAGATCCTCACCAGTCGCAAGGATACTCACCAGTCCAAAGATCTTCACCAGTCAGTCGGGTATTCAGGTAAGTGATTAAAGGGTAATTAACCCTTTTTTGGCTGGGGAGGGGAATGCCGGGCACAGGGGGCCACAAGGGACCTATAGTGTCCGGTAACTATGTTTGCCTTAAAGAGGAACTATGGGGTCTGGTAACCAAAGTTTCCTAAAGTGCCTTCCCATCTGTGCAGGCTTTTAAGATATTTTCCTATGAGCACAGGCGTGTCTTTCATTAGCATCGGTGGCTTGGTCAGAATAATAGAAACTCTGATGGATCCAAATCTGCTTAGGAAAGGTTAGCTTGAATTTCTGCATTTTTTTTGGGGAACGTTTGGCCCAAAATTGAGACACTGCTGTGAATATTTGGATGCAGCATTCAAGTTTATTTCACAAGATCCCAAATCTCACAGGTTGATCTGCCATTATATCAACAACAAATACACCAGACAGGATTATGGGAAAACGAATAGCCACAACTTTATTGACATGTAATATAACATTTTAATTGTAACACAAATGTGACGAGAATACTTTAAATGAGTCTCTGCTTTTGGAAGCAATACTGTCTGCAGCTGCTCTAGCAGTATAAATGATCACTCAATAACTTGGCCTGGTTCTGCTCTGTAGTCCTGTCACTCGGTCCTCGGTCTAAAGACATCAAACAGCAAAACAGTAGTGTGACTTTGGATACTGGACTTTTTTTTCCCCTTTTACAGTATAGTTGTTAGCAAGTAAAAATGTTGTTTCTCTCCCACATCCCCAGTACTTGCCTTGGCATGCAGTCTTCTATCTCTGTTTAAAGGGACACCACCACCAAAAAAACATTTGGTAGTCATATCCCAAAAAATTCTAAAAATTATCTTTTTTTTTTATCTCATGGACAAAATGCATGAAATAACATATACAGTGGGTACAGAAAGTATTCAGACCCCCTTAAATTTTTCACTCTTTGTTATATTGCAGCCATTTGCTAAAATCATTTAAGTTCATTCTTCTTCCTCATGAATGTACACATAGCACCCCATACTGACAGAAAAACACAGAATTGTTGACATTGTTGCAGATTTATTAAAAAAGAAAAACTGAAATATCACATGGTCCTAAGTATTCAGACCCTTTGCTCAGTATTTAGTAGAAGCCCCCTTTTGATCTAATACAGCCAGGAGTCTTTTTGGGAAAGATGCAACAAGTCTTTCACACCTGGATTTGGGGATCCTCTGCCATTCCTCCTTGCAGATCCTCTCCAGTTCTGTCAGGTTGGATGGTAAACGTTGGTGGACAGCCATTTTTAGGTCTCTCCAGAGATGCTCAATTGGGTTTAAGTCAGGGCTCTGGCTGGGCCATTCAAGAACAGTCACGGAGTTGTTGTGAAGCCACTCCTTCGTTATTTTAGCTGTGTGCTTAGGGTCATTGTCTTGTTGGAAGGTAAACCTTCGGCCCAGTCTGAGGTCCAGAGCACTCTGGAGAAGGTTTTTGTCCAGGATATCCCTGTACTTGGCCGCATTCATCTTTCCCTCGATTGCAACCAGTCATCCTGTCCCTGCAGCTGAAAAACACCCCCACAGCATGATGCTGCCACCACCATGCTTCACTGTTGGGACTGTATTGGACAGGTGATGAGCAGTGCCTGGTTTTCTCCACACATACCGCTTAGAATTAAGGCCAAAAAGCTCTATTTTGGTCTCATCAGACCAGAGAATCTTATTTCTCAACATCTTGGAGTCCTTCAGGTGTTTTTTAGCAAACTCCATGCGGGCTTTCATGTGTCTTACACTGAGGAGAGGCTTCCGTCGGGCCACTCTGCCATAAAGCCCAGACTGGTGGAGGGCTGCAGTGATGGTTGACTTTATACAACTTTCTCCTATCTCCTGACTGCATCTCTGGAGCTCAGCCACAGTGATCTTTGGGTTCTTCTTTACCTCTCTCACCAAGGCTCTTCTCCCCCGATAGCTCAGTTTGGCCGGACGGCCAGCTCTAGGAAAGGTTTTGGTAGTCCCAAATGTCTTCCATTTGAGGATTATGGAGGCCACTGTGCTCTTAGGAACCTTAAGTGCAGCAGAAATATTTTTGTAACCTTGGCCAGATCTGTGCCTTGCCACAATTCTGTCTCTGAGCTCTTCAGGCAGTTCCTTTGACCTCATGATTCTCATTTGCTCTGACATGCATTGTGATCTGGAAGGTCTTATATAGACAGGTGTGTGGCTTTCCTAATCAAGTCCAATCAGTATAATCAAACACAGCTGGACTCAAATGAAGGTGTAGAACCATCTCAAGGATGATCAGAAGAAATGGAAAGCACCTGAGTTAAATATATGAGTGTCACAGCAAAGGGTCTGAATACTTAGGACCATGTGATATTTCAGTTTTTCTTTTTTAATAAATCTGCAACAATGTCAACAATTCTGTGTTTTTCTGTCAGTATGGGGTGCTATGTGTACATTCATGAGGAAGAAGAATGAACTTAAATGATTTTAGCAAATGGCTGCAATATAACAAAGAGTGAAAAATTTAAGGGGGTCTGAATACTTTCCGTACCCACTGTATATCATACAATCATTCCATAAAAACATACCACATACACTTCATATATTATTTGAGGAAAATATGCTTATAAAATAGTTTATTACTATTTGCCAATAAACAAAAAAAAAATATGTCCCCGGATTGAATTTTAAAAACTGGTTACCTTAGGGTAAGGGCCACTTATACTGGCACTATGAGGGGCCTCTCCTCCTCACTCCTGCAACGCCCCCTGTTGGCCATAGTAGTGTCGGCATCCTGCACTCCCTCATAAGGACAGCGATTGGACACAGAGAACTGCTCCGCACAGCCATGATTGGGTCTTTCTGTAGGGGAAGAGGTGGGGACAAGGGACTCCAAGGTTGTTAGGCCATACCCACCTTGATGTTTCTCTACACAGGGTTCGTAAAATCATGAAAATCCTGGAAAAGTCATGGGATTTTGACATGACACTTTCCAGGCCTGGAAAAGTTATGGAAAATGAGTAAACCCCACTAAGTTTTGGAAAAGTCATGGAATTTTGTGCAACTATTTAGAAAATGTATCCGGGCCCCCTGTATTCTGTGGGAGCGGGGAACAGTAAGTGGACTATTTTCTCTGTTTCAGGTTTAGGCAGATTAATCAGCCGCAGCACGCTGCACAGCTGAAGCCTGGTCACTTGCCTCTTCAATATGAATAGACCGTGACAGGTTAGGAACTCTGCGGCGGATTGATCTGCCTAAACCTGAAACCAAGAAATAGTGCACTTACTGTCCCCGCTCCCAGGGGCGTACCAGCGGGGAGGGGGGGTGGCGCGCACTGGGAAATGTCAGCCGGGTCGCCCGCATCTTCGCACTGTGGGGGGGGGGGGTGTCAGGCCGCACTGGGGGGGGGGGGTGTCAGGCCACACTGGGGGGGTGTCAGGCCGGTGTCCGCCAGGCCGCCCACATCGCCACACTGGGGGGTGTCAGGCCGCACTAGGGGGGTGTCAGGCCGGTGTCCGCCGGGCCACCCGCATCGCCGCACTGGGGGGTGTAAGGCCGGAGTCCGTCGGGCCACCCGCATCTCCATGTGAAAAAGGCAGCTGCAGCGGCAGGAAGAAGGTCAGTGAGAATGTCTGAGCAGCCTTGTTTTGTGTGCTGGATAGGAGAGGGATGGGATGGGGCAGCTGCATAGAGATGAATTGAACTTTCCATATTCCTCCTGCTGTCGCTGGATGCTCGTTACTCCTCCTCTCAGCGGCTGCAGAAGGAATATGGAAAGTTCAATTCATCTATATGCAGCTGCCCCATCCCCCCATCCCCCTCCTATACAACTTCCTTTGCTGGCCCCCCCTTGTGCTCTTTAGCTCCCCTCCTCAGTGCTATTTAGCCCCCTCTGTGTTCTTTAGCCCCCACCCCCGTGCTCTTAGCCCCCCCGGTTCTCTCCAGCTCCCCACAGTACTTTTCATCTCTGCCCCCCCCCCCATGATCTCTGGCTCCCCCAGTGCTCTCCACCCCCCCCTGTGCTCCCTGGCTTACCCCTTAGTGATTTCCATTTCCCCCCCAGACAGTGCTCTCCAGTTCCCCCCATCCCCCTGGTTTTCCCTGCTTCCCCCCCCCCAGTGCTCTCCACCCCCCTGCGCCTTCCAACCCCTCTGCAATGCTTTCCAAACCCCCCCTTAATTCTCTCCAGTACCCCCCCTCCATGCCATTCAGCTCCTCCAGTGCTCTCTGCTTCACATGTGCTCTCCGGCCCCCCTAGTGCTCTTCTACCTTCTATCTATGTCCACAGTCTCTGACCATCTCTTGTACCATGTCCACAGTCTCTGACCATCTCCTGTATCATGTCCGCAGTCTCTGACCATCTCTTGTATCATGTCCGCAGTCTCTGACCATCTCCTGTATCATGTCCGCAGTCTCTGACCATCTCCTGTATCATGTCTGCAGTCTCTGACCATCTCCTGTACCATGTCTGCAGCCTTTGACCATCTCCTGTACCATGTCTGCAGCTTTTGACCATCTCCTGTACCATGTCTGCAGCCTCCGACCATCTCCTGTACCATGTCTGCAGCCTTTGACCATCTCCTGTACCATGTCTGCAGCCTTTGACCATCTCCTGTATCATGTCTGCAGCCTTTGACCATCTCCTGTATCATGTCTGCAGCCTTTGACCATCTCCTGTACCATGTCTGCAGCCTTCGACCATCTCCTGTACCATGTCTGCAGCCTTTGACCATCTGTACCATGTCTGCAGCCTTTGACCATCTCCTGTACCATGTCTGCAGCCTTTGACCATCTCCTGTATCATGTCTGCAGCCTTTGACCATCTCCTGTATCATGTCTGCAGCCTTTGACCATCTCCTGTATCATGTCTGCAGCCTTTGACCATCTCCTGTATCATGTCTGCAGCCTTTGACCATCTCCTGTATCATGTCTGCAGCCTTTGACCATCTCCTGTACCATGTCTGCAGCCTTTGACCGTCTCCTGTACCATGTCTGCAGCCTTTGACCATCTCCTGTATCATGTCTGCAGCCTTTGACCATCTCCTGTATCATGTCCACAGTCCCTGACCACCTTCTGTATCATGTCCACAGCCCCACACTTTTTTTCCCCTGAGTATAGACAAGAGTAAGCGCCGCATTTGTGCATCTGTGCCATCCATACCAGTCCGCCTGCACCTCCCTTATGACTGTGGCTTGGGCCTATAGAGTAAGTGCCGCATTTTGTGCATCTGACTGTGCCATCCATACCAGTCCGGGTGCACCTCCATCATGACTGCCTGAACTGAAGCTTTATCCCCAAGCAGGTGCGGCCATTAATTTTCTTTCTCCAGTTACAGTATATTGGTCAAATTACAAGTTAACTTTATGGGGGTAACACAGTTTCAGCTAAAGTTAGTGTGTTCACAGGGTAGCAATGATTTCCAAAAAAACAACAATATCTCTCCTGCGCTCATGTGGTATGCGGGAAGGTAAATCTTCTAGGCGGTTTTATGACACAAAAGAAGTGGTCTTGCTGCCCCCCTCAGGACCAAGGGTATCCAAAAGGCACTACAAGAAAACAACAAGAGAAGGGCGCACCGACCTTGTGCATTACCACTTAAAAGTTTATTAAAATCAAAGAAGGGTAGCCGCTCTGAGGAAGAGGGTCCTCCCTCGAAACGCGTAAGCCACATCAGGTTTTGAGGACGCCATCATGCTATCCAGCAGTAGAGAAGTGTCCTGGAAGCGAGCGGTGCCCATTTCCTATATGCTTGTTCATATGCTACGTTTGTGAGTATATTGTACGCTACCCTTCTTTGATTTTAATAAACTTTTAAGTGGTAATGCACAAGGTCGGTGCGCCCTTCTCTTGTTGTTTTCACAGGGTAGCAATGCCAGGGAAATACAGCTTTAAAATGTATGGCTTCATGATGAAAAGTATGAGAGGTGGCTGGAGAAAGATCAGGACCCGGGACGTGCTAAATGTACAGTATGTGCTGTAAAAGGTTTGACATTTCGAACATGGGAGAGGCAGCGCTGTCTAGCCACGCTAAAGGTGCAAAGCATCAGTCTGCAGCTGCGTGCTCGACAGCTTCCAATCCGATCGCTGGCTTTTTCACCCGTGCGCCTGATGTGACACCGGCTCCCAGCTGCGGCAGCGGTACTTCCATCTCATCCACTGTAAAACAAGGGACCATTTCGAGTCACGCTGTATCCAGAAACTAAACCCTAAGTGCAGAGGTACTGTACACTACAAAGCTTGTCATTTATTTTAGTAAAAATATGCTGGGTGTGACCTGGATTTTCTTCTTATTTAACATGTATACTTGGACATTTCATGAAACTTTAGGTCATGAATATTTATGTGAAGTCGTGGAAAAGTCATGGAATTTTATTGGTAAAAATGTGTATGAACCCTGCTCTACAGCAATACGTCTGTCGGCTGGGAGGGAGGATAACAGCTGCTAAAGATTTCAGATAGAGGGGGAGGCACTTTCTGAGCCTGAGGCGGCCATTTTTGATAAGGGATCGGTGAATCTAAACACACAGACCTGAGGGGGCGTGGCCTTCTCTGTAGTGTTAGGGCAGCGCGCGCGGGAGCGCAGGGTATATAAGTGCAACATTCCCTCAGAGCCACGGTGGGGAGCAGACCAGCGACAGGAGACCATCGGATTGGCTGGCACGTTTACATGGCAACAATCCATGCCCATCTCTAGCATGTTTATATAGCAAAGCATCCTGCCGCTGATAGGCGAGTACAGAGAAATTTACACAATTCAGGGAAGGGGCGGGAACCTTACTGAGGTAAAATCAGCCATTTTAACTTGGGGATCATAGGATATCAGAGCGGGTGACAGGAACACTAGAAATACAGACAGCAATCAAATCATTGTGATCTTCTATGGGAGATGGTAATTATATGGGGGGTGTAAAGCTGACAGGCCACGCCCACTATGGGTTTCTACAGCAACGGCTGGGAGAGAGAGGAGGATGGTGGATACAGGTGCTGAGTATTCCAGGGAAAGGAATTGGTGGAAACCATAACAGATGTAACCAATACCAACAACACCCAATTTATCAAATTGCTTTATGTCAGACAGTGATTACATGACAAACTTGTCTTATATAAGAAGTGAATGATAGAACTGAGGGGGCGGAGCCTGCTTTGGAGGGAGGGTGGGCCGCGTGCCCGCACGTACCGAACCGTTATTACCGAGGGGGCGGAGCCTGCTTTGGAGAGAGGGAGGGCCGCGTGCCCGCACGTACTTATCCGTTATTACCGAGGGGGCGGAGCCTTACTCAGAGCCACAGTAATAAGCTGGACAGCCAGAGGAGCGCATCGCATTGACTGCTCTGTTGTCACGGAAACAATCCACGCCCACCCCTAATGTGTTTTCAGCCGCTGATAGGTGAGTTTAGAGACAGTTAATTGGTGGATTCAAGGAAGGGGCGGGAACCTTGCCGAGGCTAAATCGGCCATTCTAGATAGGGGATCGGAGCGGGTGTCGGGAACACTAGAAATCCAGCAACCAATCATATCACCGTGTTATTTATGGGAGGCGGTGATACATGACGCAGGGGGCTTTCAGGCTATTAGACCACGCCCCCATGTGTTTCTACAGCAACGCGTCCGCCGACTGGGAGTGAGGGGAGGATGGCGGATACAGGGCTAAGGATTCCAGGGAAAGGAATTGGTGGAAACCATAACAGATGTAACCAATACCAACAACACCCACATTATCAAATTGCTTTATGTCAGAAAGTGATTACATGACAAACTTGTCTTATATAAGAGGTTAATGATAGAACTGAGGGGGCGGAGCCTGCTTTGGAGAGAGGGTGGGCCGCGTGCCCGCACGTACTGAACCGTTATTACCGAGGGGGCGGAGCCTGCTTTGGAGAGAGGGAGGGCCGCGTGCCCGCACGTACCGAACCGTTATTACCGAGGGGACGGAGCCTGCTTTGGAGAGAGGGAGGGCCGCGTGCCCGCACGTACCGAACCGTTATTACCGAGGGGACGGAGCCTGCTTTGGAGAGAGGGTGGGCCGCGTGCCCGCACGTACTGAACCGTTATTACCGAGGGGGCGGAGCCTGCTTTGAAAAGAGGGAGGGCCGCGTGCCCGCACGTACCGAACCGTTATTACCGAGGGGACGGAGCCTGCTTTGGAGAGAGGGAGGGCCGCGTGCCCGCACGTACTGAACCGTTATTACCGAGGGGGCGGAGCCTTACTCTGAGCCACAGTAAGAAGCTGGACAGCCAGAGGAGCGCATCGCATTGACTGCTCTGTTGTCACGGAAACAAGCCACGCCCACCTCTAATGTGTTTTCAGCCGCTGATAGGTGAGTTTAGAGACAGTCAATTGGGGGATTCAAGGAAGGGGCGGGAACCTTGCCGAGGCTAAATCGGCCATTCTAGATAGGGGATCGGAGCGGGTGTCGGGAACACTAGAAATCCAGCAACCAATCATATCATCGTGTTATTTATGGGAGGCGGTGATTACATGACGCAGGGGGCTTTAAAGCTATTAGGCCACGCCCCCATGTGTTTCTACAGCAACGCGTCCGCCGACTGGGAGTGAGGGGAGGATGGCGGATACAGGTGCTACGGATTCAGAGAAATGGAGGGGGGGGGGGTCTGTCTGAGGCGATGTCTAATTGCTTAATGTCAGACGGGGATTATATGACAAACTATTTTTATTTAAGAGGTGAATAATAGAACTGAGGGGGCGGAGCCTGCTCTGGCGAGTGTCACAGTAAGAGAGCTGACCAACCAGAGGAGCGCATCGCATTGGCTGCTCTGTTGGCACGGCAACAATTCACGCCCACCATGAATGTGTTTCCAGCCACTGATAGGTGAGCTTTAGAGACACGTAATAGGGGGATTCAAGGAAGGGGCGGGAACCTTGCCGAGGCTAAGTCGGGCATTATATATAAGGGAATCGGAGGATATCGGAGCTGTTTCGGGAACACTAGAATTGAAGACAACAATCCTATCATCGTGTTCTTCTATGGGAGACGGTGATTACATTACACATTACACTGTCTTTTAGTCAAGGAAGACGATAGGACCGAGGGGGCGGTTCTGGCGGGAGGCGGTGCTATGCGCACACCTGTAAGGTGATAGACCAATAGAAATAAGGGGGCGGGGCTGCTCTGACAAATATTAGAGAGGCAGGGCTGTGAGCTCGCACTTGATTGGCTTCGCATTCGGCAATGTAAGAAATGATTTAGCCACATTAAGGAGCCTTATTGGGTAGCTGGCCAACCAGAGGAGCGGCATAGTTCCACTACTTAGCCTGTGAGGAAACAAATCAGGTCTGCCTGCTACCAATGTGTGTATACAGCAGCCTTTCTCAACCATTTCAGCACAGAGGAACCCTTGAAATACATTTCTGGTCTCAGGGAAGCTAAAAATTAAGAATCTACAACTCATGACACATTAGTGGGAAGAATGCTCCTTACTCTTGTCATCATTGGGAAGAATTCCCCCCTTACAGACAGCTAAAAGGAACAATGGTGTCATTGGGAACTTATCTGAGAGGCAGAAATTGCCCATTTCTCAAGGAACCCCCAGCAACCTCAGGAGGAACCCTGGATGAGAAACCCTGCTATACAGGAAACACATCCCGCCACTTGGAGGGAGGAGAGCGGAGACGGTTGCTAGGAGACTCAGAGGAGGGGGCCGTCCCTTGGCGAGGCCGTGGCGGCTATTTTAAATAATATATCAATCCAAAACCTAGAATGGAACTGTACTGGGCGAAACCGAGACCCAATAGGATGGAAAACGGGTAGCAGCACATCCTGATTATTGAAGCTCAATAGATGGAGAATAACTATGGGCTTTATAGGCATCCCATGGATCACAATAACAGACAGATTTTATTGAATAGTAATTATAAAAACAAGACAGAATCACCAGTATTTTCACTTCACATAACTTATGAAAGGAAGAACTCCCGCTGTACAAGATCAGTTCTGGCAATAAGGGTCCTTCTGCTTGGGCTCTACATGTTTTGCAGTTTCCTACTTCTTCAGGAGGATCAAAAACCTGAGTAATTGTAAGATTCCCATCCATACCTACATGTGACAGACCTTGATGTATGCCAATATGTATATTCGCCTGATACAGGGGTAACCCCTTCCTTGCTGTACACATCCACGCTCATCTAGGGATGATTTTACATCTGGGACATTGTTCGTGTGATTGAGAGATTATATATAAGCATATAATTAATAGTATGTTGAAGCTACTATCACATGTATGTTATGAATCTAACAATCTCTCATGTTTTCCATCTTCACATTCTCCTGAAGAAGCCAGAAATGGTGAAACATGTAGAGCACAAGCAGAAAGAAGTCCCTTGTTGGTTATCATCTTGGCTCCTTATTGCAAGGACTGATCTTGTACAGGATACAGGGGGAGTTCTTCCTTCCATAAGTTACGTAAAGTGAAAATGCTGGTGATTCTGTTTTGTTTTCATGATCAGTATTCTATAAAATATGTATGTTTTAAATCCTTGGGATGGCTTCCCCTCCCTGTCCCCTTACTCCTCTCTTCTTCCTATCTCCTTCTCCTCCCTGCGTTCCCCCTCTTTTCTTCTCTCCTTTCTTTAAGCCTTAGAAGGGACCACTCGTCCTCTGCGTGCTGGTTTGTTGCATAGTACTGCTTGTTCCATCCTTTGATATGTTTATTGGGTTGACAGGGTTGCTTCCCCCCCAGGACATAGTTTTGTTCCCTTTGGGGTGACCGGGGATGGGTATAGCGCCACAATTATAAATTCGGTATGTTGTTCTCTAATCATCCAAATTTTTGTTAGACATCTTGGAAATGCTCTACTTGATGGTGCTACCTTATCAGTACTCATGGTTTATTATCTTTATATGCAGAGTGTATTATTGCCACTGTATTACTGTTGTTTATGTTTTTGCTATATATTTTGTTATCTGAAATTCAATAAAAACCATTGAAACTAAATCCTTGGGATGCCCATAAAGTGCATATATTATACTAAATATGTGAATAAAATACTCATGCACTGCTATGTAAAAATGATATCCAATACAAAATAAAATGCTATCAATTCCAATACAAAATAAAATGCTATCAATTCCAACAACACCCATGTCATTGTGTTATTCTATGTCAGACAGTGATTACATACCACACTATATATATTCAACATCCAAAGGCAAACAATACGACTGAGGGGACACGGCTGGCTCTGACATAAGAGGGGCCATGCACTCGCACCAAATAAAATGATAGAGGAGGCGTGGCCTACTCTGGCGAGCCCATGTCATTGTGGACTGTTTACTAAAATTCGAACAGCAAAATATCTGTTGCAGCTCTGCACAGTAAGCCAACCAGCTTCCAGATTTTATATTCAAAGCTTAATTTATTATGCTGAAGTTAGAAGCTGATTGGCTACCATGCACAGCTGCACCAGATTCTGGGTGCACCAGCTTTAGTAAATCTCCCCCGTTGTGTTATTCTATGTCATATGGTGATTACAAGGACACATTATTTATTTGACAACCAAGGGTGGCTATGCTGAAAGTGGGGCTGCATGCTCTCCCCTGATAAATTGATAAATAAAATGGATTGAAGGGGCGGGGTTAGCTCAATGTGTGATGTGAATGCTCAAGCATGAAGTCAGAAAGTGAGAAATGTGTTTCACGGACCCCTTCATCGGAGCCTGGATAAGTTCCTCCAGAAGGGCTACATGAATCTTCTCTGCACAAGCAAGTTGATCCTCTTCGAGAGGTAGGACCTTTCCAGATCTATACTTGGGTTGTGATTGAATTTGGGAAGGTGGGGGTGTGAATTTGCTGTGTGTGTGGATTTTTGAGGGGGGAGGTAAGGGAGGGTGGGTTTGCTGTGTGTGATTTTGGGCTTTAACCACTTCATTACTGGGCACTTTCACCCCCTTCCTGCCCAGGCCAATTTTCAGGTTTCAGCGCTGTCTTACTTTAAATGACAAATGTACTGTTATGCAACACTATACCCATGACAACATGGGGGTGGCATACTGTATACTTTCAGGGGCCCCCAGCCCTGCGGACCCTTCACCTCAGGAATATGGGGTGATGGATCCCTTTACTGTACACTGCCAGGGGTCGTTATTTACTGGAGCCTACAAGGTAAGTCCCTTTCGAGCACTGCTAGGGTCCCTCCCACCTCAGGTGCCTGTTTTAACCACTTGATGAGCGCCCGATGCAGATTTACAGGGCGGCTCGGCTTCGCATAATGACGTAGATCTATGTGATTATGTGCACGCGGTTTTGGTGGCGCGCACGCCCGCACCGCCTCTAATCACCACACCCGTCTAATCACAGCAGGAGTCAGACTGCGGGACGAGCGGGCACGATCGCCACTGGCCTCCCGCAATCTTCGGCAAAACTGACAGTAGAGCCAACTGGTATGTAAACAATGTAAGACGGCTCTCCTGTCAGAGAGGCAGGGAAAGATCGTGTGATTCAGCTGAGCTGAATCACCGATTTCTCTCTGCCTCTGTTCAATCCATCCCCCACGCAGTTAGAAAGCACATCTAGGGAACACATTTACCCACTTCATCACCCCCAGTGTTAATCCCTTTCCTGCCAGTGTCATTTATACAGTAACAGTGCATATTTTTAGCACTGATTACTGTATTAATGTAACTGGTCCCCCCAAAAGTGTCAAAAAGGTCAGTTGGGGGTTCAATTTGTTTTCTGCAATGTCCCAGTCCTGATAAAAATCGCTGATCGTCACCATTACTAATATAAAAATGAAAAAATAAAAGTTCATAAATCTATCCAGTAGTTTGTAAACGCTATAACTTATGCGCAAACCAATTATTATACGCTTTATGGGATTTTTTTTACCAAAAATATGTAGCAAAATACAAATTGGCCTAAACTGATAAAAAAAATTAGATTTTTTAATTTTTTTATTGGGAATGTTTTATAGCAGAAAGTAGAAAATATTGGTGTTTCTTTAAAAATTTACATTTTATTTTTTGTTTATAGTGCAAGAACAAAAACCGCAGAGGTGATAAAATACCACCATAAGAAAGCTCTATTAATGGGAAAAAAAGGACATCAATTGTATTTGGGTACAGGGTCGCACGACCGAGCAATTGTCAGTTAAAGCAACGCATTGCCGAATCGCAAAAAATGGCCTGGTCATTTAGGAGGTAAAACCTTCCGGGACTGAAGTGGTTAAAGTATACTGTTAGGGGCCCCTCCTCTTTAGTCCTAGAGTATGAAGGCTTCTCATACTGAGCACTGTGAGGAACCCATCCCGCTGCAGACTGAGGGCCTCCTTTGCTGTCAGGGGCTTAAACACATTAACCCCTTAGCACCGACGGAATGCAAATATGCGGCTTCGGCTTCAGTGGGTTGTACCGGGGTGATGCCAGCAGCTAGAGCTATCACCCCGGTACCCCGGTTGTTTAGAGCCGACGGTCCACTTTCTTGTAATGACAACCGAAGCGGCTGAGTAGCCGCTCAATTGTCATTACAAGGAGGTCTCCTGTCCCACCACGAGACCCGAGGGATCAGCCGACACATGCATTGGCTGGCCAAAGATCTGAACAAAGCTGAATTTGGCTCTGTTCGGGTCACCAATGTAAAAACCCCGAAAGCGATGTCATGACATCACTTCCGGGTTCTGGAGCCTTAACCACTTACCGCAAACTGACGTATATTTACGTCGGCAGACTTTGCGGGGTTATACCGGGATGATGCCTCTAGCTAGAGGCACCATCCTGGTACCATGGTTTAGAGCCGACGGTCGGCTTTCCGTTGGTAACGACCGATGTGGCTCAGGAGCCGCTCGATCGTTACCCGGGTGAGTGGGAGTGGACGCCCCCCCTCCCGCCTCCTTCCGTGACTTTGCCCAGGCCTCCCGTCCCACCGGGAGACCCGAGCACCCAGCCGGCACATCCCCCGGCAAGATGGAGTCCTGATCTAAGCCGGAAGCGGCTTCGATCGGGTCTCCGATGACGTAACCCGGAGGCGGCGTCCATGACATCACTTCCGGGTTACTCTGCTGCAAAAGGTGGCAGATTTAAAAAAAACAACTGTATGCAAAAAGGCCGTTTTCGTCGTTTTGCATACATGAAAGTGTAGTGGAGGGGTCTAGGGTCTTTTAGACCCTCGATCCCTCCATAAAGAGTACCTGTCACTGCATATTGGTGTCACAAGGGATGTTTACGTTGCTTGTGACAGCAATAAAAGTGATCAGATTTTTTTTTTAAAAAAACCTGTAATAAAGTTAAAACAAAAATAAAATAAATAGGAAAAAAAAATTTTTTTAGCCGCCCCCGTCACCGTTAGCTCGCGCACAAAAGAAAACGTATACGGAAGTCGCGAATGAAATCACTGTCCATGTGAGGTATCGCCGCGATCGCCAGAGCATGAGCAATAATTAAAAAAAAAGAACTACACTCTAAAAATTTAAAGCATCGTCTATTGAGATTTCTATTGACCGTAGTTTGTCGCCATTCCACAGGTGTGCGCAATTTTAAACCGTAACATATTGGGTATCTATTTACTTGGCGTGACATCATCTTTCACAATATACAAAGAAAATGGGCTAACTTTACAGTTTAGTATTTTTTAAATGCAGTGAAATGTGATTTTTCGTAATTTTTCACAAAAAATTGTGTGTTAAAGACCGCTGCGCAAATACTGCGTGACAAAAAATATTGTAATGACCGACATTTTATTCTCCAGAGTCTTTGCTAAAAAATTATATATAATGTTTGGGGGTTCTAAGTAGTTTTCTAGGAAAAAATACTGATTTTAACTTGTAAACAAAAAGTGTCCGAAATAGGCCTGGGGCTTAAGTTGTTAAAGGCACCAAATTAAAAAAAAAAAAGACAGCATTCAAAACAGCCAAGCTTGGCGTTTCGAATGCTTTTAAGTGCAAAGGAGGGGTTTGGGGTCTTTTAGAGTCTTTTAAAGCGCCCTGTCCCTCTGTGCTCGCGTGCAGAAGCGAACGTGTACGCAAGTCGCGCCTGCATATGTAAACGGTGTTTAAACCACACGTGAGGTATCACCGCGATTGTTAGAGCGAGAGCAATAATTCTAGCACAAGACCTCCTCTGTAACTCTGTACGGGTAACCATTAAAACATTTTAAACCGATTTTTAAGTACCGAAGTTTGTCGCCATTCCATGAGTGTGCACAATTTTAAAGCATGACATGTTAGGTATCTTTACTCGCTGTAACATAATCTTTCACATTATACAATAAAATTAGGCTAACTTTAATGGTTTTTTTTTTTATAATTCATGAAAGTGTATTTCGTCCCAAAAAATTGCATTTGAAAGACCACTGCGCAAATACCATGTGACATAAAATTTTCCAAAGGTCGCCATTTTATTCTCTAGTGTCTCTGCTAAACACACCCCCCCAGAGTCTACTGTGATGTACCCTGTCAGGGGGTCTTCACTCCAGAGGGTAAGGGCCTCTTATATTGACACTATGAGGGGCCTCTCCTCCTCCTCAGGCCTGCAATGTCAGCATCCCGCACTCTCTCACCCGCAGCTCATCAATGAGGACGGCGATTGGACACAGAGAACCGTGCCGCACAGCCATGATTGCTTCTTTCTGTAGGGTAAGCGGTGGAGACAAGGCCACACCCACCTTTATGTGTTTCTACAGCAACGCGTCCATCGACTAAGAATTTTAGATAGAGGGGGAGGCACTTTCTGAGCCTGATGCGGGCATTTTTTCTAAGGGATCGGTGGAAAAAAGAGTGGATGTAAGAAATACTATAAATCCTGACAACAGAGCGGGTGTCGGGAACGCTAGAAATACAGACAACAATCATATCATCGTGTTCTTCTATGGGAGATGGTGATTACATGACGCAAGGGGCTTCAAGATCACGACCACTATGTGTTTCCACAGCATTGCATTCCCTGTCTGGGAGGAAGGAGGGGAATTCAGTACACAGGCGCTAAAGAGTACAGAGAATGAGGGGGGGGCCTATATGAGCCTGAGGTGACCATTGTTGAATGTTGAAAAAGGATCGGTGGAACCAGAACAGAGGTAACGCATACTACAAATGCCGACACCCATGTTGTCAAATTGCTTTATGTCACACTGTGATTACATGACAAACTGTTGTTATATAAGAGGTGAATGATAGAACTGAGGGGACGGTGCCTGCTCTGGAGAGAGGTTGGGCTGCGCGCCCGCATGTACTGAACACTTAGAACTGAATGGGCGGAGCCTGCTCCTGCGACCGTCACTCAGAGCAACAGAAAGGAACTGGCCAGCCAGAGGGGCGCATTGCATTGGCTGCTCGGTTTGCATGGAAACCATCCACGCCCACCCCTAATGTGTTATAGCAAAGTGTCCGGTGTTCTATCGGATTACCGCTACCCATCTGATTGTGTAACGGAAGTGACGTTGCCACCAAAAATAATTACTGCGCATGCGCTATGCGTTCCACGGCGCACTATGTGTTCCACACACTTCTCCACTTCCCTACCAACAGAGCTCTTCAGATTGTTCAACAACTGCGGCAGCCGATATCTTACTACACCCAGCTATGTCTTACATTTCAGAGTAATTTTAGCAATAAAGTGATTGTATATATTGATATCTGATGCTGTGTGGATGATACATTTTGAAAGCCTAAAGGTTTAGCGCTGAGCAGTGTGCGGTGAACCAACATGGCTTCTGCCCCCTTCCTACTGCTGGAATTCAGCTTGTTACAAAATGTAGCATCAATACACTATACTTATTTATATGCGCTCACTTTATTGCTAAAATTATTCTGAAATTCAAGACATAAGTGGGTGTATTAAGATGTCTGCTGCTGCTGTTATATCAGATTACCACTACCTGTCAGATCATGGAACACATAGTGCTGTGGAACGCATGTTGGAATGCATAGCGCATGCGCAGTAAGTATTTTTTGGTCAGAATGTCGCTTCCGAATCCATTCTTCCCTTCCTCTTTTCTCCATCTCCCAACCACCTCCTTCCCCCTTTTTTTTTCCTGCAGGCCGGGGGGAACTCTACACAATCTAACCATGCCGCTTCACTCCAGGCACTGTACCCTCGGGTATAAAATGACCTTGTTGAACGCGAGGGGGCTGTCCACCCCGGAGAAGCGCTCATGGCTGCTGGCCGATCTTAAAAGAAGTGGGCCTCATTTTGCGTTTTTGCAGGAAACTTACTTCAGGAGAGACTCTGTCCCCAAATTGTACAATAGCTACTTCCCGTGGGTGTACCACGCCCCCTCCCCTACACCGAAATCAAAAGGGGTGAGCATTGTTGTGACGGAACCTCAGACCCACACTGTACTTGTGGTCTTCTGTCAGTATAGGGCTTCCTGCAGTCATGAACATAGATATCAAATCCCAGCCGCTGCTAATACAAAACTAGTCTGACACTTAGCTTGTATACTGGAAACAACTAACTCTTTTATTAAAACAAGTAGCAGACTTTTATACACTTGAGAAGCATGACAGTCACTACATGAACAATGACCTGAATATTTACATAAAGCATCACACAATTGTGAGATAACGAGGTACAGCTGACTCATGGCTAATCCCATCTAGACAAGGTTATCATTCACATGCTAATTAGCTCAGCGTACTTAAGTCAGCCTGGAAACCCAGACTGCCGGCACCAAAGGTAAAACAAGATGTGTAAATACTGAGAACCCACGTAAACAATATGTGAGCAAATCAGCATGATTTACAATCCGTGGAAGACAGGTGTTTGGGCTGATGACATGCATCTGTTACAAGTCTGACCAACTGAAGCAATCCAAACCATTACTTATCTGTCTTTAAATTTCAGTGATGGTGAATACTGTCACAATTGTGATCTCCAAGAAAATACCCTGGTCTTTTATGGCAGAACAGGCTGACCCTATGGGTCGCTTCTTGCTGTTGAAGGGTAGACTTGGGCACTCAGTGGTTACCTTGATTAATATATATTTGCCCAATTCGGATTTTCTGTCCTTTGTGCAGCAATTAACTCCGGTTGTCATGGGCTTCCATGAGGGTTTCCTCCTCATGGGTGGGGATTTTAACTATGCTCCCGAACCCCTGCTGGACACGGCACAAGGTACCTCACGTGTCTCTTACGCATACTTAAGAAAATAGGAAAAGGAACTCTCTCTCCTCGACATGGTTGACCCTTGGCGTGTGATGCATCCCGGTGAAAGGGATTATACTTATTACTCGGCAACCCACAACACTTATACTAGGATAGACTTCTTTCTGATCCCTCATAAAGATCTTCCCTTGGTCACTTCCTCTCAGTTGGGGTCCTTCTCGTTTTCAGATCATGCCCCTATACATATCACCATGAACTGGGACGCCAGACAAACTAGGCCCCCGACATGGAGGCTTAACTAATCGCTCTTACAGATTCCCGAGGTACAGGCAGAACTCGACAGGACCTTGTCTGCCTATTTTGGGGACAACACGGACCCCTCATTGGCACCTTCCACTGTCTGGGAGGCTTATAAGTGTGTCATTCGGGGTGTTCTTATACGTATTGGCTCCCAACGGTAGAGGAAAAGGGATAGCAAAGGTCGCAAACTCTATTAGCACACATTGACACATTGAGTACCAAACATAAGAAATCATTAGCAGAGGAGCATCGGTTGCCCCTTATGAAGGCCAGGGAGGAGCTGAATAACCTCTTGTTTCAGAAATTGATCTAGGGTCTGGCTTGGGCTAGGCGTCATTACTATGAATTTTCTAATAAGCCCAGGGCGATGTTGGCCAAGGTAGTGAGAGGGCCTAGGAAACGCATGTTCATCACCAATGTTCAGTCAGCCGGAGGGTGGAAGGCTCACACCTCAGAGGACATTTCATCCGAATTTTGCTCCTTTTTCCAATCCAATCTCAATACGGATGATGCTCCAGACTCCGACCCCAATGAGATGGGGGCCGGGGTAAATACATCCACAATTCTGGCATGCCCACTCTCTCGGCGGACCAGGGTCTTGCTTTGGAGGCGGAGATTACAGAGGATGAACTGTCCTCTGCTATTGCTCTGACTAAGCCTCACAAGGCTCCGGGCCCTGACGGGTTTACTCTAACCAACAATCAGACTTTTGCCTCTCGTCTCAACCAGCCTCTGTTAGCGTTTTTTAATGCCATCAAATAGGATGGGGTCATGCCTGTTGATTCTCTCTGGGCCTACATCACTGTAATTCACAAGGAAAGGAAAGAACCGTCGTGTTGTGGGAGCTATCGTCCCATAGCCCTCTTGAATGCCGACCTCAACCTGTTTTCCAAGATTCTTGCCAACAGGCTCTTTCCTCATCTCACACACCTGATTTGTTATGACCAGGTAGGTTTTGGGCCCTCTAGATAGGCCAGGGACAACATGACTTGTGTGATTGACCCCATTCATTCTGCCCAAACGTCTGATTGGCAGATAATCCTTTTATCCACAGACGCAGAGAAAGCCTTCGAGAGGGTGCCTTGGAATTTTATTCGGGCCACCCTGTCTCATTTTGGCTTGGGGCCCCGGATGTTGAGGTGGATTCTGGTACTGTATTTCTCCCCCTCGGCGTCAGTTAGGGTCAATGACTGGAGATCCGACTTTTTTCTAAACACTTACTGTCAGCTGTCTAATTATAAGATGAACATCTCTAAGTTGGTGGCGCTTAATATTTCGGCGCCTGTAGCTGTCGAGAGAGTTCTTCAGGCATTGTTCCCCTTTCACTGGGCGGACTGTTCTCTTAAGTATCTAGGTGTACAGATAACTGCTGACCCTTTTGACCTCTTCCAGGCTAACCTGCCTCCTCTTTTGGGAATGATCAAGTCGGATCTCCGGGCTTGGCAATCACTGACGCTGACGTGGTTCGGTCGTTGTAAAGCACGCACTTAAGATGAATGTGTTACCTAGATTAATTTATGTTTTACAGGTTCTCCCGATTCACATCCCCTTTTTGTTTTTCAAACAAGTGCGGGTGGTGTTAAGGTCCTTTGTTTGGGCCACTAGGTCCCCTAGAATTAAGTTGCACACGCTAACTCTGCCTAAGGTGAAGGGGGGTATTGGTCTTCCAGACCTCCTTAGGTATTACAGAGCTTCCCACCTTATGCGGGTGGTGGATTGGCACTGTAATGCAGATGTCAAGCAGTGGTTGCTGATGGAGGGCGAAGACACCGGCCTGCTTTTGCCTCGGCCACCTTGGCTTTCCTCCAGCCCCTCGGAACTTGTGTCTAACCACCCTTTGGTTGGGGCTACTCTTAGGGAAGTTAGGTTGTTACAACGACATTCACAAATAGCACCTCTGCCCTCCCCTGTGAGGCCTATAGTGGGCAATCCTGAATTTCCCGGGCTGCACGAGTGCCAGGGTGCGGAAGTTGGCCCTCTCGGGGAAAGTCAGTTGGCTGGACATGTGGCAGAGTGGTGACATTCCCTCTCCTTCGGAGATCGCTGGGTGGTCTCATCCCCCCCCTCGATCCCCTTAGCCATCATTCAACTTAGGTATTTCCTCCAATCTTTTCAGAAGATGGGCTATGCTCCCCGACCTCTGATGCTATTTGAATCTATCTGTAGAAAGAGAGAGCCAATCAGACACACCCTGTCCTTGCTTTACAACCTTCTATCAGATTTGGATGAGGGACAACGGCTACCTTTCGTTACGCAACGGGAGCCGGACTTTGGCATCTCTTTCACTCCCAAACAATTAGACAAGATTCTGTCAATGACAGCCACATTGAATAATACAGAAGAAAAACTGTGGAAACTGTGGCAGCCTTGTGTGTACTTCACTGGTACTGAGACTTACCTACAGGGCACCGTTTCTACTGACGTTTAGCTCACGTGCCGTTTTTCTTTAGGTGCTGGCTTTGACCTCAATGGTCCGATCTCTTTATGCTGGTGGTCCTACTGGTCTTAACCCCATCCCCTCCCCCTCTTTTTTTTTCTGTTTGTTCCTTCCTCCCTCTCTCCCCTTCCCTTCTTCTTTCCCTCCTTCTCTATTTCAAATCTTTCCCACACATGGTTATCTAACGGTTTGCTGATTTTCTTGTTATTATTCATATATCCGTTTACGTCTCTAGGAGACGTCCCATTGGGTGAGCTCGGGCACATCTTGGTGATCTATCATATAAATACCTCACGATCTCAATCTTTGCTCCGAGGGTAACCCAAGCTATATAAAAGGAAAATTTTCGGCAAAGTATTCCTGTTCGTTTACTTTGATTTATTTGTCACTCGATTGTACTTTTACTTTAAAAAATAAATAAAAAAAACGAAAACAACGAAGTGTTGAGTGCCCTCATTCTGAGAAGGACTAAAAGCAGCAAATCCTTATTATTGAATGCAGAACGTGTTGGCTGAGCGATCAATGTCTCGGGCTTTAAGATTTGAACTATTGGTCTCGTCTTTTGTGCATGTTCAAACATGAAGACAGAAAGTGAGAAATGTGTTACATGGACCTCTTCATTGGAGCCTGGAGGAGAAGGCGAGGAGTTTCCTCAGAAGAGCTAGATGAATCTCCCGAACCCCAAGCATAGAAGAAGTTGGTCCTCTTCAAAAGGTAGGACCTTTTCAGATCCATACTTGAGTTGCTTTTGGATTTGGAAAGGTGGGGGTGTGCATGTGCTGTGTCAATGTGTGTGGATTTTTGGGAGGGGAAGGTGAGGGAGCATGGGTTTGCTGTGTGTGTGATTTTGGGCTTTAAGCTCCAAAATATTACTATGTCTGATGGTGCATTCTTGCACTATCAAAGAAAAAGGAGAACAGCGACGTGTTGTGTGCCCTCATTCTGAGAAGGACTGAAAGCAGCACATCTTTATTATTGTATGCAGCACTGGCCAGCTGAAAGCATTGGCTGAGCGACCAATGTCTCGGGCTTTAAGCTTTAAACTATGGGTCCGGTCTGATGTGCATGCTCAAGCTCAAAGACAGAAAGTGAGAAATGTGTTGCATGGACCTCTTCATCGGAGCCATGAGGAGAAGGCGAGGATTTCCCTCAGAAGAGCAAGATGAATCTCCTCTGCACAAGCAAGGAAGAAGTTGATTCTCTTCAAAAGGTAGGACATTTTACGATTTATACTTGAGTTGCTTTTTAATTTTGAAATCTGGGGGTGTTTTTTTTGCTGTGTTAATGTCTGTGGATTTTGGGGTGAATGTGAGGGAGTGCGTTGCTGTGTGTGTGTGTGATTTTGGACTTTAAGCTCCAAAAAATTACTTCTGTCTGATGGCGCATTCTTGCACAATAAAAGAAAAAGAAGAACAGCGAAGTGTTGTGTGCCCTCATTCTGAGGAGAAATGAAAGCAGCACATCATTATTGTGTGCAAAGCTGGCCAGCGGAATGTGTTGGCTGAGCGACCAATGTCTCGGGCTTTAAGTTGTAGACTATGGGTCCCGTCTGATGTGCATGCTCAACCTTGAAGACAGAAAGTGAGAAATGTGTTGCATGGACCTCTTCATCGGAGCCTGGAGGAGAAGGCGAGGAGTTCCCTCAGAAGAGCTAGATGAATCTCCTCTGCACAAGCAAGGAAGAAGTTGATTCTCTTCAAAAGGTAGGACATTTTCAAATGTATACTTGAGTTGCTTTTTAATTTTGAAATCTGGGGGTGTGGATTTGCTGTGTTAATGTCTGTGGATTTTGGGGTGAATGTGAGGGAGTGTGTTTGCTGTGTGTGTGTTTTTGGACTTTAAGCTCCAAAAAATTACTTCTGTCTGATGGCGCATTCTTGCACCATAAAAGAAAAAGAAGAACAGCGAAGTGTTGTGTGCCCTCTTTCTGAGGAGAAATGAAAGCAGCACATCATTATTGTGTGCAGAACTGGCCAGCTGAATGTGTTGGCTGAGCGACCAATGTCTCGGGCTTTAAGCTGTAAACTATGGGTACCGTCTGATGTGCATGCTCAAGCTTGAAGACAGAAAGTGAGAAATGTGTTGCACGGACCTCTTCATCGGAGACTGGAGGAGAAGGCGAGGAGTTCCCTCAGAAGAGCTAGATGAATCTCCTCTGCACAAGCAAGGAAGAAGTTGATTCTCTTCAAAAGGTAGGACATTTTCAGATTTATACTTGAGTTGCTTTTTAATTTTAAAATCTGGGGGTGTTGATTTGCTGTGTTAATGTCTGTGGATTTTGGGGTGAATGTGAGGGAGTGTGTTTGCTGTGTGTGTGTTTTTGGACTTTAAGCTCCAAAAAATTACTTCAGTCTGATGGCGCATTCTTGCACAATAAAAGAAAAAGAAGAACAGCGAAGTGTTGTGTGCCCTCATTCTGAGGAGAAATGAAAGCAGCACATCATTATTGTGTGCAGAACTGGCCAGCTGAATGTGTTGGCTGAGCGACCAATGTCTCGGGCTTTAAGCTGTAAACTATGGGTACCGTCTGATGTGCATGCTCAAGCTTGAAGACAGAAAGTGAGAAATGTGTTGCATGGACCTCTTCATCGGAGCCTGGAGGTGAAGGCGAGGAGTTCCCTCAGAAGAGCTAGATGAATCTCCTCTGCACAAGCAAGGAAGAAGTTGATTCTCTTCAAAAGGTAGGACATTTTCAGATTTATACTTGAGTTGCTTTTTAATTTTGAAATCTGGGGGTGTGGATTTGCTGTGTTAATGTCTGTGGATTTTGGGGTGAATGTGAGGGAGTGTGTTTGCTGTGTGGGTGTTTTTGGACTTTAAGCTCCAAAAAATTACTTCTGTCTGATGGCGCATTCTTGCACAATAAAAGAAAAAGAAGAACAGCGAAGTGTTGTGTGCCCTCATTCTGAGGAGAAATGAAAGCAGCACATCATTATTGTGTGCAGAACTGGCCAGCTGAATGTGTTGGCTGAGCGACCAATGTCTCGGGCTTTAAGCTGTAAACTATGGGTACCGTCTGATGTGCATGCTCAAGCTTGAAGACAGAAAGTGAGAAATGTGTTGCATGGACCTCTTCATCGGAGCCTGGAGGAGAAGGCGAGGAGTTCCCTCAGAAGAGCTAGATGAATCTCCTCTGCACAAGCAAGGAAGAAGTTGATTCTTTTCAAAAGGTAGGACATTTTCAGATTTATACTTGAGTTGCTTTTTAATTTTGAAATCTGGGGGTGTGGATTTGCTGTGTTAATGACTGGGGATTTTGGGGTGAATGTGAGGGAGTGTGTTTGCTGTGTGGGTGTTTTTGGACTTTAAGCTCCAAAAAATTACTTCAGTCTGATGGCGCATTCTTGCACCATAAAAGAAAAAGACGAACAGCGAAGTGTTGTGTGCCCTCATTCTGAGGAGAAATGAAAGCAGCACATCATTATTGTGTGCAGAACTGGCCAGCTGAATGTGTTGGCTGAGCGACCAATGTCTCAGGCTTTAAGCTGTAAACTATGGGTACCGTCTGATGTGCATGCTCAAGCTTGAAGACAGAAAGTGAGAAATGTGTTGCACGGACCTCTTCATCGAATTCTGGAGGATAAGGCGAGGAGTTCCTCAGAAGAGCTAGATGAATCTCCTCTGCACAAGCAAGGAAGAAGTTGATTCTCTTCAAAAGGTAGGACATTTTCAGATTTATACTTGAGTTGCTTTTTAATTTTGAAATCTGGGGGTGTGGATTTGCTGTGTTAATGTCTGTGGATTTTGGGGTGAATGTGAGGGAGTGTGTTTGCTGTGTGTGTGTTTTTGGACTTTAAGCTCCAAAAAATTACTTCTGTCGGATGGCGCATTCTTGCACAATAAAAGAAAAAGAACAGCGAAGTGTTGTGTGCCCTCATTCTGAGGAGAAATGAAAGCAGCACATCATTATTGTGTGCAGAACTGGCCAGCTGAATGTGTTAGCTGAGCAACCAATGTCTCAGGCTTTAAGCTGTAAACTATGGGTCCCGTCTGATGTGCATGCTCAAGCTTGAAGACAGAAAGTGAAAAATGTGTTGCATGGACCTCTTCATGGGAGCCTGGAGGAGAAGGCGAGGAGCTCCCTCAGAAGAGCTAGATGAATCTCCTCTGCACAAGCAAGGAAGAAGTTGATTCTCTTCAAAAGGTAGGACATTTTCAGATTTATACTTGAGTTGCTTTTTAATTTTGATATCTGGGGGTGTGGATTTGCTGTGTTAATGTCTGTGGATTTTGGGGTGAATGTGAGGGAGTTTGTTTGCTGTGTGTGTGTTTTTGGACTTTAAGCTCCAAAAAATTACTTCTATCTGATGGCGCATTCTTGCACAATAAAAGAAAAAGACGAACAGCGAAGTGTTGTGTGCCCTCATTCTGAGGAGATATGAAAGCAGCACATCATTATTGTGTGCAAAGCTGGCCAGCGGAATGTGTTGGCTGAGCGACCAATGTCTCGGGCTTTAAGTTGTAGACTATGGGTCCCGTCTGATGTGCATGCTCAACCTTGAAGACAGAAAGTGAGAAATGTGTTGCATGGACCTCTTCATCGGAGCCTGGAGGAGAAGGCGAGGAGTTCCCTCAGAAGAGCTAGATGAATCTCCTCTGCACAAGCAAGGAAGAAGTTGATTCTCTTCAAAAGGTAGGACATTTTCAGATTTATACTTGAGTTGCTTTTTAATTTTGATATCTGGGGGTGTGGATTTGCTGTGTTAATGTCTGTGGATTTTGGGGTGAATGTGAGGGAGTGTGTTTGCTGTGTGTGTGTTTTTGGACTTTAAGCTCCAAAAAATTACTTCTATCTGATGGCGCATTCTTGCACAATAAAAGAAAAAGACGAACAGCGAAGTGTTGTGTGCCCTCATTCTGAGGAGATATGAAAGCAGCACATCATTATTGTGTGCAAAGCTGGCCAGCGGAATGTGTTGGCTGAGCGACCAATGTCTCGGGCTTTAAGTTGTAGACTATGGGTCCCGTCTGATGTGCATGCTCAACCTTGAAGACAGAAAGTGAGAAATGTGTTGCATGGACCTCTTCATCGGAGCCTGGAGGAGAAGGCGAGGAGTTCCCTCAGAAGAGCTAGATGAATCTCCTCTGCACAAGCAAGGAAGAAGTTGATTCTCTTCAAAAGGTAGGACATTTTCAAATGTATACTTGAGTTGCTTTTTAATTTTGAAATCTGGGGGTGTGGATTTGCTGTGTTAATGTCTGTGGATTTTGGGGTGAATGTGAGGGAGTGTGTTTGCTGTGTGTGTGTTTTTGGACTTTAAGCTCCAAAAAATTACTTCTGTCTGATGGCGCATTCTTGCACCATAAAAGAAAAAGAAGAACAGCGAAGTGTTGTGTACCCTCATTCTGAGGAGAAATGAAAGCAGCACATCATTATTGTGTGCAGAACTGGCCAGCTGAATGTGTTGGCTGAGCGACCAATGTCTCAGGCTTTAAGCTGTAAACTATGGGTCCCGTCTGATGTGCATGGTCAAGCTTGAAGACAGAAAGTGAGAAATGTGTTGCACGGACCTCTTCATCGGAGCCTGGAGGAGAAGGCGAGGAGTTCCCTCAGAAGAGCTAGATGAATCTCCTCTGCACAAGCAAGGAAGAAGTTGATTCTCTTCAAAAAGAAGGACATTTTCAGATTTATACTTGAGTTGCTTTTTAATTTTGAAATCTGGGGGTGTGGATTTGCTGTGTTAATGTCTGTGGATTTTGGGTTGAATGTGAGGGAGTGTGTTTGCTGTGTGTGTGTTTTTGGACTTTAAGCTCCAAAAAATTACTTCTGTCTGAATGCGCATTCTTGCAGAATAAAAGAAAAAGAAGAACAGCGAAGTGTTGTGTGCCCTCATTCTGAGGAGAAATGAAAGCAGCACATCATTATTGTGTGCAAAGCTGGCCAGCGGAATGTGTTGGCTGAGCGACCAATGTTTCGGGCTTTAAGCTTTAAACTATGGGTCCCGTCTGATGTGCACGCTCAACCTTGAAGACAGAAAGTGAGAAATGTGTTGCATGGACCTCTTCATCGGAGCCTGGAGGAGAAGGCGAGGAGTTCCCTCAGAAGAGCTAGATGAATCTCCTCTGCACAAGCAAGGAAGAAGTTGATTCTCTTCAAAAGGTAGGACATTTTCAAATGTATACTTGAGTTGCTTTTTAATTTTGAAATCTGGGGGTGTGGATTTGCTGTGTTAATGTCTGTGGATTTTGGGGTGAATGTGAGGGAGTGTGTTTGCTGTGTGTGTGTTTTTGGACTTTAAGCTCCAAAAAATTACTTCTGTCTGATGGCGCATTCTTGCACCATAAAAGAAAAAGAAGAACAGCGAAGTGTTGTGTACCCTCATTCTGAGGAGAAATGAAAGCAGCACATCATTAATGTGTGCAGAACTGGCCAGCTGAATGTGTTGGCTGAGCGACCAATGTCTCAGGCTTTAAGCTGTAAACTATGGGTCCCGTCTGATGTGCATGGTCAAGCTTGAAGACAGAAAGTGAGAAATGTGTTGCACGGACCTCTTCATCGGAGCCTGGAGGAGAAGGCGAGGAGTTCCCTCAGAAGAGCTAGATGAATCTCCTCTGCACAAGCAAGGAAGAAGTTGATTCTCTTCAAAAGGTAGGACATTTTCAGATTTATACTTGAGTTGCTTTTTAATTTTGAAATCTGGGGGTGTGGATTTGCTGTGTTAATGTCTGTGGATTTTGGGTTGAATGTGAGGGAGTGTGTTTGCTGTGTGTGTGTTTTTGGACTTTAAGCTCCAAAAAATTACTTCTGTCTGAATGCGCATTCTTGCAGAATAAAAGAAAAAGAAGAACAGCGAAGTGTTGTGTGCCCTCATTCTGAGGAGAAATGAAAGCAGCACATCATTATTGTGTGCAAAGCTGGCCAGCGGAATGTGTTGGCTGAGCGACCAATGTCTCGGGCTTTAAGCTGTAAACTATGGGTCCCGTCTGATGTGCACGCTCAACCTTGAAGACAGAAAGTGAGAAATGTGTTGCATGGACCTCTTCATCGGAGCCTGGAGGAGAAGGCGAGGAGTTCCCTCAGAAGAGCTAGATGAATCTCCTCTGCACAAGCAAGGAAGAAGTTGATTCTCTTCAAAAGGTAGGACATTTTCAGATTTATACTTGAGTTGCTTTTTAATTTTGAAATCTGGGGGTGTGGATTTGCTGTGTTAATGTCTGTGGATTTTGGGGTGAATGTGAGGGAGTGTGTTTGCTGTGTGTGTGTTTTTGGACTTTAAGCTCCAAAAAAATTACTTCTGTCGGATGGCGCATTCTTGCACAATAAAAGAAAAAGAACAGCGAAGTGTTGTGTGCCCTCATTCTGAGGAGAAATGAAAGCAGCACATCATTATTGTGTGCAGAACTGGCCAGCTGAATGTGTTAGCTGAGCAACCAATGTCTCAGGCTTTAAGCTGTAAACTATGGGTCCCATCTGATGTGCATGCTCAAGCTTGAAGACAGAAAGTGAAAAATGTGTTGCATGGACCTCTTCATGGGAGCCTGGAGGAGAAGGCGAGGAGCTCCCTCAGAAGAGCTAGATGAATCTCCTCTGCACAAGCAAGGAAGAAGTTGATTCTCTTCAAAAGGTAGGACATTTTCAGATTTATACTTGAGTTGCTTTTTAATTTTGATATCTGGGGGTGTGGATTTGCTGTGTTAATGTCTGTGGATTTTGGGGTGAATGTGAGGGAGTGTGTTTGCTGTGTGTGTGTTTTTGGACTTTAAGCTCCAAAAAATTACTTCTATCTGATGGCGCATTCTTGCACAATAAAAGAAAAAGACGAACAGCGAAGTGTTGTGTGCCCTCATTCTGAGGAGATATGAAAGCAGCACATCATTATTGTGTGCAAAGCTGGCCAGCGGAATGTGTTGGCTGAGCGACCAATGTCTCGGGCTTTAAGTTGTAGACTATGGGTCCCGTCTGATGTGCATGCTCAACCTTGAAGACAGAAAGTGAGAAATGTGTTGCATGGACCTCTTCATCGGAGCCTGGAGGAGAAGGCGAGGAGTTCCCTCAGAAGAGCTAGATGAATCTCCTCTGCACAAGCAAGGAAGAAGTTGATTCTCTTCAAAAGGTAGGACATTTTCAAATGTATACTTGAGTTGCTTTTTAATTTTGAAATCTGGGGGTGTGGATTTGCTGTGTTAATGTCTGTGGATTTTGGGGTGAATGTGAGGGAGTGTGTTTGCTGTGTGTGTGTTTTTGGACTTTAAGCTCCAAAAAATTACTTCTGTCTGATGGCGCATTCTTGCACCATAAAAGAAAAAGAAGAACAGCGAAGTGTTGTGTGCCCTCATTCTGAGGAGAAATGAAAGCAGCACATCATTATTGTGTGCAGAACTGGCCAGCTGAATGTGTTGGCTGAGCGACCAATGTCTCGGGCTTTAAGCTGTAAACTATGGGTACCGTCTGATGTGCATGCTCAAGCTTGAAGACAGAAAGTGAGAAATGTGTTGCACGGACCTCTTCATCGGAGACTGGAGGAGAAGGCGAGGAGTTCCCTCAGAAGAGCTAGATGAATCTCCTCTGCACAAGCAAGGAAGAAGTTGATTCTCTTCAAAAGGTAGGACATTTTCAGATTTATACTTGAGTTGCTTTTTAATTTTAAAATCTGGGGGTGTTGATTTGCTGTGTTAATGTCTGTGGATTTTGGGGTGAATGTGAGGGAGTGTGTTTGCTGTGTGTGTGTTTTTGGACTTTAAGCTCCAAAAAATTACTTCAGTCTGATGGCGCATTCTTGCACAATAAAAGAAAAAGAAGAACAGCGAAGTGTTGTGTGCCCTCATTCTGAGGAGAAATGAAAGCAGCACATCATTATTGTGTGCAGAACTGGCCAGCTGAATGTGTTGGCTGAGCGACCAATGTCTCGGGCTTTAAGCTGTAAACTATGGGTACCGTCTGATGTGCATGCTCAAGCTTGAAGACAGAAAGTGAGAAATGTGTTGCATGGACCTCTTCATCGGAGCCTGGAGGTGAAGGCGAGGAGTTCCCTCAGAAGAGCTAGATGAATCTCCTCTGCACAAGCAAGGAAGAAGTTGATTCTCTTCAAAAGGTAGGACATTTTCAGATTTATACTTGAGTTGCTTTTTAATTTTGAAATCTGGGGGTGTGGATTTGCTGTGTTAATGTCTGTGGATTTTGGGGTGAATGTGAGGGAGTGTGTTTGCTGTGTGGGTGTTTTTGGACTTTAAGCTCCAAAAAATTACTTCTGTCTGATGGCGCATTCTTGCACAATAAAAGAAAAAGAAGAACAGCGAAGTGTTGTGTGCCCTCATTCTGAGGAGAAATGAAAGCAGCACATCATTATTGTGTGCAGAACTGGCCAGCTGAATGTGTTGGCTGAGCGACCAATGTCTCGGGCTTTAAGCTGTAAACTATGGGTACCGTCTGATGTGCATGCTCAAGCTTGAAGACAGAAAGTGAGAAATGTGTTGCATGGACCTCTTCATCGGAGCCTGGAGGAGAAGGCGAGGAGTTCCCTCAGAAGAGCTAGATGAATCTCCTCTGCACAAGCAAGGAAGAAGTTGATTCTTTTCAAAAGGTAGGACATTTTCAGATTTATACTTGAGTTGCTTTTTAATTTTGAAATCTGGGGGTGTGGATTTGCTGTGTTAATGACTGGGGATTTTGGGGTGAATGTGAGGGAGTGTGTTTGCTGTGTGGGTGTTTTTGGACTTTAAGCTCCAAAAAATTACTTCTGTCTGATGGCGCATTCTTGCACCATAAAAGAAAAAGACGAACAGCGAAGTGTTGTGTGCCCTCATTCTGAGGAGAAATGAAAGCAGCACATCATTATTGTGTGCAGAACTGGCCAGCTGAATGTGTTGGCTGAGCGACCAATGTCTCAGGCTTTAAGCTGTAAACTATGGGTACCGTCTGATGTGCATGCTCAAGCTTGAAGACAGAAAGTGAGAAATGTATTGCACGGACCTCTTCATCGAAGCCTGGAGGATAAGGCGAGGAGTTCCCTCAGAAGAGCTAGATGAATCTCCTCTGCACAAGCAAGGAAGAAGTTGATTCTCTTCAAAAGGTAGGACATTTTCAGATTTATACTTGAGTTGCTTTTTAATTTTGAAATCTGGGGGTGTGGATTTGCTGTGTTAATGTCTGTGGATTTTGGGGTGAATGTGAGGGAGTGTGTTTGCTGTGTGTGTGTTTTTGGACTTTAAGCTCCAAAAAATTACTTCTGTCGGATGGCGCATTCTTGCACAATAAAAGAAAAAGACGAACAGCGAAGTGTTGTGTGCCCTCATTCTGAGGAGATATGAAAGCAGCACATCATTATTGTGTGCAAAGCTGGCCAGCGGAATGTGTTGGCTGAGCGACCAATGTCTCGGGCTTTAAGTTGTAGACTATGGGTCCCGTCTGATGTGCATGCTCAACCTTGAAGACAGAAAGTGAGAAATGTGTTGCATGGACCTCTTCATCGGAGCCTGGAGGAGAAGGCGAGGAGTTCCCTCAGAAGAGCTAGATGAATCTCCTCTGCACAAGCAAGGAAGAAGTTGATTCTCTTCAAAAGGTAGGACATTTTCAAATGTATACTTGAGTTGCTTTTTAATTTTGAAATCTGGGGGTATGGATTTGCTGTGTTAATGTCTGTGGATTTTGGGGTGAATGTGAGGGAGTGTGTTTGCTGTGTGTGTGTTTTTGGACTTTAAGCTCCAAAAAATTACTTCTGTCTGATGGCGCATTCTTGCACCATAAAAGAAAAAGAAGAACAGCGAAGTGTTGTGTACCCTCATTCTGAGGAGAAATGAAAGCAGCACATCATTATTGTGTGCAGAACTGGCCAGCTGAATGTGTTGGCTGAGCGACCAATGTCTCAGGCTTTAAGCTGTAAACTATGGGTCCCGTCTGATGTGCATGGTCAAGCTTGAAGACAGAAAGTGAGAAATGTGTTGCACGGACCTCTTCATCGGAGCCTGGAGGAGAAGGCGAGGAGTTCCCTCAGAAGAGCTAGATGAATCTCCTCTGCACAAGCAAGGAAGAAGTTGATTCTCTTCAAAAAGAAGGACATTTTCAGATTTATACTTGAGTTGCTTTTTAATTTTGAAATCTGGGGGTGTGGATTTGCTGTGTTAATGTCTGTGGATTTTGGGTTGAATGTGAGGGAGTGTGTTTGCTGTGTGTGTGTTTTTGGACTTTAAGCTCCAAAAAATTACTTCTGTCTGAATGCGCATTCTTGCAGAATAAAAGAAAAAGAAGAACAGCGAAGTGTTGTGTGCCCTCATTCTGAGGAGAAATGAAAGCAGCACATCATTATTGTGTGCAAAGCTGGCCAGCGGAATGTGTTGGCTGAGCGACCAATGTTTCGGGCTTTAAGCTTTAAACTATGGGTCCCGTCTGATGTGCACGCTCAACCTTGAAGACAGAAAGTGAGAAATGTGTTGCATGGACCTCTTCATCGGAGCCTGGAGGAGAAGGCGAGGAGTTCCCTCAGAAGAGCTAGATGAATCTCCTCTGCACAAGCAAGGAAGAAGTTGATTCTCTTCAAAAGGTAGGACATTTTCAAATGTATACTTGAGTTGCTTTTTAATTTTGAAATCTGGGGGTGTGGATTTGCTGTGTTAATGTCTGTGGATTTTGGGGTGAATGTGAGGGAGTGTGTTTGCTGTGTGTGTGTTTTTGGACTTTAAGCTCCAAAAAATTACTTCTGTCTGATGGCGCATTCTTGCACCATAAAAGAAAAAGAAGAACAGCGAAGTGTTGTGTACCCTCATTCTGAGGAGAAATGAAAGCAGCACATCATTAATGTGTGCAGAACTGGCCAGCTGAATGTGTTGGCTGAGCGAACAATGTCTCAGGCTTTAAGCTGTAAACTATGGGTCCCGTCTGATGTTCATGGTCAAGCTTGAAGACAGAAAGTGAGAAATGTGTTGCACGGACCTCTTCATCGGAGCCTGGAGGAGAAGGCGAGGAGTTCCCTCAGAAGAGCTAGATGAATCTCCTCTGCACAAGCAAGGAAGAAGTTGATTCTCTTCAAAAGGTAGGACATTTTCAGATTTATACTTGAGTTGCTTTTTAATTTTGAAATCTGGGGGTGTGGATTTGCTGTGTTAATGTCTGTGGATTTTGGGTTGAATGTGAGGGAGTGTGTTTGCTGTGTGTGTGTTTTTGGACTTTAAGCTCCAAAAAATTACTTCTGTCTGAATGCGCATTCTTGCAGAATAAAAGAAAAAGAAGAACAGCGAAGTGTTGTGTGCCCTCATTCTGAGGAGAAATGAAAGCAGCACATCATTATTGTGTGCAAAGCTGGCCAGCGGAATGTGTTGGCTGAGCGACCAATGTCTCGGGCTTTAAGCTGTAAACTATGGGTCCCGTCTGATGTGCACGCTCAACCTTGAAGACAGAAAGTGAGAAATGTGTTGCATGGACCTCTTCATCGGAGCCTGGAGGAGAAGGCGAGGAGTTCCCTCAGAAGAGCTAGATGAATCTCCTCTGCACAAGCAAGGAAGAAGTTGATTCTCTTCAAAAGGTAGGACATTTTCAGATTTATACTTGAGTTGCTTTTTAATTTTGAATTCTGGGGGTGTGGATTTGCTGTGTTAATGTCTGTGGATTTTGGGGTGAATGTGAAGACTGTGTTTGCTGTGTGTGTGTTTTTTGACTTTAAGCTCCAAAAAATTACTTCTGTCTGATGGCGCATTCTTGCACAATAAAAGAAAAAAAACAGCGAAGTGTTGTGTGCCCTCATTCTGAGGAGAAATTAAAGCAGCACATCATTATTGTGTGCAGAACTGGCTAGCTGAATGAGTTGGCTGAGCGACCAATGTCTCAGGCTTTAAGCTGTAAACTATGGGTCCCGTCTGATGTGCATGCTCCAACTTGAAGACAGAAAGTGAGAAATGTGTTGCACGGACCTCTTCATGGGAGCCTGGAGGAGAAGGCGAGGAGTTCCCTCAGAAGAGCTAGATGAATCTCCTCTGCACAAGCAAGGAAGAAGTTGATTCTCTTCAAAAGGTAGGACATTTTCAGATTTATACTTGAGTTGCTTTTTAATTTTGAAATTTGGGGGTGTGGATTTGCTGTGTTAATGTCTGTGGATTTTGGGTTGAATGTGAAGACGGTGTTTGCTGTGTGTGTGTTTTTGGACTTTAAGCTCCAAAAAATTACTTCTGTCTGATGGCGCATTCTTGCACAATAAAAGAAAAAGACGAACAGCGAAGTGTTGTGTGCCCTCATTCTGAGTAGAAATGAAAGCAGCACATCATTATTGTGTGCAAAACTGGCCAGCGGAATGTGTTGGCTGAGCGACCAATGTCTCGGACTTTAAGCTGTAAACTATGGGTCCCGTCTGATGTGCATGCTCAAGCTTGAAGACAGAAAGGGAGAAATGTGTTGCACGGACCTCTTCATCGGAACCTGGAGGAAAAGGCGAGGAGTTTCCTCAGAAGAGCAAGATGAATCTCCTCTGCACAAGCAAGGAAGAAGTTGATTCTCTTCAAAAGGTAGGACATTTTCAGATTTATACTTGAGTTGCTTTTTAATTTTGAAATCTGGGGGTGTGGATTTGCTGTGTTAATGTCTGTGGATTTTGGGTTGAATGTGAGGGAGTGTGTTTGCTGTGTGTGTGTTTTTGGACTTTAAGCTCCAAAAAATTACTTCTGTCTGATGGCGCATTCTTGCACAATAAAAGAAAAAGACGAACAGCGAAGTGTTGTGTGCCCTCATTCTGAGGAGAAATGAAAGCAGCACATCATTATTGTGTGCAAAGCTGGCCAGCGGAATGTGTTGGCTGAGCGACCAATGTTTCGGGCTTTAAGCTGTAAACTATGGGTCCCGTCTGATGTGCACGCTCAACCTTGAAGACAGAAAGTGAGAAATGTGTTGCATGGACCTCTTCATCGGAGCCTGGAGGAGAAGGCGAGGAGTTCCCTCAGAAGAGCTAGATGAATCTCCTCTGCACAAGCAAGGAAGAAGTTGATTCTCTTCAAAAGGTAGGACATTTTCAAATGTATACTTGAGTTGCTTTTTAATTTTGAAATCTGGGGGTGTGGATTTGCTGTGTTAATGTCTGTGGATTTTGGGGTGAATGTGAGGGAGTGTGTTTGCTGTGTGTGTGTTTTTGGACTTTAAGCTCCAAAAAATTACTTCTGTCTGATGGCGCATTCTTGCACCATAAAAGAAAAAGAAGATCAGCGAAGTGTTGTGTACCCTCATTCTGAGGAGAAATGAAAGCAGCACATCATTAATGTGTGCAGAACTGGCCAGCTGAATGTGTTGGCTGAGCGACCAATGTCTCGGGCTTTAAGCTGTAAACTATGGGTACCGTCTGATGTTCATGGTCAAGCTTGAAGACAGAAAGTGAGAAATGTGTTGCACAGACCTCTTCATCGGAGCCTGGAGGAGAAGGCGAGGAGTTCCCTCAGAAGAGCTAGATGAATCTCCTCTGCACAAGCAAGGAAGAAGTTGATTCTCTTCAAAAGGTAGGACATTTTCAGATTTATACTTGAGTTGCTTTTTAATTTTGAAATCTGGGGGTGTGGATTTGTTGTGTTAATGTCTGTGGATTTTGGGTTGAATGTGAGGGAGTGTGTTTGCTGTGTGTGTGTTTTTGGACTTTAAGCTCCAAAAAATTACTTCTGTCTGAATGCGCATTCTTGCAGAATAAAAGAAAAAGAAGAACAGCGAAGTGTTGTGTGCCCTCATTCTGAGGAGAAATGAAAGCAGCACATCATTATTGTGTGCAAAGCTGGCCAGTGGAATGTGTTGGCTGAGCGACCAATGTCTCGGGCTTTAAGCTGTAAACTATGGGTCCCGTCTGATGTGCACGCTCAACCTTGAAGACAGAAAGTGAGAAATGTGTTGCATGGACCTCTTCATCGGAGCCTGGAGGAGAAGGCGAGGAGTTCCCTCAGAAGAGCTAGATGAATCTCCTCTGCACAAGCAAGGAAGAAGTTGATTCTCTTCAAAAGGTAGGACATTTTCAAATGTATACTTGAGTTGCTTTTTAATTGTGAAATCTGGGGGTGTGGATTTGTTGTGTTAATGTCTGTGGATTTTGGGTTGAATGTGAGGGAGTGTGTTTGCTGTGTGTGTGTTTTTGGACTTTAAGCTCCAAAAAATTACTTCTGTCTGAATGCGCATTCTTGCAGAATAAAAGAAAAAGAAGAACAGCGAAGTGTTGTGTGCCCTCATTCTGAGGAGAAATGAAAGCAGCACATCATTATTGTGTGCAAAGCTGGCCAGCGGAATGTGTTGGCTGAGCGACCAATGTCTCGGGCTTTAAGCTGTAAACTATGGGTCCCGTCTGATGTGCACGCTCAACCTTGAAGACAGAAAGTGAGAAATGTGTTGCATGGACCTCTTCATCGGAGCCTGGAGGAGAAGGCGAGGAGTTCCCTCAGAAGAGCTAGATGATTTTCCTCTGCACAAGCAAGGAAGAAGTTGATTCTCTTCAAAAGGTAGGACATTTTCAGATTTATACTTGAGTTGCTTTTTAATTTTGAAATCTGGGGGTGTGGATTTGCTGTGTTAATGTCTGTGGATTTTGGGGTGAATGTGAGGGAGTGTGTTTGGTGTGTGTGTGTTTTTGGACTTTAAGCTCCAAAAAATTACTTCTGTCTGATGGCGCATTCTTGCACAATAAAAGAAAAAGAAGAACAGCGAAGTGTTGTGTGCCCTCATTCTGAGGAGAAATGAAAGCAGCACATCATTATTGTGTGCAGAACTGGCCAGCTGAATGTGTTGGCTGAGCGACCAATGTCTCGGGCTTTAAGCTGTAAACTATGGGTACCGTCTGATGTGCATGCTCAAGCTTGAAGACAGAAAGTGAGAAATGTGTTGCACGGACCTCTTCATCGGAGCCTGGAGGAGAAGGCGAGGAGTTCCTTCAGAAGAGCTAGATGAACCTCCTCTGCACAAGCAAGGAAGAAGTTGATTCTCTTCAAAAGGTAGGACATTTTCAGATTTATACTTGAGTTGCTTTTTAATTTTGAAATCTGGGGGTGTGGATTTGCTGTGTTAATGTCTGTGGATTTTGGGTTGAATGTGAGGGAGTGTGTTTGCTGTGTGTGTGTTTTTGGACTTTAAGCCCCAAAAAATTACTTCTGTCTGATGGCGCATTCTTGCACAATAAAAGAAAAAGACGAACAGCGAAGTGTTGTGTGCCCTCATTCTGAGGAGAAATGAAAGCAGCACATCATTATTGTGTGCAGAACTGGCCAGCGGAATTTGTTGGCTGAGCGACTAATGTCTCGGGCTTTAAGCTGTAAACTATGGGTCCCGTCTGATGTGCATGCTCAACTTTGAAGACAGAAAGTGAGAAATGTGTTGCATGGACCTCTTCATCGGAGCCTGGAGGAGAAGGTGAGGAGTTCCCTCAGAAGAGCTAGATGAATCTCCTCTGCACAAGCAAGGAAGAAGTTGATTCTCTTCAAAAGGTAGGACATTTTCAGATTGATACTTGAGTTACTTTTTAATTTTGAATTCTGGGGGTGTGGATTTGCTGTGTTAATGTCTGTGGATTTTGGGGTGAATGTGAAGACTGTGTTTGCTGTGTGTGTGTTTTTGGACTTTAAGCTCCAAAAAATTACTTCTGTCTGATGGCGCATTCTTGCACAATAAAAGAAAAAAAACAGCGAAGTGTTGTGTGCCCTCATTCTGAGGAGAAATTAAAGCAGCACATCATTATTGTGTGCAGAACTGGCTAGCTGAATGAGTTGGCTGAGCGACCAATGTCTCAGGCTTTAAGCTGTAAACCAATGGTCCCGTCTGATGTGCATGCTCCAACTTGAAGACAGAAAGTGAGAAATGTGTTGCACGGACCTCTTCATGGGAGCCTGGAGGAGAAGGCGAGGAGTTCCCTCAGAAGAGCTAGATGAATCTCCTCTGCACAAGCAAGGAAGAAGTTGATTCTCTTTAAAAGGTAGGACATTTTCAGATTTATACTTGAGTTGCTTTTTAATTTTGAAATTTGGGGGTGTGGATTTGCTGTGTTAATGTCTGTGGATTTTGGGGTGAATGTGAAGACGGTGTTTGCTGTGTGTGTGTTTTTGGACTTTAAGCTCCAAAAAATTACTTCTGTCTGATGGCTCATTCTTGCACAATAAAAGAAAAAGAAGAACAGCGAAGTGTTGTGTGCCCTCATTCTGAGGAGAAATGAAAGCAGCACATCATTTTTGTGTGCAGAACTGGCCAGCTGAATTTGTTGGCTGAGCGACCAATGTCTCGGACTTTAAGCTGTAAACTATGGGTCCCGTCTGATGTGCATGCTCAAGCTTGAAGACAGAAAGGGAGAAATGTGTTGCACGGACCTCTTCATCGGAACCTGGAGGAATAGGCGAGGAGTTTCCTCAGAAGAGCAAGATGAATCTCCTCTGCACAAGCAAGGAAGAAGTTGATTCTCTTCAAAAGGTAGGACATTTTCAGATTTATACTTGAGTTGCTTTTTAATTTTGAAATCTGGGGGTGTGGATTTGCTGTGTTAATGTCTGTGGATTTTGGGTTGAATGTGAGGGAGTGTGTTTGCTGTGTGTGTTTTTGGACTTTAAGCTCCAAAAAATTACTTCTGTCTGATGGCGCATTCTTGCACAATAAAAGAAAAAGACGAACAGCGAAGTGTTGTGTGCCCTCATACTGAGGAGAAATGAAAGCAGCACATCATTATTGTGTGCAAAGCTGGCCAGCGGAATGTGTTGGCTGAGCGACCAATGTCTCGAGCTTTAAGCTGTAGACTATGGGTCCCGTCTGATGTGCATGCTCAACCTTGAAGACAGAAAGTGAGAAATGTGTTGCATGGACCTCTTCATCGGAGCCTGGAGGAGAAGGCGAGGAGTTCCCTCAGAAGAGCTAGATGAATCTCCTCTGCACAAGCAAGGAAGAAGTTTATTCTCTTCAAAAGGTAGGACATTTTCAGATTTATACTTGAGTTGCTTTTTAATTTTGAAATCTGGGGGTGTGGATTTGCTGTGTTAATGTCTGTGGATTTTGGGGTGAATGTGAGGGAGTGTGTTTGCTGTGTGTGTGTTTTTGGACTTTAAGCTCCAAAAAATTACTTCTGTCTGATGGCGCATTCTTGCACAATAAAAGAAAAAGAAGAACAGCGAAGTGTTGTGTGCCCTCATTCTGAGGAGAAATGAAAGCAGCACATCATTATTGTGTGCAGAACTGGCCAGCGGAATGTGTTGGCTGAGCGACCAATGTCTCAGGCTTTAAGCTGTAAACTATGGGTCCCGTCTGATGTGCATGCTCAAGTTTGAAGACAGAAAGTGAGAAATGTGTTGCACAGACCTCTTCATCGGAGCCTGGAGGAGAAGGCGAGGAGTTCCCTCAGAAGAGCTAGATGAATCTCCTCTGCACAAGCAAGGAAGAAGTTGATTCTCTTCAAAAGGTAGGACATTTTCAGATTTATACTTGAGTTGCTTTTTAATTTTGAAATCTGGGGGTGTGGATTTGCTGTGTTAATGTCTGTGGATTTTGGGGTGAATGTGAGGGAGTGTGTTTGCTGTGTGTGTGTTTTTGGACTTTAAGCTCCACAAAATTACTTCTGTCTGATGGCGCATTCTTGCACCAAAAAAGAAAAAGAACAGCGAAGTGTTGTGTGCCCTCATTCTGAGGAGAAATGAAAGCAGCACATCATTATTGTGTGCAGAACTGGCCAGCTGAATGTGTTGGCTGAGCGACCAATGTCTCAGGCTTTAAAGCGGAGTTCCGGGCACAAAAACTATTTTTTTTTGTGCCCCTCCGCTAGGTAGAGCTCACCTGAAAAGGAATTGGATAGTTATTTTTATTTTTTTTTGTTTACTCACCTTTTTATTGAAGATCGTATATACTCACCTATGACTGCTTCCTCCTCCAGCGCCGAGGCTCACCTCGTCACTTCCTGCCTCGCGATGATTCCTGGGAGCTAAACGTCATAGCTCCCAGGAATCAATGCGACGGCACCGGCCCCGCTCGTCATTTCCGGGCGACGCCGCATTCCCCTGCTAAACAGCTTCTGGGCATGCCCAGAAGCTGTTTAGGAATGCGGCGCTGCACCGGAAGTGACGAGAGGGGCCGGTGCAGTGCATTCTGGGACACGAAGACGCGGAAGAAGACAGAGAAGAGGACCGCGCCGGCTTCAGCTGCCCACAACAGAGATGGAAACGCTGTGGAAGAAATTTTCTAAGTAAGTATTTCTTCTAAAAGGTAAGTGCGAACCGGGACAGATCAGAGGCTAGCCATTGTGGAATGTGCTATCCCTGACTGACCCGGGGGTATGTTCAGCAAAAAAACATTTCTGTGCCCGGAACTCTGCTTTAAGCTGTAAACTATGGGTCCCGTCTGATGTGCATGCTCAAGCTTGAAGACAGAAATTGAGAAATGTGTTGCATGGTCCTCTTCATCGGAGCCTGGAGAAGAAGGCGAGGAGTTCCCTCAGAAGAGCTAGATGAATCTCCTCTGCACAAGCAAGGAAGAAGTTGATTCTCTTCAAAAGGTAGGACATTTTCAGATTTATACTTGAGTTGCTTTTTAATTTTGAAATCTGGGGGTGTGGATTTGCTGTGTTAATGTCTGTGGATTTTGGGATGAATGTGAGGGAGTGTGTTTGCTGTGTGTGTGTTTTTGGACTTTAAGCTCCAAAAAATTACTTCTGTCTGATGGCGCATTCTTGCACAATAAAGGAAAAAGAAGAACAGCGAAGTGTTGTGTGCCCTCATTCTGAGGAGAAATGAAAGCAGCACATCATTATTGTGTGCAGAACTGGCCAGCGGAATGTGTTGGCTGAGCGACCAATGTCTCGGGCTTTAAGCTGTAAACTATGGGTCCCGTCTGATGTGCATGCTCAAGCTTGAAGACAGAAAGTGAGAAATGTGTTGCATGGACCTCTTCATCGGAGCCTGGAGGAGAAGGCGAGGAGTTCCCTCAGAAGAGATAGATGAATCTCCTCTGCACAAGCAAGGAAGAAGTTTATTCTCTTCAAAAGGTAGGACATTTTCAGATTTATACTTGAGTTGCTTTTTAATTTTGAAATCTGGGGGTGTGGATTTGCTGTGTTAATGTCTGTGGATTTTGGGGTGAATGTGAGGGAGTGTGTTTGCTGTGTGTGTGTTTTTGGACTTTAAGCTCCAAAAAATTACTTCTGTCTGATGGCGCATTCTTGCACAATAAAAGAAAAAGAAGAACAGCGAAGTGTTGTGTGCCCTCATTCTGAGGAGAAATGAAAGCAGCACATCATTATTGTGTGCAGAACTGGCCAGCGGAATGTGTTGGCTGAGCGACCAATGTCTCAGGCTTTAAGCTGTAAACTATGGGTCCCGTCTGATGTGCATGCTCAAGCTTGAAGACAGAAAGTGAGAAATGTGTTGCACAGACCTCTTCATCGGAGCCTGGAGGAGAAGGCGAGGAGTTCCCTCAGAAGAGCTAGATGAATCTCCTCTGCACAAGCAAGGAAGAAGTTGATTCTCTTCAAAAGGTAGGACATTTTCAGATTTATACTTGAGTTGCTTTTTAATTTTGAAATCTGGGGGTGTGGATTTGCTGTGTTAATGTCTGTGGATTTTAAGGGTGAATGTGAGGGAGTGTGTTTGCTGTGTGTGTGATTTTGGACTTTAAGCTCCAAAAAATTACTTCTGTCTGATGGCGCATTCTTGCATAATAAAAGAAAAAGAAGAACAGCGAAGTGTTGTGTGCCCTCATTCTGAGGAGAAATTAAAGCAGCACATCATTATTGTGTTCAGAACTGGCCAGCTGAACGTGTTGACTGAGCGAAGAATGTCTCGGGCTTTAAGCTTAGAACTTTTGGCTTTGTCTTTTGTGCATGTTCAAACATGAAGACAGAAAGTGAAAAATGTGCTGCACGGACCTCTTCATCAGAGCCTGGAGGAGAAGGCTAGGAGTTCCCTCAGAAGAGCTAGATGAATCTCCTCTGCCCAAGCAAGGAAGAAGTTGATCCTCTTCAAAAGGTAGGACCTTTTCAGATCCATGCTTGAGTTGCTTTTTAATTTTGAAATCTGGGGGTATGGATTTGCTGTGTTAATGTCTGTGGATTTTGGGGTGAATGTGAGGGAGTGTGTTTGCTGTGTGTGTGTTTTTGGACTTTAAGCTCCAAAAAATTACTTCTGTCTGATGGTGCATTTTTGCACAATAAAAGAAAAAGAACAGCGAAGTGTTGTGTGCCCTCATTCTGAGGGGAAATTAAAGCAGCACGTCCTTATTATTGTGTGCAGAAATGGCCAGCTGAGCATATAGGCTGAGTGACCAAAGTCTCGTTCCTTAAGCTTAGAACTATTGCTCTCGTCTTTTGTGCATGATCAAAATGAAGACAGAGAGTGAGAAATGTGTTACATGGACCTGTTCATCGGAGCCTGGAGGAGAATGCGAGGAGCTCCCTCAGAAGAGCTAGATGAATCTGCTGAACCCCAAGCATAGAAGAAGTTGATCCTCTTCAAAAGGTAGGACCTTTTCAGAATTATACGTGAGTTGCTTTTTAAATTTGAAAGCTGGGGGTGTGGATTTGCTGTGTCAATGTCTGTGGAATTTGGGGTGAGGGAGTGTTTTTGCTGTGTTTGTGATTTTGGTCTTTAAGCTCCAGAAAATTACTTCTGTCTGATGGCGCATTTTTGCGCAATAAAAGAACAGTGAAGTGTTGTGTGCCCTCATTCTGAGGAAGAATGAAAGCAGCACGTCCTTATTATTGTGTGCAGAACTGGCCAGCTGAACGTGTTGGCTGAGCGACCAAGGTCCCGTTCCTTAAGCTGAGAGCTATTGGTCTCGTCTTTTGTGCATGTTCAAACATGAAGACAGAAAGTGAGAAATGGGTTGCACAGACCTCTTCATCGGAGCCTGGAAGAGAAAGCGAGGATTTTACGCAGTAGAGCTAGATTAATCTCCTGAACTCCAAGCAAAGAAGAAGTTGACCCTCTTCAAAAGGTAGGAACTTTTCAGATCCATACTGGAGTTGCTTTTGGATTTGGAAAGGTGGGGGTGTGGATTTGTTGTGTCAATGTGTGTGGATATTTGGGAGGGGAAGGAGAGGGAGGGTGGGTTTCCTGTGTGTGTGTGATTTTGGGCTTTAAGCTCCAAAATGTTTCTGATGGTGCATTCTAAAAGAAAAAGGAGAGCAGCGAAGTGTTGCGTGCCCTCATTTTGAGAAGGACTGAAAGCAGCACATCCTTATTATGGTGTGCATCACTGGCCAGCTGAACATATTGGCTGAGCGACCAATGTCTCGGGCTTTAAGCTGTAAACTATGGGTCCCGTCTGATGTGCATGCTCAAGCTTGAAGACAGAAAGTGAGAAATGTGTTGCACGGACCTCTTCTTTGGAGCCTGGAGGAGAAAGCAAGGAGTTCCCTCAGAAGAGCTAGAAGAATCTCCTCTGCACAAGCAAAGAAGAAGTTGATCCTCTTCGAAAGGTAGGACCTTTTCAGATTTATACTTGAGTTGCTTTTTTTAATTTTGAAAGCTGGGGGTGTTGATTTTCTGTGTTAATGTCTGTGGATTTTGGGGTGAAGGTGAGGGAGTGTGTTTGCTGTGTGTGTTCGTGATTTCTGTCTGATGGCGCATTCAAAAAGAAGAACAGTGAAGTGTTGTGTGCCCTCATTCTGAGCAGGAATGAAAGCAGCACATCTTTATTATGGTGTGCAGAACTGGCCAGCTGAACGTGTTGGCTGAGCGGCCAATAATGTCCCGGGCTTTAAGTTTGGAACTATTGGTCTCGTCTTTTGTACATATTCAAACATGAAGATAGAAAGTGAGAAATGTGTTGCATGGACCTCTTCATTGGAGCCTGGAGGAGAAGGTGAGGAGTTCCCTCAGAAGAGCTAGATGAATGTGTGTGGATTGGGGGGGGGGGGGGGATGAGGGAGGTGTGGGTTTGCTGTGTGTGTGATTTTTCGACTTTAAGCTCCGAAATATTACTCTGTCTGATGGTGCTTTCTTGCGCTATAAAAGTATAGCACCCTCCTAGACAGGTGCTAGGAAAAAGAATCTAATGCTCCTGCTGCTTATCAGGGGAGCATGATCTTTAGTTAGGCCTGCTCTCTGTGCTCAGTGTGTATTCATCTGGTCTGAAGGCGTGTCCCCACTGTATACAATAGAGAGGCCTGTTGGACACTGGAGGAAACCTGGCCAATGATGCACAAGCTTTTGTACTGTCCCAGTGGGTTGGCACCTGAAGAGGTAAATCGTGGGATTGATGATAAAAGAGGGGAGCGCATAAGGCAGGATGTCTTTTGGCGGGAGCAAAGTCCCAGGAGGAGGTGGCTGGCTGTCTCTCCTCCTGTAGGTGTGAGGAAGGTGGTTCAGGCAGTCGGCCTAGTGAACTGGGTGTGCGTGGAGCTGAGCTGCAGAGGATCCAGAGTGCTGACTAGTGGAGTTGCTGGCAATGACTTTTGGGAAAAACAGTACCGTGAGTACCAGGAGTTCTGCCTAAGGGTCTGCCTAGGAGAGGGGACCATTCCAGAGAAGTCATGGGATCAAGGAGCTAGCTCACACAGGAAGTGTATCAGTAAAGGGGGTGCCGTGTAGTTGACCCAGAAGTATAGGAACAAAGGGGGTGCCAGGAAGGACCCTGAAGATTGTTCTGCAGTACAGTACAGTTTACCTCATTCTACAGTTTACCTCAGGAAGCTCACCTAATTCTACTTCACAGTCAAGGGCAAAGTGAAGCAACGGCCTAGCCATGACTAGAGTTACACAGTGTTACTCAACGTTATTCAAGTCGTCTCAGCTAATTGTGCGTAGCTGTATAAAGTTGGAGTATCCCACTCATTCCCTTTTCCCATCCAAGTTCTAAATAAAACATAAAAAAACAAAGCTTTTGAAAAAAAAAAAAAAACAAAGCTACTGGACTGTTTCCTGACTGAGCTGAAACACTTGGGAAAATGTTAAACTGTCATGTCATTGCTAATGGTAACCCAGGGGAACCCGTATTCAGCAGCTCCCAAAGGGAGTAGTGCTACATTTTATTTAAATGTTATAGTCATGCTTATTTGAATGGTCGGAGTTCTACTTTAAACTTGTTGTAGTGAAAGTCTCTGTGTATCTGAGATATTCTTGCTATAAATTTCCTCCCATTTTTTCTGAAGTCCTGGGAATGCTTGTTGGCTAAATAGTATTTTGTTATTCTGGGATGTTTGCTATCCTGTTGTAATATACACACCTATTTCCTGTATGTGAAGGTATATTTTTAAGTGTTTTTGCTGACGTGTATAGACTGGAAATATATCCTGTTTTTTGAATATCCTATATAAGACACAAAGAATGAAAATAACGGAATTTTTGTAAAATCTTACCGTAAAATTCCTTTCTCTGAGTCCTCCGACAGTCGCCGCCCACTCACAAGTCTTCACCAATGGGTATTGACCTTTGCTCCACAGGAGTAGCTAGGCACAAGATTTGTTAATAACAAAAGCTTTTAGCATAGACACACCCCTAGGGGCTGTCCCCTTAGTCAATACCTCCCTGCACCAGCATTCCCAACTCAGTTTGGTAGCATAGCAGGAAGAGTACACAAAAACCCCAAAAGAGGGGCGGGGGGCGGCGACTGTCGGAGGACTCAGAGAAAGGAATTTTACGGTAAGATTTTACAAAAATTCAGTTTTCTCTTACGTCCTCCGACAGTCGCCGCCCACTCACAAGTCTTCACCAATGGGATGTCCCAAAGCAGTGTAGACCTGAGGGGTGGGAGACGCAGCCGCAATAAAAGGCAACGCAGTACCCACATCAGAGAAAGGAACCTTACACACAGTAAGAGAACCAACTGGGCAACAGGAAAACGTGCTCAACAGGAGCAACAACCCAGGAAAAACAAGTAATCCAGGGGTAAAACACCCCAACAGCCAAGGACCCAAAAACAAGGGTCCCTAAGGCACTGCCGCACTGAGAACTTTACGGCCAAAGGAGGCATCGGCCGATGCCTGAACATCCACCTTATAAAACTTTGAGAAGGTGTGAACGGACGACCAAGTCACTGCCTTACACACCTGGGCCACAGAAGCCTGATGCCGGAAAGCCCAAGACGTACTCAACGACCTGGTAGAGTGCGCTTTTACAGGGAAGGGAGGAACCCTCTCCTTCAAGGCATAGGCCTGCACAATGGTTTGTCTAATCCATTTGGCGATAGTCGCAGCCGACGCCGCCATGCCCTTCCGAGGTCCCTCAGGAAGGACAAAGAGGGAATCCGACTTGCGAAAAGGCTTAGTGGACGACAGGTAAACCCTGATCACCTGGACAACATCCAAGGAATGTAAGGCAACCTCCTTAGGATGATTCGGCTTTGCGCAGAGTGAAGGCAAAACAATTTCCTCATTAAGGAGAAAATCCGAGATCACTTTTGGCAGAAAGGACGGGTTAGGTCGCAAGACCACCTTATCCTTGTGAACCACCAAGTAAGGAGAGCTGCAGGACAAAGCCGACAGCTCCGACACCCTGCGAGCCGAAGTGATCGCCACCAAAAAAGCCACCTTTATGGTCAACAGAGGCAACGAGATCTCCCTGATCTTTTCAAAGGGAGCATGTTGCAACACGGACAGAACTAGGTTCAAGTCCCATGGAGGCAAAGGCTCCCTCCTAGGAGGGGCCAAATGTCGCACCCCCTGAACAAAGGTGCGGACCAATGAATTTGACGCCACAGGGCGCTGAAAAAGAACGGCCAGCGCAGAAATCTGGCCCTTAATCGTGGCCAGCGCCAAACGCTGGTCCACTCCAGTTTGGAGGAAAGCCAACACTCTCGACACCGAGTACGAGCGAGGGGAATACCCCCTGGACTCACACCAGGCAAAGTATGCTTTCCAAGTACGGTAGTAAATCTTCCCCGAAGAGGCTTTTCTAGCCTTGATCAAAGTGGGAATGACCTCAGGGGAGAGACCCCTATCCTTCAGGACCTGGCCTTCAACAGCCAGGCCGTTAAAGCCAGCGACTGTAAAGCAGGATGGAATATCGGCCCTTGAGACAGAAGGTCTTTCCGAAGTGGCAGGCGCCACGGAGCGTCGACTGCCAGATTGACAAGGTCTGCGTACCAAGACCGGCGAGGCCAGTCCGGTGCCACCAGAATCACCGTATGCGGTTCCGAGGCTAACCTGCGAAGGAGCCTGGACAGCAGCTGAATCGGTGGAAAGGCATACATCAGACGATACCGATGCCAGGGCGCCACTAACGCGTCCGAGGCTTCCGCCCGAGGATCGCGCGTCCTTGCCATGAACCTTTCCACCTTGTTGTTTAGACGAGATGCAAACAGGTCCACATCTGGGGAACCCCACTTCGCGCACAACATCTGGAAGACATCCGGGTGAAGGGACCATTCCCCCTGGTCCAGGGTCTGGCGACTCAGATAATCCGCCTGCCAGTTCTCCACCCCCGGAATGTGAACTGCCGTTATCGCCGGGACGTGCGTCTCGGCCCAAGACAGAATGTCGGCCACTTCCCGAGCCGCTCGGGCACTCCTGGTGCCCCCTTGATGGTTGATGTAGGCCACTGCGGTGGCATTGTCCGTCTGAACCCGAACCGGACGGCCCTGAAGCCGTTCCGACCATTGCAGAAGGCAAAGCTTCATCGCTCGCAATTCCAGAATGTTGATTGGAAGGGAGGACTCCTCCTCCGACCAAGTTCCCTGGGCGAACAGAACGCCCAGAACACCACCCCAGCCCGACAGGCTGGCATCCGTGGTGATCACCGTCCACAACAATGGACGAAAAGATTTGCCCCCCGACACCGCCGGGGACTGGAGCCACCACAGAAGATCCCTTCTGGTGCGTTGGCTCAATGAGATCCGCAGATCCAGGGACTGCGGTCGCCCGTCCCACTCGGCAAGAATCTCCGCCTGGAGACCCCGCGTGTGAAACTGGGAAAAAGGGATCGCCTCGAAAGTCGAGACCATCAAACCCAGACATCTCATGCATGTCCGGAGAGACGAGTATTGGTTGGTCCTGAGGGACCCGACCTCGTCCCGAAGTGTCCGGAGGTTGTCTGCCGGCAGGAAGACCCTCGCTTGAACAGAATCCAGAACCATCCCCAGATAGGGAAGTCGAACCGAAGGACACAGAGTCGACTTCGGAACGTTTATGGTCCAACCGAACTCTTGCAGCGTCTGCACCGTGGTGGACAGGTCGGTCACCAGACTCTGGCTGGCATTTGACCTTATCAGGAGATCGTCCAGATACCCCAAGACAGCAATGCCCTGTGCTCGTAACAGGGCCAGAACCGGCGCCAGCACCTTGGTAAAAACCCGTGGAGCCGAAGCGAGACCGAAAGGTAACGCCACGAATTGGTAGTGATCCTCCGCAATGGCGAATCGAAGGTACCTTTGGTGACCCTCGAAAATGGGGATGTGCAGGTACGCATCCTTCAAATCGATGGAGGCCATGAATTCCCCCGGACTAAGGGCAGCCACCACTGAGCGCAAGGATTCCATGCGGAACTTGCGAACCCGCACAAAGCGGTTCAGAGCTTTCAAGTCCAGAATCGGACGCATCTTGCCCTCCTTTCTGGGCACAGTGAACAGATTGGAGTAAAACCCCCGAAATCTGTCCCGATGAGGCACCGGAACCACCACTCCTTGGGCCCGCAGGTCCCGCACCGCCAGGTGCAGATCCTGCAAGCGCTCCGGAGACAGCTGAAAATTTGAGGGAAAAAATCTGCCCGCCGGCCGAGAGAGAAATTCGATCTTGTAACCAGATCGAACGATTTCCTGAACCCATCTGTCCTGAATGCGGAACAGCCAAGGTTGGAGGAAACCGCGCAGACGTCCCCCCACCCCAGAAACGGGTGAGGGCGCCCCTTCAGGCGGAATTGGCGTGGGTCGTCGAACCGGACTGGCCGGATTTTTGCTTACCCGCCCACGGCTTCTTCTGGGAGCCTTGGCCTTTGAAGGGCTTGCCCTTGGATTGCGACCGAAAGGCACGAAAGGACCCCTGAGAGGGCCTAAACGAGGAGTTCCGTTTGCCACGGAAAGATTTGTGCTTGGGATTCTGGGGTAAGAGAGTACTCTTGCCCCCCGTAACTCCTTTGATCAGAGTATCCAAAGCCTCGCCAAAAAGGCGAGATCCCACGTAGGGAAAGTCCGCCAACGTCTTGCGAGAAGATTGGTCGACCGACCAACTTTTCAGCCATATCAGACGACGGTTCAGCACCGCCACACTGGACAGGCGTGCAGCCAAAGGAGCTAAATTCAAGTCCGCATCACACAAGTACAGGACTCCTTGATGGATTTGATCCACCATAGCCAACGTGGTAGGCGGAGCCGAATCAGCCACCAGGGTGCGCCTGAGCACCTTCGTCCAATCGGCAACCGCCTGGGCCGCCATAACCGAAGCAAAAATAGGTTTTAGCATAGAACCAGCAACCATATAGGCATGACGGGCAAGAGACTCCAACCTCCAGTCCGTAGGGTCCCGGAAAACTGGGGTATCCTCAGAAGGAACCGCAGTAGCTTTGTTTAAAACGGCTACCGCGTGATCCACCTGAGGCGCCACACACCAACGCTCGTCGGTGGAGGGCGCAAACGGATAAAGCAGTTTAAACTTATTCGGCACTGTAAAGGGCTTCTTTGAATTGCGCCACTGCTCATTAACAGTATGATGAAATTCTGCAGGGCAGGGAAAAACCTGCGCTGATTTGCGGGTTCTTTGCGTCCCAAAGGAGGACACCCTAGCAGGAGGAGTGGGCTCCTCCTCCAGGTGCAACGTATCCTTAATGGAGGCAATCAGCTCATCCATGAGTGCAAGCTCTTCAGGCGAGCCAGGGGGAGAAACATCAACCCCCTCCACCTCCGCCTCCCCCTCAGACCCCATAAGGTCCAGAGATGAGCGAGACCCTGAGAAGGGCACGCCAGCCACAGCAGCCACATCGTTCTCTGAATCAGAGGAAATGGATAACCTGGCCCTTTTTGCGGATCATTCAGCCATCAGCACATGCATCTGAGAAACTAAGGACGCCACTACCGTGGCCAGATCAGCCCCCTCGGGGGGAGCAGCAGCCCCCTGGTCCCCCACCAGGGCGGGGGGAAACTTGCTATCCGGAGAATCCATGCCCACAGCAATGAAAGGAAAAAAGGTACTGGCCCTTTAACACCACGGCGAGCGCAGCCCACCGTACACTACTGTATGCACCGATCCCGCAGGGATAGAGAACACCGAGCAAGGAATGACAGGACAATGAAGGAAAAACCTGGAGAGAGCACAAACAGGCTGCTGCCACCGATCGCTGTTCCAGAGTGAGAGGAAGTGATGCAATAACCAGCTGACTGATATAGCCTATGAAGGCTCCGCAAAAATGGCCGCTCGGCTGAGGGATAGAGGCTACAAGAAAATGGCGCCGACATGTGCTCGAACGAGCGCGGCCCGCCAAAATGGCGGCGAATGGCACCAAAACACAGCGCTGTACAGAGACAGGGCCGTCCATAGCATTTCTGCAAAAAAATGGCGGGCCGCAACAGCGGCCACCGCTCAAGCATGTCTGCACCCAATACTGCCCCAGACAGAAAGACAGAACTCACAGCAGAGCGGGAGGGCCCCCCCCTCGCAGCCCACAAAGGCATGCTAACCCATACAGGGATCTGACAGGGAGCCCGCACTTCACACAGACATGGGGGTACAAACAGCTACAGACTGACACCCACACAGATGGTCCCCACACAGAAGGTGCTTACCGTACCGGATGGCGTGGGGAGCCGTCTCCAGCGACAAACCGCTATCAAGACGTCAGGGAGTGCCGCAGCCAGGACGCTGTGGACTGCAGCACAAGACCACAGAATGGCATCCAGTGAGGTAGCCACCTCACAGGCAGCATCCCTGCAGCGAGCAGGGATGGGTCGTTCATGGCGCCAGGGCGAACCGTAGCTGAACCCTCAATGGCAGGCTGGGGATCCATCTGGCCCTCAGCCCTGGGATCCAGGGCGGCCAGTCCGAGACCCAGCTCCGCATGATCATCTTCATCCGAAGATCCCTAAACTAAAGCTGACAAAATAACAGCTAGTAAAGAAAAGAAAAATACTTGAAATAAAATCAAAAAAAGGGTAGAAGGCTGAGACTGAAGCCCCAGCACAGGAAAGCCTGCTACTCCTAAGCTAGGCAAGATCAAACTGAGTTGGGAATGCTGGTGCAGGGAGGTATTGACTAAGGGGACAGCCCCTAGGGGTGTGTCTATGCTAAAAGCTTTTGTTATTAACAAATCTTGTGCCTAGCTACTCCTGCGGAGCAAAGGTCAATACCCATTGGTGAAGACTTGTGAGTGGGCGGCGACTGTCGGAGGACGTAAGAGAAAAAACCTATTCACTATACTTACGTGTGAGTGCGTTACTTCCAGATCTCTGAAGTTATGGACATGTGGAATGGAAAAAATATGCTGGCTAAGGTTAGTAGAAGAATACGTAGATAAATCCCTTAGGTAGATAGAAAGATACAGTTGCAGTTCTGGGATAATCTTTTAGTTATAATAAAGTAATATAGAAAGGGAATATTATGTGTAACATTACCTTGCTATATATCAGGTATGGTAATCCTTTACTTATACTAGCATTAATAGCAGTTTACATTAATTACATGTGCATTCCTATTGTGGTGCCATGCTGCAGGTGAATGTAGCATGGATTTTAAGAAGTGTGATTGAACAGTGGGGTTATGACTTAAAGGACCACTATAGGCACCCGGACAACTTCATCTCAGTTTTAACCCTGCAGGCGCAAACATTCCAGTTTAGGTGAAACTGCACTGTTTACAGTGCAGGGTTATTTGGGGTCAATTCTGCCTCTAGTGACTGTCTGCCTGACAGCCACTAGAGGGAGCTTCCGGATTGTTAAGGGACTTCTCCTCCCTTTAACGATGCTGAACATCCTTACGGACATCCAGCGTCAAATAAACCCTATAGGAAAGCATTATAGATGGTTTCTTATGAGGCTGACCTAATGGGCTCGCAGTGCGAGCCACACATGCACATTCGGCTGTCTTACCGGTGACGTCGGCAGGAGGAGAAGAGACCTAGTGCAGAGGAAACGCTGGATTCATAGTACATAGTAGGTGAGGTTGAATAAAGACAACAGTCCATACAGTTCAACCTGTGTAGGTGTGTGCGGCTGTAATCATCTCACATACCCCTGAATGTTCTGATCCTTGAGATGTACAGCTAATAGTCTTTTGAAAGCCACCATACTATCCGCAGAAACCACCTCTTGTGGTAGAGAATTCCACAATCTTGTAGCCCTAACAGTAAAGAACCCCCCACGTTGCCTGAGGTTAAAATGCTTCTCCTCTAATCGCATTGTATGCACCCGAGTCCTCATGCAATCCCTTCGACTGAACAGCTTTTTTTCTAAGCTGAGATCCCCATTGAGATATTTAAAAATTGCTACCATGTCCCCCCTCAGGCGTCTCTTCTCCAGGGAGAATAAATCAAGCGATTGCAGACGCTCTTCATAATTAAGGTCCTCCAATCCCCTAATCAGTTTAGTTGCCCTTCTCTGGACTCTCTCCAGCTCCAACACATCCCTCCTGAAGACTGGCGACCAGAACTGGACAGAATACTCCAGATGCGGTCGGACCACAGTTTTATATAGTGGAAGGATTATAGACTTATCTCTGGAATACATCCCTTTCTTTATGCATGCTAATATTCTGCTAGCCTTGGCAGCTGCCGCTTGACATTGCATGCTGTTGCCTAGTCTATCATCAACCAAGACTCCCAGATCTTTCTCCATTTTTGATTCCCCCAAGGGTTCCCCTCCTAATGTGTATTGTGCTTTTATGTTTCTAGTCCCCAAGTGCAAAACCTTACACTTCTCCACGTTAAACCTCATTTGCCAAGTCGTTGCCCACTCCGTTATTTTGTCCAGGTCATCCTGTAGGATATCTGCTTCATGCTGTGCAGTTATTGCCCTGCCCAATTTTGTGACATCTGCAAAAGCTGATATCGAACTACTGATCCCGTCCTCAATGCTGTTTATGAATAAATTGAACAAGGTTGGTCCCAGGACTGAGCCTTGGGGGACCCCGCTTACTACCTCAGACCAGTCTGAGTATGCGCTGTTTATTACCACCCTTTGGACACGCCCTTTTAGCCAGTTCCGTATCCAAGAGCAAACCTTGCTGTCGATACCTGCAGACCTTATTTTATAAATTAAGCGCTTATGGGGAACTGTATCAAACGCCTTAGCGAAATCTAGGTACACCACATCCACTGGTCTGCCCCTATCTAGCTCACAACTCACCTCCTCGTAGAATGTTAAGAGATTGGTTTGACAAGAACGCCCATTTGTAAACCCGTGCTGGTTACTGTTGATAATGCTGTTGTCTTTAGCAAACTCTACGATATAGTCCCTTATCATCCCCTCCAGAAGTTTACATACTACTGATGTCAGACTGACAGGCCTATAATTTCCCTGGTATATGCCTCTGACCCTTTTTGAATATCGGAATCACGTTTGCTTTCCTCCACTCCCCTGGTACATCTCCTGTCCTAATACTGTCAGCAAAGATCAGGAACAGTGGTCTGGATATAACCTTACTGAGTTCCTTGAGTACTCTCGGATGTACGCCATCTGGGCCTGGTGATTTTTTGTGTTAAGTTTATCCAGCCTTTCCCTGATTTCACCCTCTGTTAGCCATAGTGGCAAGTCCTGTGTATTACTACTAATCATACAGTCATGGTCAGTGTACCCCTCCTTTTCCTGTGTAAAACTGACGAGAAAAAAGCATTCAGCACGGTTGCTTTTTCAGTGTCCTCTGTAACCATCCTCCCATCATCGTTAATTATGTGTGCAATATGCTCTGCCCTAGTTTTTTTGCTGTTGATATATTTAAAGAATTTCTTTGGTTTTTTTTTTTACTATCCTCCGCTATTTGTCTCTCAAAGTCTATTTTAGCCATCTTGATTTCGTGTTTACACTTCTTATTTGCCTCCTTGTATTGGTCGAAAGCCAATACTGTGCCCTCTGATTTATATTTCCTGAAGGCCAATTTTTTTCCCCTAATAAGTTTTTTAATGCTACGGTTTAGCCAGCCAGGTTTGGCTTTGTCTCTTCTAAATTTATTTCCCATAGGAATGCACTGCAAGATGCATTTGCTTAATATGTTCCTAAAGCATTCCCATTTTTCCTCTGTGGTCAGTGATCCCAAGGTTTGGTCCCAGTTAACCCTTTCCATCAATGAGTACAATTTTGGAAAGTTTGCCCTTCTGAAGTTAAGGGTTCTTATGTTCCCCACTTGCCTTGCTATATTGTTATTTACGCTAAATGTGATCATCCTGTGATCGCTAGAGCCCAGGTAGTCCTGGATTTCTACCTCCGAGATTATGTCTGGGTCATTAGTGATCAATAGATCCAGGATTGCGTTTTCTCTAGTAGGAGAATCCACCAGCTGTGACATGTAATTATCCTGTAAGGTTTCCGTGAATAGACGGGCCTTATGTGAGTGTGTAGTACCCTCTCCCCAGTCAATGTCGGATAATTGAAGTCCCCCAATATGATGACTGATCCTAGCTTTGCCACTTTACCCAAAAGTGCTAAAAATTCCAGCTCTACCTCCTCCCCTTGTTTAGGTGGCCTATAGCAAACCCCCACAATTACTTTTCCCTTTTCTCCTTCCCTATGGAGTTCTACCCATATGGATTCTAACTTCATACTCATCCCTTCAGTAATGTCACTCCTCTCAATCACCCTTACATTATTCTTGACGTAGAGACATACCCCTCCCCCTCTTTTTTCCTACCCTCTCCTTCCGGTACACCGAATACCCTTGGATATTTGCCAGCCAGTCATGTGAGTGGTCGAACCAAGTCTCCGCTATTCCCACAAGGTCTATTTCCTCCTCATGTACTAACATTTCCAACTCATCCATTTTATTAGCTAGGCTCCTGGCATTAGCATATACCCCTCTTAGTTTTACGGAAGTTAAACGTGATTGGTGGTTATGTTTATTCCTGTTTAGTCTGAGGTTCTCCCGCACAGACCTACCGATTGACGTTGTGGACCTACTGTCGCTGCTGACCCTACAACTGTCTTCAGTCCTTTGCTCCCTCCTAACTGACTCTACTTCTGAGCCCTCCCCCCCGTCTCCTAGTTTAAAAGCCCCTCCAACTTGGTGGCCATCTTTCTCCCCAAAAGAGCTGTACCGTCCCCATTAAAGTGCAGCCCATCCTTACTAAAGAGCCGGTAGCCGACTGAGAAGTCAGCCCAGTTCTCCAGGAACCCAAACCCCTCCTTCCTACACCAGTTCCTCAGCCACTTGTTAAGTTCCCTAAGCTCCTTCTGCCTCTCCTGTGTGGCTCGAGGTACAGGCAGTATTTCAGAGAAAACCACCTTGGAGGTCCTTTTCCTCAATTTATTACCTAAGTCCCTGAAATCGTTCTTTAGGATCCTCCACCTACCTTTAACTTTGTCATTAGTGCCCACATGCACCATGACCGCTGGGTCATCCCCAGCCCCGCACAATAATCTGTCTGCCAGATCTGCGATGTGCCGAAAGCGGGCGCCCGGTAAACAACATACTGTTCGGTTAACGAGATCTTTTTTACAGATTGCCCTCTTGATAATTGAGTCCCCCACTACCACAACCTTTCTAACCTTTCCTGAGTTACAGCCCCCCTTCTTCCTGGAGCCGCCCCTCCCCTGGTAGCTGGGGGAGGGTGCCTGCTCCAGCTCTGCCACCCCTGAGCTGATATCCCCCTCAACCTGCAACTCGGCAAATATGTTAGGGTGTACCAACTGAGGACTGGCCTCCCTGACACTCCTCCCACTAACATTCCTAACAGTCACCCAGCTGCGTACCTCTGCTGCTTGCTCTATTCCTCCCTCCTCTATGCTGGCCCCTGCCAGCGCCTGATGGGTCATGTCCAAGCTCCTTTCCAGGTTGTTGATGCGACGCAATCTTGCCACTGTGTTCTCTAGATCCACGATGTGGGCTTCCAGAGCAACAAGTCGCTCACATCTTGCACAGCAGTATTCGTCCTTGATTGGTTCATCAAGAAATTCATACATGGCGCAAGAAGTGCACTGAGTGGCATCCCCAATCCTGTCGGACATTATTACCCACTACTCTATGGGGATAATGTTAACGACCTGCTCTTCCTTACCTACACTACCACTAACTCCCCTGGTACTAAACCTGGGGTACTCACCAGTCGCTAATATACTAACCAGTCACTAAGATACTTACCAGTCGCAAAGATACCAACAGACGCAAAGATACTCCCAGTCGCAAGATACTCACCAGTCGCAAAGATACTCACCAGTCGCAAGATACTCACCAGTCGCAAGATAATCACCAGTCGCAAGCTACTCACCAGTCGCAAGATACTCACCAGACGCAGATACTCACCAGTCGCAAGATACTCACCAGTCGCAAAGATACTCACCAGTCGCAAGGAAACTCACCCGTCGCAAGATACTCACCAGTCGCAAGATACTCACCAGTCGCAAAAGATACTCACCAGTTGCAAAGATCCTCACCAGTCACAAAGATCCTCACCAGTCGCAAGGATACTCACTAGTTCAAAGATCTTCACCAGTCGGTCGGGTATTCAGGTAAGTGATTAAAGGGTAATTAACCCTTTTTTGGCTGGGGAGGGGAATGCCGGGCACAGGGGGCCACAAGGGACCTATAGTGTCCGGTAACTATGTTTGCCTTAAAGAGGAACTAGGGGGTCTGGTAACCAAAGTTTCCTAAAGTGCCTTCCCATCTGTGCAGGCTTTTAAGATATTCTCCTATGAGCACAGGCGTGTCTTTCATTAGCATCGGTGGCTTGGTCAGAATAATAGAAACTCTGATGGATCCAAATCTGCTTAGGAAAGGTTAGCTTGAATTTCTGCATTTTTTTGGGGGAACGTTTGGCCCAAAATTGAGACACTGCTGTGAATATTTGGATGCAGCATTCAAGTTTATTTCACAAGATCCCAAATCTCACAGGTTGATCTGCCATTATATCAACAACAAATACACCAGACAGGATTATGGGAAAACGAATAGCCACAACTTTATTGACATGTAATATAACCTTTTTAATTGTAACACAAATGTGACGAGAATACTTTAAATGAGTCTCTGCTTTTGGAAGCAATACTGTCTGCAGCTGCTCTAGCAGTATAAATGATCACTCAATAACTTGGCCTGGTTCTGCTCTGTAGTCCTGTCACTCGGTCCTCGGTCTAAAGACATCAAACAGCAAAACAGTAGTGTGACTTTGGATACTGGACTTTTTTTTCCCCTTTTACAGTATAGTTGTTAGCAAGTAAAAATGTTGTTTCTCTCCCACATACCCAGTACTTGCCTTGGCATGCAATCTTCTATCTCTGTTTAAAGGGACACCACCACCAAAAAAACATTTGGTAGTCATATCCCAAAAAATTCTAAAAATTATCTTTTTTTTTTATCTCATGGACAAAATGCATGAAATAACATATATATCATACAATCATTCCATAAAAACATACCACATACACTTCATATATTATTTGAGGAAAATATGCTTATAAAATAGTTTATTACTATTTGCCAATAAACAAAAAAAAAATATGTCCCCGGATTGAATTTTAAAAACTGGTTACCTTAGGGTAAGGGCCACTTATACTGGCACTATGAGGGGCCTCTCCTCCTCACTCCTGCAACGCCCCCTGTTGGCCATAGTAGTGTCGGCATCCTGCACTCCCTCATAAGGACAGCGATTGGACACAGAGAACTGCTCCGCACAGCCATGATTGGGTCTTTCTGTAGGGGAAGAGGTGGGGACAAGGGGCTCCAAGGTTGTTAGGCCATACCCACCTTGATGTTTCTCTACACAGGGTTCGTAAAATCATGAAAATCCTGGAAAAGTCATGGGATTTTGACATGACACTTTCCAGGCCTGGAAAAGTTATGGAAAATGAGTAAACCCCACTAAGTTTTGGAAAAGTCATGGAATTTTGTGCAACTATTTAGAAAATGTATCCGGGCCCCCTGTATTCTGTGGGAGCGGGGAACAGTAAGTGGACTATTTTCTCTGTTTCAGGTTTAGGCAGATTAATCAGCCGCAGCACGCTGCACAGCTGAAGCCTGGTCACTTGCCTCTTCAATATGAATAGACCGTGACAGGTTAGGAACTCTGCGGCGGATTGATCTGCCTAAACCTGAAACCAAGAAATAGTGCACTTACTGTCCCCGCTCCCAGGGGCGTACCAGCGGGGAGGGGGGGGTGGCGCGCACTGGGAAATGTCAGCCGGGTCGCCCGCATCTTCGCACTGTGGGGGGGGGGGGGTGTCAGGCCGCACGGGGGGGGGGGGGTGTCAGGCCACACTGGGGGGGTGTCAGGCCGGTGTCCGCCAGGCCGCCCACATCGCCACACTGGGGGGTGTCAGGCCGCACTAGGGGGGTGTCAGGCCGGTGTCCGCCGGGCCACCCGCATCGCCGCACTGGGGGGTGTAAGGCCGGAGTCCGTCGGGCCACCCGCATCTCCATGTGAAAAAGGCAGCTGCAGCGGCAGGAAGAAGGTCAGTGAGAATGTCTGAGCAGCCTTGTTTTGTGTGCTGGATAGGAGAGGGATGGGATGGGGCAGCTGCATAGAGATGAATTGAACTTTCCATATTCCTCCTGCTGTTGCTGGATGCTCGTTACTCCTCCTCTCAGCGGCTGCAGAAGGAATATGGAAAGTTCAATTCATCTATATGCAGCTGCCCCATCCCCCTCCTATACAACTTCCTTTGCTGGCCCCCCCTTGTGCTCTTTAGCTCCCCTCCTCAGTGCTATTTAGCCCCCTCTGTGTTCTTTAGCCCCCACCCCCGTGCTCTTAGCCCCCCCGGTTCTCTCCAGCTCCCCACAGTACTTTTCATCTCTGCCCCCCCCCATGATCTCTGGCTCCCCCAGTGCTCTCCACCCCCCCCTGTGCTCCCTGGCTTACCCCTTAGTGATTTCCATTTCCCCCCCAGACAGTGCTCTCCAGTTCCCCCCATCCCCCTGGTTTTCCCTGCTTCCCCCCCCCCAGTGCTCTCCACCCCCCTGCGCCTTCCAACCCCCCTGCAATGCTTTCCAAACCCCCCCTTAATTCTCTCCAGTACCCCCCCTCCATGCCATTCAGCTCCTCCAGTGCTCTCTGCTTCACATGTGCTCTCCGGCCCCCCTAGTGCTCTTCTACCTTCTATCTATGTCCACAGTCTCTGACCATCTCTTGTACCATGTCCACAGTCTCTGACCATCTCCTGTATCATGTCCGCAGTCTCTGACCATCTCTTGTATCATGTCCGCAGTCTCTGACCATCTCCTGTATCATGTCTGCAGTCTCTGACCATCTCATGTACCATGTCTGCAGCCTTTGACCATCTCCTGTACCATGTCTGCAGCTTTTGACCATCTCCTGTACCATGTCTGCAGCCTCTGACCATCTCCTGTACCATGTCTGCAGCCTTTGACCATCTCCTGTACCATGTCTGCAGCCTTTGACCATCTCCTGTATCATGTCTGCAGCCTTTGACCATCTCCTGTATCATGTCTGCAGCCTTTGACCATCTCCTGTACCATGTCTGCAGCCTTCGACCATCTCCTGTACCATGTCTGCAGCCTTTGACCATCTGTACCATGTCTGCAGCCTTTGACCATCTCCTGTACCATGTCTGCAGCCTTTGACCATCTCCTGTATCATGTCTGCAGCCTTTGACCATCTCCTGTATCATGTCTGCAGCCTTTGACCATCTCCTGTATCATGTCTGCAGCCTTTGACCATCTCCTGTATCATGTCTGCAGCCTTTGACCATCTCCTGTACCATGTCTGCAGCCTTTGACCGTCTCCTGTACCATGTCTGCAGCCTTTGACCATCTCCTGTATCATGTCTGCAGCCTTTGACCATCTCCTGTATCATGTCCACAGTCCCTGACCACCTTCTGTATCATGTCCACAGCCCCACACTTTTTTTCCCCTGAGTATAGACAAGAGTAAGCGCCGCATTTGTGCATCTGTGCCATCCATACCAGTCCGCCGGCACCTCCCTTATGACTGTGGCTTGGGCCTATAGAGTAAGTGCCGCATTTTGTGCATCTGACTGTGCCATCCATACCAGTCCGGGTGCACCTCCATCATGACTGCCTGAACTGAAGCTTTATCCCCAAGCAGGTGCGGCCATTAATTTTCTTTCTCCAGTTACAGTATATTGGTCAAATTACAAGTTAACTTTATGGGGGTAACACAGTTTCAGCTAAAGTTAGTGTGTTCACAGGGTAGCAATGATTTCCAAAAAAACAACAATATCTCTCCTGCGCTCATGTGGTATGCGGGAAGGTGAATCTTCTAGGCGGTTTTATGACACAAAAGAAGTGGTCTTGCTGCCCCCCTCAGGACCAAGGGTATCCAAAAGGCACTACAAGAAAACAACAAGAGAAGGGCGCACCGACCTTGTGCATTACCACTTAAAAGTTTATTAAAATCAAAGAAGGGGAAGGGGCGCATGCGCGCGGGCACGAGCACGGACATGTTCTAGTTGTGCTCCGCACATCTCCGAGGAAATCCAGCTAACTTCAGCGGCGGGAGTCCAGGTGGCGGCTCGGTTTTCTCCCCGGAGGATCGTGAGGTGGTCATGCGGCGGGGATCGGCTGGTTTGCCCAGAAAAAGGCCATACAAGCGCGGCAATCAGCGGGAGGGTCTGCGGCCTATCTCATCTGGGAAGACGCCCTCCCCCAAAATGGCGCCGGGCAAGCAGAAGGCTCAGAGCGGTCGGGACGCGGCCCCGGAGCAACCTCGGCCTCCCACTCCGGCTTCACCGCATCTGCCTGCAGATTCCCCTTCCAGGGATGATATGAGGGATCCCTTCTCTTCCCAGACTTCAGGAGCGTCCGGGGGGTCTCCGAGTGCCGGGGTGAGTTATCAGCAGCCCTCCCCCACCTCATCATACTGCAGGCCTGATATGTCCGGCTCCCCGGCCTCCTCGATGGACCGGAATATGGCTGAAATGGCGGACTCTCTATTTAGCCAGCCTAGCCCCACGGGTGATGCTCAGGCGCCCCCCCCAGCCCCCTATTCGGGTGATGCGGTGCTGTTAGCAAGATTTTCCACAATGCTCCAGCAGGAACTGTCTAAGGCATGCTCCATTATTACAACTGACATCAAGAAGGATCTCCAGGGATTTGGGATGAGACTGGACACTGTTGAGAAAAAGGTGGATGGCTCACTGCTCAAAGTTAATCAGAATACTAAATTAGTGTCAGAGCTTCATGACCGGTTGGAGGAAGCTTACTCCAAGATTGAGGACTTGGAAAACCGGTCGCGTCGTTACAATGTGCGCATACGGGGCCTTCCTGAATCACACCAGGACCTGGAAGCGGCAGTTCGGGATCTCATGAAAGATCTGATTCCAGATATTTCTCCACATCAAATGGAAGTGGACAGGGTACATAGGGCTCTAACTGCGCCACGGCAGGATGGTCTCCCCCGGGACATAATTTTGAAACCGCACTATTATAACATCAAAGAGAGAATGATGTCAGCGGCCAGGAACCGCCGAGACCTCACACTGCTTGGGTCCCCTATACAATTGTATACGGATTTGGCCCCATCGACGGTGCAGAAGCGCCGCACGCTCAAGCCCCTGCTCCAATGTTTACTGGACAATAACATCAAATATCGGTGGTCCTTCCCCTTTCGGCTGTCTTTTACCTATAATGGCAAGAATCACTTCTTCACCAACTTCCATGCAGGAGAAGATCTATTGCTAAAGCTGGGCATCTTGACCAGGGAGCCGCGCTCTCCACGTTCATCAACAGCGGCCGGACCGGATCGTCCGTTGTCCCCGGTGTGGTCACATCGGGGCCCTCCTCCCGCTGGACAGCGAGGGGGCAGGGGGGGACGCAAGACCTGAACTGTCGATAAACCTATTTTTGCTCGCTCAGGCTCTCCATTTTTTCCAGCCAAGTACTTGTTTACCTGTTGTTCCCTCCCTGTCAATCCTGGCCGGCGCGGCTGTTGCTGTGTCGGTTGGGTGAGGTTGGGAACGGTTCATTTAATGCGGATAGTTCTTTTATTGCAAGTTTAACTGGTTTTCCCCCATCCTCCTCCAACTTTCTTTTGTTACGTTTGTTTTTATTTTTTATTTTTCTATTGCTTTTTAAAGTATGGTGGCTGGTCGCGGATCCGACGTTCCAGGATCCTGTAGGCGGAGGCGACCGGTTCACCTACCATAGTTCTCAGGATGGGGGCCTGGGGTGGCCGGGAGGAAGTACACCTCGGGTCTTCCCCGCCCTCATTGGCGTCTCGGATTGTTACCCGGGATGTTACCGTGTGCCACTTCTGTGAACTTGCCCCCCTCTCCCGATGGGGGCAATCTCACGACACGTACCCCAGGTTTGGGAACTGGGGGAAAGTAATTCCCAAAGGTTTTTGTATTTGTATATGTATTACATTAGTGCCTTTACGGCATGGGGGATGATTCCTCCTGTCCTCTTATGCTTTCTCTCTAACTTTTCTTTTTCCTTTCTCTCCTCTTGGACCCAGGCTCTGCGAACTTACCCCGCACTGCTGCCCCCGGGCTCCCCGGGCGGAGGGATTTATAGCCTAGCTGAGTCAGGCCGTTGTCCACAGCGATCAGGTAAGAGTGCACTGCCAAACCACCATGTCACCCTCAGGTTCCTCTAGATTTACACTGATAACACATAATGTGCAGGGCTTTAACTCTCCACTGAAGCGCACCAAGGCTTTCCTCCAATATAAGCGCCAGAAGGCGGATATCTTACTATTGCAGGAAACGCACTTTTCCAAAACATCAGCACCCAGATATCTTTCGACACATTATCCTCAATTTTATCTATCCTCGGGCCAGGAAAAGAAGCGGGGTGTGGCTATATGTTTTTCGAGAAGGGTCCACTTTACTCCGGTTACAGTGGTCCGAGACAAGGAGGGCAGGTACCTCATGGTTGTGGGCCTTGTTCAGGATCAGTTGGTCTCCTTGGTCTCCTATTATACCCCTAACACGGGTCAGGTAGGGTTTTTTCAGGATATGCTGAGGACATTGCTTCCCAAAGCGCAGGGCAGGGTGATCCTAGGGGGAGATAGTAACCTCCCGCTCGAGAACACGCTGGACAAATCCGTCCAAGGCGTGCCCAGATATAAGCATGTACCGAAGAACGGCTCGAGGTTGGCCCGACTTCTTCATGACTGGGATCTCCTAGACTTGTGGAGGGAACATAATCCGACTCAGAGAGACTACACGCATTTTTCCCAAGTCCACGGCACCTACTCTCGCATAGACCACGTGTTCGCCAGCTCCGCTCTGGCCTCATGTGTATGCTCAGCGCAGATTTTGGCATCCTCCTGGTCCGATCATTCCCCGGTTTTAGTGCAGTTTTCGGCCCTGTGGTCTTCCCCAGGCCCCTCTCCTTGGCGACTCAATGCAGCTTTACTAAACGATCCTGGGGTCCTGGGGGAGATCGAAAGGGATATCAAACAATTTTTCCTAGAAAATAGACCGGGTGATACTTCCTCTACTGTCGTGTGGGCGGCCCATAAAGCTACCATACGCGGTAAACTGATTCAATTGGCAGCCAAACTAAAACGTAATAGGGAGAGTACAATAAGGGAACAGGAGCAGGTTCTGCGCGCACTACTCCTTGAACAACGGACACGCCCCCTCGTTGATATCCGTCATAAAATTGATGCGGCTAGATTGGAGCTCAATTTGACACTCACGACCCAGGCGGAAAAATACATTAGATGGTCCCGACATAGATACTACACTATGGGTGACAAACCTTCCACTCTGTTGGCTAGGAGGCTGGCCCCTCGCCCCTTCTCGGCGGCCCTGCCTAGATTGCGGCTGCGGACGGGGGCGCTCTCTCGCAATCCAACCCTGATCGCGTCCGAATTTACTAGGTTTTACACTAAACTCTACAGGGCACCACCGTCGTATAACCGGGGTTTGGCCGATTCTTTTTTTGCCGACCTGCGGCTGCCCATGCTGACGCAGTCTCATGTCGACCTTATGAACGGTCGGATTACAGAGGCGGAGGTTCTCCAGGCGATCAAGGGCTTACATCCCTCCAAGGCCCCCGGGCCGGACGGATATTCCGGGGTGTATTATCGCAAATTTCAGGAAGTTCTGACGCCGCATCTTTGCGCCTTTTTTAATGCTCTACGCAATGGGGAATCCCTCCCGCCCCATGAGAACACGGCTTATATTCATGTCTTGCCCAAACCGGACAAGGATCATAGCATATGCGACAATTATCGTCCGATCTCATTGATTAACTCTGATTTAAAAATTTTGGCGAAAATTATGGCCACTAGGCTTGGCTCCTTTTTGGCTCAATATATACATCCCGATCAAGCTGGGTTTGTCCCTGGTCGACAGACTTCGGATCAGACTAGACGGGTTGTAGACATCATCACAGCTATTCAATCAGATTGGGACGGAGGGGGTAATCGTAGAGGCATGCTCCTCTCCCTAGATATTCATAAAGCTTTTGACTCCCTGTCGTGGGAATACCTTTTCGACGTGTTGACCAGATTTGGATTCGGCGCTCCCTTTCTCACGTTGCTGCGGACCCTATATAGTACACCCAGGGCGGTTCTTAGGCTGAAGGGCTTCTCCTCGGACTCTATCCCTATCTGTAGAGGTACCCGACAGGGCTGCCCCTTGTCCCCTCTCCTTTTTGTCCTAGCACTGGAACCTTTAGCCATTAAAATTCGTGCTTCACCGGACGTGCGGGGGGTGGTGTGCGGGGGCGTCGAACACAAGTGCGCCCTTTTTGCGGACGATATTTTAGCCATTGTCTCCTCGCCCGTCACGACTTTACCCAACTTATTTGCGCTATTGGATGCGTTTGCGCTTGTATCAGGATTGCATGTAAGCCAAACGAAATCCCAGGCACTAAACATCTCCCTGGAGGGTCGCACTGTGGACACACTTAGGAAATCTTTCAAATTTGCATGGTGCACGGACTCTATGCCCTACTTAGGCATTAATTTAACCCCATCCTTGTCTACACTCTACACAAAGAATTATCCTCCTCTGTTTGCACGCCTGAAGGGTGACATGGATAAATGGTTGATTCAGCCCCCTTCGTGGTTTGGCAGACTATACTCCATCAAGATGAATGTCCTTCCGAGGGTGTTATATCTGTTCCGCACTCTGCCAGTCGCGCTAAGGCGGTCTGACCTGCTCAAGTTTCAGGGTCACGTCCTTTCCTTTATCTGGGGGAACAAGAGGCCCAGGGTGAACAAGAGGACGCTGTACACCCCTAAAGTCAGGGGGGGTCTGGGGGTACCGGATCTGCTGAACTATTATTATGCTGCACAGTTATCCCAGTTGGTGAGATTCCACTCGGAGGGGGCCCGGATGCCCTGGATGGAATTGGAGGCTAGCTCGGTACCGGGCCTGGCAGTCTCCCATGCAATGTGGTTATCGCCTAGGGATCGTCCCCCCATCCTGTGCCCAGCCTTGTCTCATTCTATGGCCATTTGGGATCGTTTGACCAGAACACATGGCTTTAGGTCCCCACATACCCCATTGGCCACTATTCTTAACAACAGCGGGTTCCCCCCGGGTCTCTCCCCCAGATCTTTTCAGTGGTGGACGAACAAGGGGTTGCTTTGCATAGCGGACTTTTGTGATCATAGGGGTATCCTCAAACGTCAGCAGCTGATAGAAAAACATGCCCTGCCTGACACTGAGTATTATAGGTATGCACAGATTGATCATTACCTGCGATCCCTGTCTCGCCTGTCCGATCTGACTACCATGACCTCCATGGAATTTTTGTGCCGCAAATACGATAAATTACGGGGGTATATTTCCATGATTTATAATATGCTTATGGACTCGCCCCTGAAGCTTCCATACATGGAGCGATGGGAGGCGGAGGTCGGGGAGGTTGTGGAGTTGGCGGACTGGCACGACATGGCTCGAGAGGCTTCCAGGTCTCTAGTTAACACTTCAATCATCGAGGCCAACTACAAAGTGCTCCTGCGCTGGTACATGGTACCAGTCAGGATAGCATCCTTTGTGCCAGGAGCATCCTCGCGGTGTTTCCGGGGGTGTGGCCAAGAGGGTACGATGTTCCATGTTTGGTGGCAATGCCCGAAGGCCCGACGCTTTTGGATTAGAGTGTACAATTTCATCTACACCCTCACGCAAATAAACCTACTCAAGTCTCCTCAGCAGGCACTATTGGGCAAAAAGGTGGATACAGCCAATAGAGCGCAGAGGCGGCTCATAACGTTCATATTTACTGCAGCAAAAATAACAATAGCGAGATCCTGGAAGTCTGCTACGATACCATTTGAGCTGCTTAGGCACAAACTGAATTGGATTATGGTTAATGAGCGCCTGACGGCTCAACTGGAGGACAAATTGCGTGTGTTTGACAAGGTATGGGGATCGTGGATTAACTACCTCACTGGGGGTACCTGATGGACTCGGGAAGGTCTGGGGGTGGGGTGCGGGGGCGGGGTCGGGTCCAATCGTACAAATCTTTTCTCTTCTCTCTTTTCCCTTTTCTCTTCTTTTCTTGTGGCTCTATTGTCCTTTCTCTTTCTCTTTTTCTACGATTTGTCTCAGTTTACGATATGGGGTTAACAGTGGTACTGTATTCTAAGGGCTTAGTACCCCATGTCCCCAGCCCAGGCTGGGGCAAAGATCTGTGGGATCACGATCTAGCCACTTATCCTGTGTAGTACGCACAATGTGATTAAATGCTCGGGGTGGTTGGCCCTGTTTACCCTCGGTGAAGGTCCCTCTAGATACCTTGAGGCTCCTGTTTTTTGTGTTTTGAGGTGCTAGCCCTTGCCACGTTATAGTTTCGACCTTTTATAGAAGTATTATCTAATGTTTGCTATGGTTATACCACTGTTTACGTTTATTATGCACTGATTTTTTATTATGTGTGTATATTTTGCACTATTTTTGTGAAAACTTTCAATAAAAATCATTGAAAAGAAAATCAAAGAAGGGTAGCCGCTCTGAGGAAGAGGGTCCTCCCTCGAAACGCGTAAGCCACATCAGGTTTTGAGGACGCCATCAGGCTATCCAGCAGTAGAGAAGTGTCCTGGAAGCGAGCGGTGCCCATTTCCTATATGCTTGTTCATATGCTACGTTTGTGAGTATATTGTACGCTACCCTTCTTTGATTTTAATAAACTTTTAAGTGGTAATGCACAAGGTCGGTGCGCCCTTCTCTTGTTGTTTTCACAGGGTAGCAATGCCAGGGAAATACAGCTTTAAAATGTATGGCTTCATGATGAAAAGTATGAGAGGTGGCTGGAGAAAGATCAGGACCCGGGACGTGCTAAATGTACAGTATGTGCTATAAAACGTTTGACATTTCGAACATGGGAGAGGCAGCGCTGTCTAGCCACGCTAAAGGTGCAAAGCATCAGTCTGCAGCTGCGTGCTCGACAGCTTCCAATCCGATCGCTGGCTTTTTCACCCGTGCGCCTGATGTGACACCGGCTCCCAGCTGCGGCAGCGGTACTTCCATCTCATCCACTGTAAAACAAGGACCATTTCGAGTCACGCTGTATCCAGAAACTAAACCCTAAGTGCAGAGGTACTGTACACTACAAAGCTTGTCATTTATTTTAGTAAAAATATGCTGGGTGTGACCTGGATTTTCTTCTTATTTAACATGTATACATGGACATTTCATGAAACTTTAGGTCATGAATATTTATGTGAAGTCGTGGAAAAGTCATGGAATTTTATTGGTAAAAATGTGTATGAACCCTGCTCTACAGCAATACGTCTGTCGGCTGGGAGGGAGGATAACAGCTGCTAAAGATTTCAGATAGAGGGGGAGGCACTTTCTGAGCCTGAGGCGGCCATTTTTGATAAGGGATTGGTGAATCTAAAAACACAGACCTGAGGGGGCGTGGCCTTCTCTGTAGTATTAGGGCAGCGCGCGCGGGAGCGCAGGGTATATAAGTGCAACATTCCCTCAGAGCCACGGCGGGGAGCAGACCAGCGACAGGAGACCATCGGATTGGCTGGCACGTTTACATGGCAACAATCCATGCCCATCTCTAGCATGTTTATATAGCAAAGCATCCTGCCGCTGATAGGCGAGTACAGAGAAATTTACACAATTCAGGGAAGGGGCGGGAACCTTACTGAGGTAAAATCAGCCATTTTAACTTGGGGATCATAGGATATCAGAGCGGGTGACAGGAACACTAGAAATACAGACAGCAATCAAATCATTGTGATCTTCTATGGGAGATGGTAATTATATGGGGGGTGTAAAGCTGACAGGCCACGCCCACTATGGGTTTCTACAGCAACGGCTGGGAGAGAGAGGAGGATGGTGGATACAGGTGCTGAGTATTCCAGGGAAAGGAATTGGTGGAAACCATAACAGATGTAACCAATACCAACAACACCCAATTTATCAAATTGCTTTATGTCAGACAGTGATTACATGACAAACTTGTCTTATATAAGAAGTGAATGATAGAACTGAGGGGGCGGAGCCTGCTTTGGAGGGAGGGTGGGCCGCGTGCCCGCACGTACCGAACCGTTATTACCGAGGGGGCGGAGCCTGCTTTGGAGAGAGGGAGGGCCGCGTGCCCGCACGTACTGATCCGTTATTACCGAGGGGGCGTAGCCTTACTCAGAGCCACAGTAATAAGCTGGACAGCCAGAGGAGCGCATCGCATTGACTGCTTTGTTGTCACGGAAACAATCCACGCCCACCCCTAACGTGTTTTCAGCCGCTGATAGGTGAGTTTAGAGACAGTTAATTGGTGGATTCAAGGAAGGGGCGGGAACCTTGCCGAGGCTAAATCGGCCATTCTAGATAGGGGATCGGAGCGGGTGTCGGGAGCACTAGAAATCCAGCAACCAATCATATCACCGTGTTATTTATGGGAGGCGGTGATACATGACGCAGGGGGCTTTCAGGCTATTAGACCACGCCCCCATGTGTTTCTACAGCAACGCGTCCGCCGACTGGGAGTGAGGGGAGGATGGCGGATACAGGGGCTAAGGATTCCAGGGAAAGGAATTGGTGGAAACCATAACAGATGTAACCAATACCAACAACACCCACATTATCAAATTGCTTTATGTCAGACAGTGATTACATGACAAACTTGTCTTATATAAGAGGTTAATGATAGAAATGAGGGGGCGGAGCCTGCTTTGGAGAGAGGGTGGGCCGCGTGCCCGGCTGCCCGCACGTACTGAACCGTTATTACCGAGGGGGCGGAGCCTGCTGTGGAGAGAGGGTGGGCCGCGTGCCCGCACGTACTGAACCGTTATTACCGAGGGGGCGGAGCCTGCTTTGGAGAGAGGGAGGGCCACGTGCCCGCACGTACCGAACCGTTATTACCGAGGGGGCGGAGCCTTACTCTGAGCCACAGTAAGAAGCTGGACAGCCAGAGGAGCGCATCGCATTGACTGCTCTGTTGTCACGGAAACAAGCCACGCCCACCTCTAATGTGTTTTCAGCCGCTGATAGGTGAGTTTAGAGACAGTCAATTGGGGGATTCAAGGAAGGGGCGGGAACCTTGCCGAGGCTAAATCGGCCATTCTAGATAGGGGATCGGAGCGGGTGTCGGGAACACTAGAAATCCAGCAACCAATCATATCATCGTGTTATTTATGGGAGGCGGTGATTACATGACGCAGGGGGCTTTAAAGCTATTAGGCCACGCCCCCATGTGTTTCTACAGCAACGCGTCCGCCGACTGGGAGTGAGGGGAGGATGGCGGATACAGGTGCTACGGATTCAGAGAAATGGAGGGGGGGGGGGTCTGTCTGAGGCGATGTCTAATTGCTTAATGTCAGACGGGGATTATATGACAAACTATTTTTATTTAAGAGGTGAATAATAGAACTGAGGGGGCGGAGCCTGCTCTGGCGAGTGTCACAGTAAGAGAGCTGACCAACCAGAGGAGCGCATCGCATTGGCTGCTCTGTTGGCACGGCAACAATTCACGCCCACCATGAATGTGTTTCCAGCCACTGATAGGTGAGCTTTAGAGACACGTAATAGGGGGATTCAAGGAAGGGGCGGGAACCTTGCCGAGGCTAAGTCGGCCATTATATATAAGGGAATCGGAGGATATCGGAGCTGTTTCGGGAACACTAGAAATGAAGACAACAATCCTATCATCGTGTTCTTCTATGGGAGACGGTGATTACATTACACTGTCTTTTAGTCAAGGAAGACGATAGGACCGAGGGGGCGGTTCTGGCGGGAGGCGGTGCTATGCGCACACCTGTAAGGTGATAGACCAATAGAAATAAGGGGGCGGGGCTGCTCTGACAAATATTAGAGAGGCAGGGCTGTGAGCTCGCACTTGATTGGCTTCTCATTCGGCAATGTAAGAAATGATTTAGCCACATTAAGGAGCCTTATTGGGTAGCTGGCCAACCAGAGGAGCGGCATAGTTCCACTACTTAGCCTGTGAGGAAACAAATCAGGTCTGCCTGCTACCAATGTGTGTATACAGCAGCCTTTCTCAACCATTTCAGCACAGAGGAACCCTTGAAATACATTTCTGGTCTCAGGGAAGCTAAAAATTAAGAATCTACAACTCATGACACATTAGTGGGAAGAATGCTCCTTACTCTTGTCATCATTGGGAAGAATTCCCCCTTACAGACAGCTAAAAGGAACAATGGTGTCATTGGGAACTTATCTGAGAGGCAGAAATTGCCCATTTCTCAAGGAACCCCCAGCAACCTCAGGAGGAACCCTGGATGAGAAACCCTGCTATACAGGAAACACATCCCGCCACTTGGAGGGAGGAGAGCGGAGACGGTTGCTAGGAGACTCAGAGGAGGGGGCCGTCCCTTGGCGAGGCCGTGGCGGCTATTTTAAATAATATATCAATCCAAAACCTAGAATGGAACTGTACTGGGCGAAACCGAGACCCAATAGGATGGAAAACGGGGGGCAGCACATCCTGATTATTGAAGCTCAATAGATGGAGAATAACTATGGGCTTTATAGGCATCCCATGGATCACAATAACAGACAGATTTTATTGAATAGTAATTATAAAAACAAGACAGAATCACCAGTATTTTCACTTCACATAACTTATGAAAGGAAGAACTCCCCCTGTACAAGATCAGTTCTGGCAATAAGGGTCCTTCTGCTTGGGCTCTACATGTTTTGCAGTTTCCTACTTCTTCAGGAGGATCAAAAACCTGAGTAATTGTAAGATTCCCATCCATACCTACATGTGACAGACCTTGATGTATGCCAATATGTATATTCGCCTGATACAGGGGTAACCCCTTCCTTGCTGTACACATCCACGCTCATCTAGGGATGATTTTACATCTGGGACATTGTTCGTGTGATTGAGAGATTATATATAAGCATATAATTAATAGTATGTTGAAGCTACTATCACATGTATGTTATGAATCTAACAATCTCTCGTTTTCCATCTTCACATTCTCCTGAAGAAGCCAGAAACGGTGAAACATGTAGAGCACAAGCAGAAAGAAGTCCCTTGTTGGTTATCATCTTGGCTCCTTATTGCAAGGACTGATCTTGTACAGGATACAGGGGGAGTTCTTCCTTCCATAAGTTACGTAAAGTGAAAATGCTGGTGATTCTGTTTTGTTTTCATGATCAGTATTCTATAAAATATGAATGTTTTAAATCCTTGGGATGGCTTCCCCTCCCTTTCCCCCCTCCCTGTCCCCTTACTCCTCTCTTCTTCCTATCTCCTTCTCCTCCCTGCGTTCCCCCTCTTTTCTTCTCTCCTTTCTTTAAGCCTTAGAAGGGACCACTCGTCCTCTGCGTGCTGGTTTGTTGCATAGTACTGCTTGTTCCATCCTTTGATATGTTTATTGAGTTGACAGGGTTGCTTCCCCCCCAGGACATAGTTTTGTTCCCTTTGGGGTGACTGGGGATGGGTATAGCGCCACAATTATCAATTCGGTATGTTGTTCTCTAATCATCCAAATTTTTGTTAGACATCTTGGAAATGCTCTACTTGATGGTGCTACCTTATCAGTACTCATGGTTTATTATCTTTATATGCAGAGTGTATTATTGCCACTGTATTACTGTTGTTTATGTTTTTGCTATATATTTTGTTATCTGAAATTCAATAAAAACCATTGAAACTAAATCCTTGGGATGCCCATAAAGTGCATATATTATACTAAATATGTGAATAAAATACTCATGCACTGCTATGTAAAAATGATATCCAATACAAAATAAAATGCTATCAATTCCAATACAAAATAAAATGCTATCAATTCCAACAACACCCATGTCATTGTGTTATTCTATGTCAGACAGTGATTACATACCACACTATATATATTCAACATCCAAAGGCAAACAATACGACTGAGGGGACAGGGCTGGCTCTGACATAAGAGGGGCCATGCACTCGCACCAAATAAAATGATAGAGGAGGCGTGGCCTACTCTGGCGAGCCCATGTCATTGTGGACTGTTTACTAAAATTCGAACAGCAAAATATCTGGTGCAGCTCTGCACAGTAAGCCAACCAGCTTCCAGATTTTATATTCAAAGCTTAATTTATTATGCTGAAGTTAGAAGCTGATTGGCTACCATGCACAGCTGCACCAGATTCTGGGTGCACCAGCTTTAGTAAATCTCCCCCGTTGTGTTATTCTATGTCATATGGTGATTACAAGGACACATTATTTATTTGACAACCAAGGGTGGCTATGATGAAAGTGGGGCTGCATGCTCTCCCCTGATAAATTGATAAATAAAATGGATTGAAGGGGCGGGGTTAGCTCAATGTGTGATGTGAATGCTCAAGCATGAAGTCAGAAAGTGAGAAATGTGTTTCACGGACCCCTTCATCGGAAACTGGATAAGTTCCTCCAGAAGGGCTACATGAATCTTCTCTGCACAAGCAAGTTGATCCTCTTCGAGAGGTAGGACCTTTCCAGATCTATACTTGGGTTGTGATTGAATTTGGGAAGGTGGGGGTGTGAATTTGCTGTGTGTGTGGATTTTTGAGGGGGGAGGTAAGGGAGGGTGGGTTTGCTGTGTGTGATTTTGGGCTTTAACCACTTCATTACTGGGCACTTTCACCCCCTTCCTGCCCAGGCCAATTTTCAGGTTTCAGCGCTGTCTTACTTTAAATGACAATTGTACTGTTATGCAACACTATACCCATGACAACATGGGGGTGGCATACTGTATACTTTCAGGGGCCCCCAGCCCTGCGGACCCTTCACCTCAGGAATATGGGGTGATGGATCCCTTTACTGTACACTGCCAGGGGTCGTTATTTACTGGAGCCTACAAGGTAAGTCCCTTTCGAGCACTGCTAGGGTCCCTCCCACCTCAGGTGCCTGTTTTAACCACTTGATGAGCGCCCGATGCAGATTTACAGGGCGGCTCGGCTGCGCATAATGACGTAGATCTATGTGATTATGTGCACGCGGTTTTGGTGGCGCGCACGCCCGCACCGCCTCTAATCACCACGCCCGTCTAATCACAGCAGGAGTCAGACTACGGGACGAGCGGGCACGATCGCCACTGGCCTCCCGCAATCTTCGGCAAAACTGACAGTAGAGCCAACTGGTATGTAAACAATGTAAGACGGCTCTCCTGTCAGAGAGGCAGGAAAAGATTGTGTGATTCAGCTGAGCTGAATCACCGATTTCTCTCTGCCTCTGTTCAATCCATCCCCCACGCAGTTAGAAAGCACATCTAGGGAACACATTTACCCACTTCATCACCCCCAGTGTTAATCCCTTTCCTGCCAGTGTCATTTATACAGTAACAGTGCATATTTTTAGCACTGATTACTGTATTAATGTAACTGGTCCCCCCAAAAGTGTCAAAAAGGTCAGTTGGGGGTTCAATTTGTTTTCTGCAATGTCCCAGTCCTGATAAAAATCGCTGATCGTCACCATTACTAATATAAAAATGAAAAAATAAAAGTTCATAAATCTATCCAGTAGTTTGTAAACGCTATAACTTATGCGCAAACCAATTATTATACGCTTTATGGGATTTTTTTTACCAAAAATATGTAGCAAAATACAAATTGGCCTAAACTGATAAAAAAAATTAGATTTTTTAATTTTTTTATTGGGAATGTTTTATAGCAGAAAGTAGAAAATATTTAAAAATTTCTTTAAAAATTTACATTTTATTTTTTGTTTATAGTGCAAGAACAAAAACCGCAGAGGTGATAAAATACCACCATAAGAAAGCTCTATTAATGGGAAAAAAAGGACATCAATTGTATTTGGGTACAGGGTCGCACGACCGAGCAATTGTCAGTTAAAGCAACGCATTGCCGAATCGCAAAAAATGGCCTGGTCATTTAGGAGGTAAAACCTTCCGGGACTGAAGTGGTTAAAGTATACTGTTAGGGGCCCCTCCTCTTTAGTCCTAGAGTATGAAGGCTTCTCATACTGAGCACTGTGAGGAACCCATCCCGCTGCAGACTGAGGGCCTCCTTTGCTGTCAGGGGCTTAAACACATTAACCCCTTAGCACCGACGGAATGCAAATATGCGGCTTCGGCTTCAGTGGGTTGTACCGGGGTGATGCCAGCAGCTAGAGCTATCACCCCGGTACCCCGGTTGTTTAGAGCCGACGGTCCACTTTCTTGTAATGACAACCGAAGCGGCTGAGTAGCCGCTCAATTGTCATTACAAGGAGGTCTCCTGTCCCACCACGAGACCCGAGGGATCAGCGGACACATGCATTGGCTGGCCAAAGATCTGAACAAAGCTGAATTTGGCTCTGTTCGGGTCACCAATGTAAAAACCCGGAAGCGATGTCATGACATCACTTCCGGGTACCGGAGCCTTAACCACTTACCGCAAACTGACGTATATTTACGTCGGCAGACTTTGCGGGGTTATACCGGGATGATGCCTCTAGCTAGAGGCACCATCCTGGTACCATGGTTTAGAGCCGACGGTCGGCTTTCCGTTGGTAACGACCGATGTGGCTCAGGAGCTGCTCGATCGTTACCCGGGTGAGTGGGAGTGGACGCCCCCCCTCCCGCCTCCTTCCGTGACTTTGCCCAGGCCTCCCGTCCCACCGGGAGACCCGAGCACCCAGCCGGCACATCCCCCGGCAAGATGGAGTCCTGATCTAAGCCGGAAGCGGCTTCGATCGGGTCTCCGATGACGTAACCCGGAGGCGGCGTCCATGACATCACTTCCGGGTTACTCTGCTGCAAAAGGTGGCAGATTTAAAAAAACAACTGTATGCAAAAAGGCCGTTTTCGGCGTTTTGCATACATGAAAGTGTAGTGGAGGGGTCTAGGGTCTTTTAGACCCTCGATCCCTCCATAAAGAGTACCTGTCACTGCATATTGGTGTCACAAGGGATGTTTACGTTGCTTGTGACAGCAATAAAAGTGATCAGATTTTTTTTTTAAAAAAACCTGTAATAAAGTTAAAACAAAAATAAAATAAATAGGAAAAAAAAATTTTTTTAGCCGCCCCCGTCACCGTTAGCTCGCGCACAAAAGAAAACGTATACGGAAGTCGCGAATGAAATCACTGTCCATGTGAGGTATCGCCGCGATCGCCAGAGCATGAGCAATAATTAAAAAAAAAGAACTACACTCTAAAAATTTAAAGCATCGTCTATTGAGATTTCTATTGACCGTAGTTTGTCGCCATTCCACAGGTGTGCGCAGTTTTAAACCGTAACATATTGGGTATCTATTTACTTGGCGTGACATCATCTTTCACAATATACAAAGAAAATGGGCTAACTTTACAGTTTAGTATTTTTTAAATGCAGTGAAATGTGATTTTTCGTAATTTTTCACAAAAAATTGTGTGTTAAAGACCGCTGCGCAAATACTGCGTGACAAAAAATATTGTAATGACCGACATTTTATTCTCCAGAGTCTTTGCTAAAAAATTATATATAATGTTTGGGGGTTCTAAGTAGTTTTCTAGGAAAAAATACTGATTTTAACTTGTAAACAAAAAGTGTCCGAAATAGGCCTGGGGTTTAAGTTGTTAAAGGCACCAAATTAAAAAAAAAAAAGACAGCATTCAAAACAGCCAAGCTTGGCGTTTCGAATGCTTTTAAGTGCAAAGGAGGGGTTTGGGGTCTTTTAGAGTCTTTTAAAGCGCCCTGTCCCTCTGTGCTCGCGTGCAGAAGCGAACGTGTACGCAAGTCGCGCCTGCATATGTAAACGGTGTTTAAACCACACGTGAGGTATCACCGCGATTGTTAGAGCGAGAGCAATAATTCTAGCACAAGACCTCCTCTGTAACTCTGTACGGGTAACCATTAAAACATTTTAAACCGTCGCCTATGGAGATTTTTAAGTACCGAAGTTTGTCGCCATTCCATGAGTGTGCACAATTTTAAAGCATGACATGTTAGGTATCTTTACTCGCTGTAACATAATCTTTCACATTATACAATAAAATTAGGCTAACTTTAATGGTTTTTTTTTTTATAATTCATGAAAGTGTATTTCGTCCCAAAAAATTGCATTTGAAAGACCACTGCGCAAATACCATGTGACATAAAATTTTCCAAAGGTCGCCATTTTATTCTCTAGTGTCTCTGCTAAACACACCCCCCCAGAGTCTACTGTGATGTACCCTGTCAGGGGGTCTTCACTCCAGAGGGTAAGGGCCTCTTATATTGACACTATGAGGGGCCTCTCCTCCTCCTCAGGCCTGCAATGTCAGCATCCCGCACTCTCTCACCCACAGCTCATCAATGAGGACGGCGATTGGACACAGAGAACCGTGCCGCACAGCCATGATTGCTTCTTTCTGTAGGGTAAGCGGTGGAGACAAGGCCACACCCACCTTTATGTGTTTCTACAGCAGCGCGTCCATCGACTAAGAATTTTAGATAGAGGGGGAGGCACTTTCTGAGCCTGATGCGGGCATTTTTTCTAAGGGATCGGTGGAAAAAAGAGTGGATGTAAGAAATACTATAAATCCTGACAACAGAGCGGGTGTCGGGAACGCTAGAAATACAGACAACAATCATATCATCGTGTTCTTCTATGGGAGATGGTGATTACATGACGCAAGGGGCTTCAAGATCACGACCACTATGTGTTTCCACAGCATTGCATTCCCTGTCTGGGAGGAAGGAGGGGAATTCAGTACACAGGCGCTAAAGAGTACAGAGAATGAGGGGGGGGGCCTATATGAGCCTGAGGTGACCATTGTTGAATGTTGAAAAAGGATCGGTGGAACCAGAACAGAGGTAACGCATACTACAAATGCCGACACCCATGTTGTCAAATTGCTTTATGTCACACTGTGATTACATGACAAACTGTTGTTATATAAGAGGTGAATGATAGAACTGAGGGGACGGTGCCTGCTCTGGAGAGAGGTTGGGCTGCGCGCCCGCATGTACTGAACACTTAGAACTGAATGGGCGGAGCCTGCTCCTGCGACCGTCACTCAGAGCAACAGAAAGGAACTGGCCAGCCAGAGGGGCGCATTGCATTGGCTGCTCGGTTTGCATGGAAACCATCCACGCCCACCCCTAATGTGTTATAGCAAAGTGTCCGGTGTTCTATCGGATTACCGCTACCCATCTGATTGTGTAACGGAAGTGACGTTGCCACCAAAAATAATTACTGCGCATGCGCTATGCGTTCCACGGCGCACTATGTGTTCCACACACTTCTCCACTTCCCTACCAACAGAGCTCTTCAGATTGTTCAACAACTGCGGCAGCCGATATCTTACTACACCCAGCTATGTCTTACATTTCAGAGTAATTTTAGCAATAAAGTGATTGTATATATTGATATCTGATGCTGTGTGGATGATACATTTTGAAAGCCTAAAGGTTTAGCGCTGAGCAGTGTGCGGTGAACCAACATGGCTTCTGCCCCCTTCCTACTGCTGGAATTCAGCTTGTTACAAAATGTAGCATCAATACACTATACTTATTTATATGCGCTCACTTTATTGCTAAAATTATTCTGAAATTCAAGACATAAGTGGGTGTATTAAGATGTCTGCTGCTGCTGTTATATCAGATTACCACTACCTGTCAGATCATGGAACACATAGTGCTGTGGAACGCATGTTGGAATGCATAGCGCATGCGCAGTAAGTATTTTTTGGTCAGAACGTCGCTTCCGAATCCATTCTTCCCTTCCTCTTTTCTCCATCTCCCAACCACCTCCTTCCCCCTTTTTTTTTCCTGCAGGCCGGGGGGAACTCTACACAATCTAACCATGCCGCTTCACTCCAGGCACTGTACCCTCGGGTATAAAATGACCTTGTTGAACGCGAGGGGGCTGTCCACCCCGGAGAAGCGCTCATGGCTGCTGGCCGATCTTAAAAGAAGTGGGCCTCATTTTGCGTTTTTGCAGGAAACTTACTTCAGGAGAGACTCTGTCCCCAAATTGTACAATAGCTACTTCCCGTGGGTGTACCACGCCCCCTCCCCTACACCGAAATCAAAAGGGGTGAGCATTGTTGTGACGGAACCTCAGACCCACACTGTACTTGTGGTCTTCTGTCAGTATAGGGCTTCCTGCAGTCATGAACATAGATATCAAATCCCAGCCGCCGCTAATACAAAACTAGTCTGACACTTAGCTTGTATACTGGAAACAACTAACTCTTTTATTAAAACAAGTAGCAGACTTTTATACACTTGAGAAGCATGACAGTCACTACATGAACAATGACCTGAATATTTACATAAAGCATCACACAATTGTGAGATAACGAGGTACAGCTGACTCATGGCTAATCCCATCTAGACAAGGTTATCATTCACATGCTAATTAGCTCAGCGTACTTAAGTCAGCCTGGAAACCCAGACTGCCGGCACCAAAGGTAAAACAAGATGTGTAAATACTGAGAACCCACGTAAACAATATGTGAGCAAATCAGCATGATTTACAATCCGTGGAAGACAGGTGTTTGGGCTGATGACATGCATCTGTTACAAGTCTGACCAACTGAAGCAATCCAAACCATTACTTATCTGTCTTTAAATTTCAGTGATGGTGAATACTGTCACAATTGTGATCTCCAAGAAAATACCCTGGTCTTTTATGGCAGAACAGGCTGACCCTATGGGTCGCTTCTTGCTGTTGAAGGGTAGACTTGGGCACTCAGTGGTTACCTTGATTAATATATATTTGCCCAATTCGGATTTTCTGTCCTTTGTGCAGCAATTAACTCTGGTTGTCATGGGCTTCCATGAGGGTTTCCTCCTCATGGGTGGGGATTTTAACTATGCTCCCGAACCCCTGCTGGACACGGCACAAGGTACCTCACGTGTCTCTTACGCATACTTAAGAAAATAGGAAAAGGAACTCTCTCTCCTCGACATGGTTGACCCTTGGCGTGTGATGCATCCCGGTGAAAGGGATTATACTTATTACTCGGCAACCCACAACACTTATACTAGGATAGACTTCTTTCTGATCCCTCATAAAGATCTTCCCTTGGTCACTTCCTCTCAGTTGGGGTCCTTCTCGTTTTCAGATCATGCCCCTATACATATCACCATGAACTGGGACGCCAGACAAACTAGGCCCCCGACATGGAGGCTTAACTAATCGCTCTTACAGATTCCCGAGGTACAGGCAGAACTCGACAGGACCTTGTCTGCCTATTTTGCGGACAACACGGACCCCTCATTGGCACCTTCCACTGTCTGGGAGGCTTATAAGTGTGTCATTCGGGGTGTTCTTATACGTATTGGCTCCCAACGGTAGAGGAAAAGGGATAGCAAAGGTTGCAAACTCTATTAGCACACATTGACACATTGAGTACCAAACATAAGAAATCATTAGCAGAGGAGCATCGGTTGCCCCTTATGAAGGCCAGGGAGGAGCTGAATAACCTCTTGTTTCAGAAATTGATCTAGGGTCTGGCTTGGGCTAGGCGTCATTACTATGAATTTTCTAATAAGCCCAGGGGGATGTTGGCCAAGGTAGTGAGAGGGCCTAGGAAACGCATGTTCATCACCAATGTTCAGTCAGCCGGAGGGTGGAAGGCTCACACCTCAGAGGACATTTCATCCGAATTTTGCTCCTTTTTCCAATCCAATCTCAATACGGATGATGCTCCAGACTCCGACCCCAATGAGATGGGGGCCGGGGTAAATACATCCACAATTCTGGCATGCCCACTCTCTCGGCAGACCAGGGTCTTGCTTTGGAGGCGGAGATTACAGAGGATGAACTGTCCTCTGCTATTGCTCTGACTAAGCCTCACAAGGCTCCGGGCCCTGACGGGTTTACTCTAACCAACAATCAGACTTTTGCCTCTCGTCTCAACCAGCCTCTGTTAGCGTTTTTTAATGCCATCAAATAGGATGGGGTCATGCCTGTTGATTCTCTCTGGGCCTACATCACTGTAATTCACAAGGAAAGGAAAGAACCGTCGTGTTGTGGGAGCTATCGTCCCATAGCCCTCTTGAATGCCGACCTCAACCTGTTTTCCAAGATTCTTGCCAACAGGCTCTTTCCTCATCTCACACACCTGATTTGTTATGACCAGGTAGGTTTTGGGCCCTCTAGATAGGCCAGGGACAACATGACTTGTGTGATTGACCCCATTCATTCTGCCCAAACGTCTGATTGGCAGATAATCCTTTTATCCACAGACGCAGAGAAAGCCTTCGAGAGGGTGCCTTGGAATTTTATTCGGGCCACCCTGTCTCATTTTGGCTTGGGGCCCCGGATGTTGAGGTGGATTCTGGTACTGTATTTCTCCCCCTCGGCGTCAGTTAGGGTCAATGACTGGAGATCCGACTTTTTTCTAAACACTTACTGTCAGCTGTCTAATTATAAGATGAACATCTCTAAGTTGGTGGCGCTTAATATTTCGGCGCCTGTAGCTGTCGAGAGAGTTCTTCAGGCATTGTTCCCCTTTCACTGGGCGGACTGTTCTCTTAAGTATCTAGGTGTACAGATAACTGCTGACCCTTTTGACCTCTTCCAGGCTAACCTGCCTCCTCTTTTGGGAATGATCAAGTCGGATCTCCGGGCTTGGCAATCACTGACGCTGACGTGGTTCGGTCGTTGTAAAGCACGCACTTAAGATGAATGTGTTACCTAGATTAATTTATGTTTTACAGGTTCTCCCGATTCACATCCCCTTTTTGTTTTTCAAACAAGTGCGGGTGGTGTTAAGGTCCTTTGTTTGGGCCACTAGGTCCCCTAGAATTAAGTTGCACACGCTAACTCTGCCTAAGGTGAAGGAGGGTATTGGTCTTCCAGACCTCCTTAGGTATTACAGAGCTTCCCACCTTATGCGGGTGGTGGATTGGCACTGTAATGCAGATGTCAAGCAGTGGTTGCTGATGGAGGGCGAAGACACCGGCCTGCTTTTGCCTCGGCCACCTTGGCTTTCCTCCAGCCCCTCGGAACTTGTGTCTAACCACCCTTTGGTTGGGGCTACTCTTAGGGATGTTAGGTTGTTACAACGACATTCGCAAATAGCACCTCTGCCCTCCCCTGTGAGGCCTATAGTGGGCAATCCTGAATTTCCCGGGCTGCACGAGTGCCAGGGTGCGGAAGTTGGCCCTCTCGGGGAAAGTCAGTTGGCTGGACATGTGGCAGAGTGGTGACATTCCCTCTCCTTCGGAGATCGCTGGGTGGTCTCATCCCCCCCCTCGATCCCCTTAGCCATCATTCAACTTAGGTATTTCCTCCAATCTTTTCAGAAGATGGGCTATGCTCCCCGACCTCTGATGCTATTTGAATCTATCTGTAGAAAGGGAGAGCCAATCAGACACACCCTGTCCTTGCTTTACAACCTTCTATCAGATTTGGATGAGGGACAACGGCTACCTTTCGTTACGCAACGGGAGCCGGACTTTGGCATCTCTTTCACTCCCAAACAATTAGACAAGATTCTGTCAATGACAGCCACATTGAATAATACAGAAGAAAAACTGTGGAACCTGTGGCAGCCTTGTGTGTACTTCACTGGTACTGAGACTTACCTACAGGGCACCGTTTCTACTGACGTTTAGCTCACGTGCCGTTTTTCTTTAGGTGCTGGCTTTGACCTCAATGGTCCGATCTCTTTATGCTGGTGGTCCTACTGGTCTTAACCCCATCCCCTCCCCCTCTTTTTTTTTCTGTTTGTTCCTTCCTCCCTCTCTCTCCTTCCCTTCTTCTTTCCCTCCTTCTCTATTTCAAATCTTTCCCACACATGGTTATCTAACGGTTTGCTGATTTTCTTGTTATTATTCATATATCCGTTTACGTCTCTAGGAGACGTCCCATTGGGTGAGCTCGGGCACTTCTTGGTGATCTATCATATAAATACCTCACGATCTCAATCTTTGCTCCGAGGGTAACCCAAGCTATATAAAAGGAAAATTTTCGGCAAAGTATTCCTGTTCGTTTACTTTGATTTATTTGTCACTCGATTGTACTTTTACTTTAAAAAAGAAATAAAAAAAACGAAAACAACGAAGTGTTGAGTGCCCTCATTCTGAGAAGGATTAAAAGCAGCAAATCCTTATTATTGAATGCAGAACGTGTTGGCTGAGCGATCAATGTCTCGGGCTTTAAGATTTGAACTATTGGTCTCGTCTTTTGTGCATGTTCAAACATGAAGACAGAAAGTGAGAAATGTGTTACATGGACCTCTTCATTGGAGCCTGGAGGAGAAGGCGAGGAGTTTCCTCAGAAGAGCTAGATGAATCTCCCGAACCCCAAGCATAGAAGAAGTTGGTCCTCTTCAAAAGGTAGGACCTTTTCAGATCCATACTTGAGTTGCTTTTGGATTTGGAAAGGTGGGGGTGTGCATGTGCTGTGTCAATGTGCGTGGATTTTTGGGAGGGGAAGGTGAGGGAGCATGGGTTTGCTGTGTGTGTGATTTTGGGCTTTAAGCTCCAAAATATTACTATGTCTGATGGTGCATTCTTGCACTATCAAAGAAAAAGGAGAACAGCGACGTGTTGTGTGCCCTCATTCTGAGAAGGACTGAAAGCAGCACATCTTTATTATTGTATGCAGCACTGGCCAGCTGAAAGCATTGGCTGAGCGACCAATGTCTCGGGCTTTAAGCTGTAAACTATGGGTCTGGTCTGATGTGCATGCTCAAGCTCAAAGACAGAAAGTGAGAAATGTGTTGCATGGACCTCTTCATCGGAGCCATGAGGAGAAGGCGAGGATTTCCCTCAGAAGAGCAAGATGAATCTCCTCTGCACAAGCAAGGAAGAAGTTGATTCTCTTCAAAAGGTAGGACATTTTACGATTTATACTTGAGTTGCTTTTAATTTTGAAATCTGGGGGTGTTTTTTTTGCTGTGTTAATGTCTGTGGATTTTGGGGTGAATGTGAGGGAGTGCGTTTGCTGTGTGTGTGTGTGATTTTGGACTTTAAGCTCCAAAAAATTACTTCTGTCTGATGGCGCATTCTTGCACAATAAAAGAAAAAGAAGAACAGCGAAGTGTTGTGTGCCCTCATTCTGAGGAGAAATGAAAGCAGCACATCATTATTGTGTGCACAACTGGCCAGCTGAATGTATTGGCTGAGCGACCAATGTCTCGGGCTTTAAGCTGTAAACTATGGGTCCTGTCTGATGTGCATGCTCAAGCTTGAAGACAGAAAGTGAGAAATGTGTTGCACGGACCTCTTCATCGGAGACTGGAGGAGAAGGCGAGGAGTTCCCTCAGAAGAGCTAGATGAATCTCCTCTGCACAAGCAAGGAAGAAGTTGATTCTCTTCAAAAGGTAGGACATTTTCAGATTTATACTTGAGTTGCTTTTTAATTTTAAAATCTGGGGGTGTTGATTTGCTGTGTTAATGTCTGTGTATTTTGGGGTGAATGTGAGGGAGTGTGTTTGCTGTGTGTGTTTTTGGACTTTAAGCTCCAAAAAATTACTTCTGTCTGATGGCGCATTCTTGCACAATAAAAGAAAAAGAAGAACAGCGAAGTGTTGTGTGCCCTCATTCTGAGGAGAAATGAAAGCAGCACATCATTATTGTGTGCAGAACTGGCCAGCTGAATGTGTTGGCTGAGCGACCAATGTCTCGGGCTTTAAGCTGTAAAATATGGGTACCGTCTGATGTGCATGCTCAAGCTTGAAGACAGAAAGTGAGAAATGTGTTGCATGGACCTCTTCATCGGAGCCTGGAGGTGAAGGCGAGGAGTTCCCTCAGAAGAGCTAGATGAATCTCCTCTGCACAAGCAAGGAAGAAGTTGATTCTCTTCAAAAGGTAGGACATTTTCAGATTTATACTTGAGTTGCTTTTTAATTTTGAAATCTGGGGGTGTGGATTTGCTGTGTTAATGTCTGTGGATTTTGGGGTGAATGTGAGGGAGTGTGTTTGCTGTGTGGGTGTTTTTGGACTTTAAGCTCCAAAAAATTACTTCTGTCTGATGGCGCATTCTTGCACAATAAAAGAAAAAGAAGAACAGCGAAGTGTTGTGTGCCCTCATTCTGAGGAGAAATGAAAGCAGCACATCATTATTGTGTGCAGAACTGGCCAGCTGAATGTGTTGGCTCAGCGACCAATGTCTCGGGCTTTAAGCTGTAAACTATGGGTACCGTCTGATGCGCATGCTCAAGCTTGAAGACAGAAAATGAGAAATGTGTTGCATGGACCTCTTCATCGGAGCCTGGAGGAGAAGGCGAGGAGTTCCCTCAGAAGAGCTAGATGAATCTCCTCTGCACAAGCAAGGAAGAAGTTGATTCTTTTCAAAAGGTAGGACATTTTCAGATTTATACTTGAGTTGCTTTTTAATTTTGAAATCTGGGGGTGTGGATTTGCTGTGTTAATGACTGGGGATTTTGGGTTGAATGTGAGGGAGTGTGTTTGCTGTGTGGGTGTTTTTGGACTTTAAGCACCAAAAAATTACTTCTGTCTGATGGCGCATTCTTGCACCATAAAAGAAAAAGAAGAACAGCGAAGTGTTGTGTGCCCTCATTCTGAGGAGACATGAAAGCAGCACATCATTATTGTGTGCAGAACTGGCCAGCTGAATGTGTTGGCTGAGCGACCAATGTCTCGGGCTTTAAGCTGTAAACTATGGGTACCGTCTGATGTGCATGCTCAAGCTTGAAGACAGAAAGTGAGAAATGTGTTGCACGGACCTCTTCATCGAAGCCTGGAGGATAAGGCGAGGAGTTCCCTCAGAAGAGCTAGATGAATCTCCTCTGCACAAGCAAGGAAGAAGTTGATTCTCTTCAAAAGGTAGGACATTTTCAGATTTATACTTGAGTTGCTTTTTAATTTTGAAATCTGGGGGTGTGGATTTGCTGTGTTAATGTCTGTGGATTTTGGGGTGAATGTGAGGGAGTGTGTTTGCTGTGTGTGTGTTTTTGGACTTTAAGCTCCAAAAAATTACTTCTGTCGGATGGCGCATTCTTGCACAATAAAAGAAAAAGAACAGCGAAGTGTTGTGTGCCCTCATTCTGAGGAGAAATGAAAGCAGCACATCATTATTGTGTGCAGAACTGGCCAGCTGAATGTGTTAGCTGAGCGACCAATGTCTCAGGCTTTAAGCTGTAAACTATGGGTCCCGTCTGATGTGCATGCTCAAGCTTGAAGACAGAAAGTGAAAAATGTGTTGCATGGACCTCTTCATGGGAGCCTGGAGGAGAAGGCGAGGAGCTCCCTCAGAAGAGCTAGATGAATCTCCTCTGCACAAGCAAGGAAGAAGTTGATTCTCTTCAAAAGGTAGGACATTTTCAGATTTATACTTGAGTTGCTTTTTAATTTTGAAATCAGGGGGTGTGGATTTGCTGTGTTAATGTCTGTGGATTTTGGGGTGAATGTGAGGGAGTGTGTTTGCTGTGTGTGTGTTTTTGGACTTTAAGCTCCAAAAAATTACTTCTATCTGATGGCGCATTCTTGCACAATAAAAGAAAAAGACGAACAGCGAAGTGTTGTGTGCCCTCATTCTGAGGAGATATGAAAGCAGCACATCATTATTGTGTGCAAAGCTGGCCAGCGGAATGTGTTGGCTGAGCGACCAATGTCTCGGGCTTTAAGTTGTAGACTATGGGTCCCGTCTGATGTGCATGCTCAACCTTGAAGACAGAAAGTGAGAAATGTGTTGCATGGACCTCTTCATCGGAGCCTGGAGGAGAAGGCGAGGAGTTCCCTCAGAAGAGCTAGATGAATCTCCTCTGCACAAGCAAGGAAGAAGTTGATTCTCTTCAAAAGGTAGGACATTTTCAAATGTATACTTGAGTTGCTTTTTAATTTTGAAATCTGGGGGTGTGGATTTGCTGTGTTAATGTCTGTGGATTTTGGGGTGAATGTGAGGGAGTGTGTTTGCTGTGTGTGTGTTTTTGGACTTTAAGCTCCAAAAAATTACTTCTGTCTGATGGCGCATTCTTGCACCATAAAAGAAAAAGAAGAACAGCGAAGTGTTGTGTGCCCTCATTCTGAGGAGAAATGAAAGCAGCACATCATTATTGTGTGCAGAACTGGCCAGCTGAATGTGTTGGCTGAGCGACCAATGTCTCGGGCTTTAAGCTGTAAACTATGGGTACCGTCTGATGTGCATGCTCAAGCTTGAAGACAGAAAGTGAGAAATGTGTTGCACGGACCTCTTCATCGAAGCCTGGAGGATAAGGCGAGGAGTTCCCTCAGAAGAGCTAGATGAATCTCCTCTGCACAAGCAAGGAAGAAGTTGATTCTCTTCAAAAGGTAGGACATTTTCAGATTTATACTTGAGTTGCTTTTTAATTTTGAAATCTGGGGGTGAGGATTTGCTGTGTTAATGTCTGTGGATTTTGGGGTGAATGTGAGGGAGTGTGTTTGCTGTGTGTGTGTTTTTGGACTTTAAGCTCCAAAAAATTACTTCTGTCGGATGGCGCATTCTTGCACAATAAAAGAAAAAGAACAGCGAAGTGTTGTGTGCCCTCATTCTGAGGAGAAATGAAATCAGCACATCATTATTGTGTGCAGAACTGGCCAGCTGAATGTGTTAGCTGAGCGACCAATGTCTCAGGCTTTAAGCTGTAAACTATGGGTCCCGTCTGATGTGCATGCTCAAGCTTGAAGACAGAAAGTGAAAAATGTGTTGCATGGACCTCTTCATGGGAGCCTGGAGGAGAAGGCGAGGAGCTCCCTCAGAAGAGCTAGATGAATCTCCTCTGCACAAGCAAGGAAGAAGTTGATTCTCTTCAAAAGGTAGGACATTTTCAGATTTATACTTGAGTTGCTTTTTAATTTTGAAATCTGGGGGTGTGGATTTGCTGTGTTAATGTCTGTGGATTTTGGGGTGAATGTGAGGGAGTGTGTTTGCTGTGTGTGTGTTTTTGGACTTTAAGCTCCAAAAAATTACTTCTATCTGATGGCGCATTCTTGCACAATAAAAGAAAAAGACGAACAGCGAAGTGTTGTGTGCCCTCATTCTGAGGAGATATGAAAGCAGCACATCATTTTTGTGTGCAAAGCTGGCCAGCGGAATGTGTTGGCTGAGCGACCAATGTCTCGGGCTTTAAGTTGTAGACTATGGGTCCCGTCTGATGTGCATGCTCAACCTTGAAGACAGAAAGTGAGAAATGTGTTGCATGGACCTCTTCATCGGAGCCTGGAGGAGAAGGCGAGGAGTTCCCTCAGAAGAGCTAGATGAATCTCCTCTGCACAAGCAAGGAAGAAGTTGATTCTCTTCAAAAGGTAGGACATTTTCAAATGTATACTTGAGTTGCTTTTTAATTTTGAAATCTGGGGGTGTGGATTTGCTGTGTTAATGTCTGTGGATTTTGGGGTGAATGTGAGGGAGTGTGTTTGCTGTGTGTGTGTTTTTGGACTTTAAGCTCCAAAAAATTACTTCTGTCTGATGGCGCATTCTTGCACCATAAAAGAAAAAGAAGAACAGCGAAGTGTTGTGTACCCTCATTCTGAGGAGAAATGAAAGCAGCACATCATTATTGTGTGCAGAACTGGCCAGCTGAATGTGTTGGCTGAGCGACCAATGTCTCAGGCTTTAAGCTGTAAACTATGGGTCCCGTCTGATGTGCATGGTCAAGCTTGAAGACAGAAAGTGAGAAATGTGTTGCACGGACCTCTTCATCGGAGCCTGGAGGAGAAGGCGAGGAGTTCCCTCAGAAGAGCTAGATGAATCTCCTCTGCACAAGCAAGGAAGAAGTTGATTCTCTTCAAAAGGTAGGACATTTTCAGATTTATACTTGAGTTGCTTTTTAATTTTGAAATCTGGGGGTGTGGATTTGCTGTGTTAATGTCTGTGGATTTTGGGTTGAATGTGAGGGAGTGTGTTTGCTGTGTGTGTGTTTTTGGACTTTAAGCTCCAAAAAATTACTTCTGTCTGAATGCGCATTCTTGCAGAATAAAAGAAAAAGAAGAACAGCGAAGTGTTGTGTGCCCTCATTCTGAGGAGAAATGAAAGCAGCACATCATTATTGTGTGCAAAGCTGGGCAGCGGAATGTGTTGGCTGAGCGACCAATGTCTCGGGCTTTAAGCTGTAAACTATGGGTCCCGTCTGATGTGCACGCTCAACCTTGAAGACAGAAAGTGAGAAATGTGTTGCATGGACCTCTTCATCGGAGCCTGGAGGAGAAGGCGAGGAGTTCCCTCAGAAGAGCTAGATGAATCTCCTCTGCACAAGCAAGGAAGAAGTTGATTCTCTTCAAAAGGTAGGACATTTTCAAATGTATACTTGAGTTGCTTTTTAATTGTGAAATCTGGGGGTGTGGATTTGTTGTGTTAATGTCTGTGGATTTTGGGTTGAATGTGAGGGAGTGTGTTTGCTGTGTGTGTGTTTTTGGACTTTAAGCTCCAAAAAATTACTTCTGTCTGAATGCGCAGTCTTGCAGAATAAAAGAAAAAGAAGAACAGCGAAGTGTTGTGTGCCCTCATTCTGAGGAGAAATGAAAGCAGCACATCATTATTGTGTGCAAAGCTGGGCAGCGGAATGTGTTGGCTGAGCGACCAATGTCTCGGGCTTTAAGCTGTAAACTATGGGTCCCGTCTGATGTGCACGCTCAACCTTGAAGACAGAAAGTGAGAAATGTGTTGCATGGACCTCTTCATCGGAGCCTGGAGGAGAAGGCGAGGAGTTCCCTCAGAAGAGCTAGATGAATCTCCTCTGCACAAGCAAGGAAGAAGTTGATTCTCTTCAAAAGGTAGGACATTTTCAAATGTATACTTGAGTTGCTTTTTAATTGTGAAATCTGGGGGTGTGGATTTGTTGTGTTAATGTCTGTGGATTTTGGGTTGAATGTGAGGGAGTGTGTTTGCTGTGTGTGTGTTTTTGGACTTTAAGCTCCAAAAAATTACTTCTGTCTGAATGCGCATTCTTGCAGAATAAAAGAAAAAGAAGAACAGCGAAGTGTTGTGTGCCCTCATTCTGAGGAGAAATGAAAGCAGCACATCATTATTGTGTGCAAAGCTGGCCAGCGGAATGTGTTGGCTGAGCGACCAATGTCTCGGGCTTTAAGCTGTAAACTATGGGTCCCGTCTGATGTGCACGCTCAACCTTGAAGACAGAAAGTGAGAAATGTGTTGCATGGACCTCTTCATCGGAGCCTGGAGGAGAAGGCGAGGAGTTCCCTCAGAAGAGCTAGATGAATCTCCTCTGCACAAGCAAGGAAGAAGTTGATTCTCTTCAAAAGGTAGGACATTTTCAGATTTATACTTGAGTTGCTTTTTAATTTTGAAATCTGGGGGTGTGGATTTGCTTTGTTAATGTCTGTGGATTTTGGGGTGAATGTGAGGGAGTGTGTTTGGTGTGTGTGTGTTTTTGGACTTTAAGCTCCAAAAAATTACTTCTGTCTGATGGCGCATTCTTGCACAATAAAAGAAAAAGAAGAACAGCGAAGTGTTGTGTGCCCTCATTCTGAGGAGAAATGAAAGCAGCACATCATTATTGTGTGCAAAGCTGGCCAGCGGAATGTGTTGGCTGAGCGACCAATGTCTCGGGCTTTAAGCTGTAAACTATGGGTCCCGTCTGATGTGCATGCTCAACCTTGAAGACAGAAAGTGAGAAATGTGTTGCATGGACCTCTTCATCGGAGCCTGGAGGAGAAGGCGAGGAGTTCCCTCGGAAGAGCTAGATGAATCTCCTCTGCACAAGCAAGGAAGAAGTTTATTCTCTTCAAAAGGTAGGACATTTTCAGATTTATACTTGAGTTGCTTTTTAATTTTGAAATCTGGGGGTGTGGATTTGCTGTGTTAATGTCTGTGGATTTTGGGGTGAATGTGAGGAGTGTGTTTGCTGTGTGTGTGTTTTTGGACTTTAAGCTTCAAAAAATTACTTCTGTCTGATGGTGCATTCTTGCACAATAAAAGAAAAAGAACAGCGAAGTGTTGTGTGCCCACATTCTGAGGAGAAATTAAAGCAGCACATCATTATTGTGTGCAGAACTGGCTAGCTGAATGAGTGTGCTGAGCGACCAATGTCTCAGGCTTTAAGCTGTAAACTATGGGTCCCGTCTGATGTGCATGCTCCAACTTGAAGACAGAAAGTGAGAAATGTGTTGCACGGACCTCTTCATGGGAGCCTGGAGGAGAAGGCGAGGAGTTCCCTCAGAAGAGCTAGATGAATCTCCTCTGCACAAGCAAGGAAGAAGTTGATTCTCTTCAAAAGGTAGGACATTTTCAGATTTATACTTGAGTTGCTTTTTAATTTTGAAATTTGGGGGTGTGGATTTGCTGTGTTAATGTCTGTGGATTTTGGGTTGAATGTGAGGGAGTGTGTTTGCTGTGTGTGTGTTTTTGGACTTTAAGCTCCAAAAAATTACTTCTGTCTGATGGCGCATTCTTTCACAATAAAAGAAAAAGACGAACAGCGAAGTGTTGTGTGCCCTCATTCTGAGGAGAAATGAAAGCAGCACATCATTATTGTGTGCAAAGCTGGCCAGCGGAATGTGTTGGCTGAGCGACCAATGTCTCGAGCTTTAAGCTGTAGACTATGGGTCCCGTCTGATGTGCATGCTCAACCTTGAACACAGAAAGTGAGAAATGTGTTGCATGGACCTCTTCATCGGAGCCTGGAGGAGAAGGCGAGGAGTTCCCTCAGAAGAGCTAGATGAATCTCCTCTGCACAAGCAAGGAAGAAGTTGATTCTCTTCAAAAGGTAGGACATTTTCAGATTTATACTTGAGTTGCTTTTTAATTTTGAAATCTGGGGGTGTGGATTTGCTGTGTTAATGTCTGTGGATTTTGGGGTGAATGTGAGGGAGTGTGTTTGCTGTGTGTGTGTTTTTGGACTTTAAGCTCCACAAAATTACTTCTGTCTGATGGCGCATTCTTGCACCAAAAAAGAAAAAGAACAGCGAAGTGTTGTGTGCCCTCATTCTGAGGAGAAATGAAAGCAGCACATCATTATTGTGTGCAGAACTGGCCAGCTGAATGTGTTGGCTGAGCGACCAATGTCTCAGGCTTTAAAGCGGAGTTCCGGGCACAAAAACTATTTTTTTTTGTGCCCCTCCGCTAGGTAGAGCTCACCTGAAAAGGAATTGGATAGTTATTTTTATTTTTTTTTGTTTACTCACCTTTTTATTGAAGATCGTATATACTCACCTATGACTGCTTCCTCCTCCAGCGCCGAGGCTCACCTCGTCTCTTCCTGCCTCGCGATGATTCCTGGGAGCTAAACGTCATAGCTCCCAGGAATCAATGCGACGGCACCGGCCCCGCTCGTCATTTCCGGGCGACGCCGCATTCCCCTGCTAAACAGCTTCTGGGCATGCCCAGAAGCTGTTTAGGAATGCGGCGCTGCACCGGAAGTGACGAGAGGGGCCGGTGCAGTGCATTCTGGGACACGAAGACGCGGAAGAAGACAGAGAAGAGGACCGCGCCGGCTTCAGCTGCCCACAACAGAGATGGAAACGCTGTGGAAGAAATTTTCTAAGTAAGTATTTCTTCTGAAAGGTAAGTGCGAACCGGGACAGATCAGAGGCTAGCCATTGTGGAATGTGCTATCCCTGACTGTCCCGGGGGTATGTTCAGCAAAAAAACATTTCTGTGCCCGGAACTCTGCTTTAAGCTGTAAACTATGGGTCCCGTCTGATGTGCATGCTCAAGCTTGAAGACAGAAAGTGAGAAATGTGTTGCATGGTCCTCTTCATCGGAGCCTGGAGAAGAAGGCGAGGAGTTCCCTCAGAAGAGCTAGATGAATCTCCTCTGCACAAGCAAGGAAGAAGTTGATTCTCTTCAAAAGGTAGGACATTTTCAGATTTATACTTGAGTTGCTTTTTAATTTTGAAATCTGGGGGTGTGGATTTGCTGTGTTAATGTCTGTGGATTTTGGGGTTGTTGTGAGGGAGTGTGTTTGCTGTGTGTGTGTTTTTGGACTTTAAGCTCCAAAAAATTACTTCTGTCTGATGGCGCATTCTTGCACCATAAAAGAAAAAGAAGAACAGCGAAGTGTTGTGTGCCCTCATTCTGAGGAGAAATGAAAGCAGCACATCATTATTGTGTGCAGAACTGGCCAGCTGAATGTGTTGGCTGAGCGACCAATGTCTCAGGCTTTAAGCTGTAAACTATGGGTCCCGTCTGATGTGCATGCTCAAGCTTGAAGACAGAAAGTGAGAAATGTGTTGCACAGACCTCTTCATCGGAGCCTGGAGGAGAAGGCGAGGAGTTCCCTCAGAAGAGCTAGATTAATCTCCACTGCACAAGCAAGGAAGAAGTTGATTCTCTTCAAAAGGTAGGACATTTTCAGATTTATACTTGAGTTGCTTTTTAATTTTGAAATCTGGGGGTGTGGATTTGCTGTGTTAATGTCTGTGGATTTTGGGGTGAATGTGAGGAGTGTGTTTGCTGTGTGTGTGTTTTTGGACTTTAAGCTTCAAAAAATTACTTCTGTCTGATGGCGCATTCTTGCACAATAAAAGAAAAAGAAGAACAGCGAAGTGTTGTGTTCCCTCATTCTGAGGAGAAATGAAAGTAGCACATCATTATTGTGTGCAGAACTGGCCAGCTGAATGTGTTGGCTGAGCGACTAATGGCTCGGGCTTTAAGCTGTAAACTATGGGTCCCGTCTGATGTGCATGCTCAAGCTTGAAGACAGAAAGTGACAAATGTGTTGCACGGACCTCTTCATGGGAGCCTGGAGGAGAAGGCGAGGAGTTCGCTCAGAAGGCTAGATGAATCTCCTCTGCACAAGCAAGGAAGAAGTTGATTCTCTTCAAAAGGTAGGACATTTTTAGAGTTATACTTGAGTTGCTTTTTAATTTTGAAATCTGGGGGTGTGGATTTGCTGTGTTAATGTCTGTTGATTTTGGGGTGAATGTGAGGGAGTGTGTTTGCTGTGTGTGTGTTTTTGGACTTTAAGCTCCAAAAAATTACTTCTGTCTGATGGCACATTCTTGCACAATAAAAGAAAAAGAACAGCGAAGTATTGTGTTCCCTCTTTCTGAGGAGAAATGAAAGCAGCACATCATTATTGTGTGCAGAACTGGCCAGCTGAATGTGTTGGCTGAGCGACCAATGTCTCGGGCTTTAAGCTGTAAACTATGGGTACTGTCTGATGTGCATGCTCAAGCTTGAAGACAGAAAGTGAGAAATGTGTTGCACGGACCTCTTCATGGGAGCCTGGAGGAGAAGGCGAGGAGCTACCTCAGAAGAGCTAGATGAATCTCCTCTGCACAAGCAAGGAAGAAGTTGATTCTCTTCAAAAGGTAGGACATTTTCAGATTTATACTTGAGTTGCTTTTTAATTTTGAAATCTGGGGGTGTGGATTTGCTGTGTAATGTCTGTGGATTTTGGGGTGAATGTGAGGGGAGTGAGTTTGCTGTGTGTGTGTTTTTGGACTTTAAGCTCCAAAAAATTACTTCTGTCTGATGGCTCATTCTTGCACCATAAAAGAAAAAGAACAGGGAAGTGTTGTGTGCCCTCATTCTGAGGAGAAATGAAAGCAGCACATCGTTATTGTGTGCAGAACTGGCCAGCAAGGTGTGTTGGCTGAGCGACCAATGTCTCGGGCTTTCAGCTGTAAACTATGGGTCCCGTCTGATGTGCATGCTCAAGCTTGAAGACAGAAAGTGAGAAATGTGTTGCATGGACCTCTTCATGGGAGCCTGGAGGAGAAGGCGAGGAGCTCCCTCAGAAGAGCTAGATGAATCTCCTCTGCACAAGCAAGGAAGAAGTTGATTCTCTTCAAAAGCTAGGACATTTTCAGATTTATACTTGAGTTGCTTTTTAATTTTGAAATCTGGGGGTGTGGATTTGCTGTGTTAATGTCTGTGGATTTTGGGGTGAATGTGAGGAGTGTGTTTGCTGTGTGTGTGTTTTTGGACTTTAAGCTCCAAAAAATTACTTCTGTCTGATGGCGCATTCTTGCACAATAAAAGAAAAAGAACAGCAAAGTATTGTGTGCCCTCATTCTGAGGAGAAATGAAAGCAGCACATCATTATTGTGTGCAGAACTGGCCAGCTGAATGTGTTGGCTGAGCGACCAATGTCTCGGGCTTTAAGCTGTAAACTATGGGTCCCGTCTGATGTGCATGCTCAACCTTGAAGACAGAAAGTGAGAAATGTGTTGCACGGACCTCTTCATCGGAGCCTGGAGGAGAAGGCGAGGAGTTCCCTCAGAAGAGCTAGATGAATCTTCTCTGCACAAGCAAGGAAGAAGTTGATTCTCTTCAAAAGGTAGGACATTTTCAGATTTATACTTGAGTTGCTTTTTAATTTTGAAATCTGGGGTGTGGATTTGCTGTGTTAATGTCTGTGGATTTTGGGATGAATGTGAGGGAGTGTGTTTGCTGTGTGTGTGTTTTTTGACTTTAAGCTCCAAAAAATTACTTCTGTCTGATGGCACAATCTTGCACCATAAAAGAAAAAGAAGAACAGCGAAGTGTTGTGTGCCCTCATTCTGAGGAGAAATGAAAGCAGAACATCATTATTGTGTGCAGAACTGGCCAGCTGAATGTGTTGGCTGAGCGACTAATGGCTCGGGCTTTAAGCTGTAAACTATGGGTCCCGTCTGATGTGCATGCTCAAGCTTGAAGACAGAAAGTGACAAATGTGTTGCACGGACCTCTTCATGGGAGCCTGGAGGAGAAGGCGAGGAGTTCGCTCAGAAGGCTAGATGAATCTCCTCTGCACAAGCAAGGAAGAATAGGATTCTCTTCAAAAGGTAGGACATTTTTAGAGTTATACTTGAGTTGCTTTTTAATTTTGAAATCTGGGGGTGTGGATTTGCTGTGTTAATGTCTGTTGATTTTGGGGTGAATGTGAGGGAGTCTGTTTGCTGTCTGTGTGTTTTTGGACTTTAAGCTCCAAAAAATTACTTCTGTCTGATGGCACATTCTTGCACAATAAAAGAAAAAGAACAGCGAAGTATTGTGTTCCCTCATTCTGAGGAGAAATGAAAGCAGCACATCATTATTGTGTGCAGAACTGGCCAGCGGAATGTGTTGGCTGAGCGACCAATGTCTCGGGCTTTAAGCTGTAAACTATGGGTCCCGTCTAAAGTGCATGCTCAACCTTGAAGACAGAAAGTGAGAAATGTGTTGCATTGACCTCTTCATCGGAGCCTGGAGGAGAAGGCGAGGAGTTCCCTCAGAAGAGCTAGATGAATCTCCTCTGCACAAGCAAGGAAGAAGTTGATTCTCTTCAAAAGGTAGGACATTTTCAGATTTATACTTGAGTTGCTTTTTAATTTTGAAATCTGGGGGTGTGGATTTGCTGTGTTAATGTCTGTGGATTTTGGGGTGAATGTGAGGGAGTGTGTTTGCTGTGTGTGTGTTTTTGGACTTTAAGCTCCAAAAAATTACTTCTGTCTGATGGTGCATTCTTGCACAATAAAAGAAAAAGAAGAACAGCGAAGTGTTGTGTGCCCTCATTCTGAGGAGAAATGAAAGCAGCACATCATTATTGTGTGCAGAACTGGCCAGCGGAATGTGTTGGCTGAGCGACCAATGTCTCGGGCTTTAAGCTGTAAACTATGGGTCCCGTCTAAAGTGCATGCTCAACCTTGAAGACAGAAAGTGAGAAATGTGTTGCATGGACCTCTTCATCGGAGCCTGGAGGAGAAGGCGAGGAGTTCCCTCAGAAGAGCTAGATGAATCTCCTCTGCACAAGAAAGGAAGAAGTTGATTCTCTTCAAAAGGTAGGACATTTTCAGATTTATACTTGAGTTGCTTTTTAATTTTGAAATCTGGGGGTGTGGATTTGCTGTGTTAATGTCTGTGGATTTTGGGGTGAATGTGAGGGAGTGTGTTTGCTGTGTGTGTGTTTTTGGACTTTAAGCTCCAAAAAAATTACTTCTGTCTGATGGTGCATTCTTGCACAATAAAAGAAAAAGACGAACAGCGAAGTGTTGTGTGCCCTCATTCTGAGGAGAAATGAAAGCAGCACATCATTATTGTGTGCAGAACTGGCCAGCGGAATGTGTTGGCTGAGCGACCAATGTCTCGGGCTTTAAGCTGTAAACTATGGGTCCCGTCTGATGTGCATGCTCAAGCTTGAAGACAGAAAGTGAGTAATGTGTCGCATGGACCTCTTCATCGGAGCCTGGAGAAGAAGGCGAGGAGTTCCCTCAGAAGAGCTAGATGAATCTCCTCTGCACAAGCAAGGAAGAAGTTGATTCTCTTCAAAAGGTAGGACATTTTCAGATTTATACTTGAGTTGCTTTTTAATTTTGAAATCTGGGGGTGTGGATTTGCTGTGTTAATGTCTGTGGATTTTGGGGTGAATGTGAGGGAGTGTGTTTGCTGTGTGTGTGTTTTTGGACTTTAAGCTCCAAAAAATTACTTCTGTCTGATGGCACAATCTTGCACCATAAAAGAAAAAGAAGAACAGGGAAGTGTTGTGTGCCCTCATTCTGAGGAGAAATGAAAGCAGAACATCATTATTGTGTGCAGAACTGGCCAGCTGAATGTGTTGGCTGAGCGACTAATGGCTCGGGCTTTAGGCTGAAAACTATGGGTCCCGTCTGATGTGCATGCTCAAGCTTGAAGACAGAAAGTGACAAATGTGTTGCACGGACCTCTTCATGGGAGCCTGGAGGAGAAGGCGAGGAGTTCGCTCAGAAGGCTAGATGAATCTCCTCTGCACAAGCAAGGAAGAATAGGATTCTCTTCAAAAGGTAGGACATTTTTAGAGTTATACTTGAGTTGCTTTTTAATTTTGAAATCTGGGGGTGTGGATTTGCTGTGTTAATGTCTGTTGATTTTGGGGTGAATGTGAGGGAGTCTGTTTGCTGTCTGTGTGTTTTTGGACTTTAAGCTCAAAAAAATTACTTCTGTCTGATGGCACATTCTTGCACAATAAAAGAAAAAGAACAGCGAAGTATTGTGTTCCCTCATTCTGAGGAGAAATGAAAGCAGCACATCATTATTGTGTGCAGAACTGGCCAGCGGAATGTGTTGGCTGAGCGACCAATGTCTCGGGCTTTAAGCTGTAAACTATGGGTCCCGTCTAAAGTGCATGCTCAACCTTGAAGACAGAAAGTGAGAAATGTGTTGCATTGACCTCTTCATCTGAGCCTGGAGGAGAAGGCGAGGAGTTCCCTCAGAAGAGCTAGATGAATCTCCTCTGCACAAGCAAGGAAGAAGTTGATTCTCTTCAAAAGGTAGGACATTTTCAGATTTATACTTGAGTTGCTTTTTAATTTTGAAATCTGGGGGTGTGGATTTGCTGTGTTAATGTCTGTGGATTTTGGGGTGAATGTGAGGGAGTGTGTTTGCTGTGTGTGTGTTTTTGGACTTTAAGCTCCAAAAAATTACTTCTGTCTGATGGTGCATTCTTGCACAATAAAAGAAAAAGAAGAACAGCGAAGTGTTGTGTGCCCTCATTTTGAGGAGAAATGAAAGCAGCACATCATTATTGTGTGCAGAACTGGCCAGCGGAATGTGTTGGCTGAGCGACCAATGTCTCGGGCTTTAAGCTGTAAACTATGGGTCCCGTCTAAAGTGCATGCTCAACCTTGAAGACAGAAAGTGAGAAATGTGTTGCATGGACCTCTTCATCGGAGCCTGGAGGAGAAGGCGAGGAGTTCCCTCAGAAGAGCTAGATGAATCTCCTCTGCACAAGCAAGGAAGAAGTTGATTCTCTTCAAAAGGTAGGACATTTTCAGATTTATACTTGAGTTGCTTTTTAATTTTGAAATCTGGGGGTGTGGATTTGCTGTGTTAATGTCTGTGGATTTTGGGGTGAATGTGAGGGAGTGTGTTTGCTGTGTGTGTGTTTTTGGACTTTAAGCTCCAAAAAATTACTTCTGTCTGATGGCTCATTCTTGCACAATAAAAGAAAAAGAAGAACAGCGAAGTGTTGTGTGCCCTCATTCTGAGGAGAAATGAAAGCAGCACATCATTATTGTGTGCAGAACTGGCCAGCGGAATGTGTTGACTGAGCGACCAATGTCTCGGACTTTAAGCTGTAAACTATGGGTCCCGTCTGATGTGCACGCTCAAGTTTGAAGCTAGAAAGTGAGAATTTTGTTGCATGGACCTCTTCATCGGAGCCTGAAAGAGAAGGAGAGGAGTTCCCTCAGAAGAGCTAGATGAATCTCCTCTCCACAAGCAAGGAAGAAGTTTATTCTCTTCCAAAGGTAGGACATTTTCAGATTTATACTTGAGTTGCTTTTTAATTTTGAAATCTGGGGGTGTGGATTTGCTGTGTTAATGTCTGTGGATTTTGGTGTGAATGTGAGGGAGTGTGTTTGCTGTGTGTGTGTTTTTGGACTTTAAGCTCCAAAAAACTACTTCTGTCTGATGGCGCATTCTTGCACAATAAAAGAAAAAGAAGAACAGCGAAGTGTTGTGTGCCCTCATTCTGAGGAGAAATGAAAGCAGCACATCATTATTGTGTGCAGAACTGGCAAGCGGAATGTGTTGGCTGAGCGACCAATGTCATGGGCTTTAAGCTGTAAACTATGGGTACCGTCTGATGTGCACGCTCAAGCTTGAAGACAGAAAGTGAGAAATGTGTTGCATGGACCTCTTCATCGGAGCCTGGAGGAGAAGGCGAGGAGTTCCCTCAGAAGAGCTAGATTAATCTCCTCTGCACAAGCAAGGAAGACGTTGATTCTCTTCAAAATTTAGGACATTTTCAGATTTATACTTGAGTTGCTTTTTAATTTTGAAATCTGGGGGTGTGGATTTTCTGTGTTAATGTCTGTGGATTTTGGGGTGAATGTGAGGGAGTGTGTTTGCTGTGTGTGTGTTTTTGGAATTTAAGCTCACAAAATTACTTCTGTCTGATGGCGCATTCTTGCACAATAAAAGAAAAAGAAGAACTGCGAAGTGTTGTGTGCCCTCATTCTGAGGAGAAATGAAAGCAGCACATCATTATTGTGTGCAGAACTGGCCAGCGGAATGTGTTGGCTGAGCGACCAATGTCTCGGGCTTTAAGCTGTAAACTATGGGTCCCGTCTGATGTGCATGCTCAAGCTTGAAGACAGAAAGTGAGAAATGTGTTGCACGGACCTCTTCATGGGAGCCTGGAGGGGAAGGCGAGGAGTTCCCTCAGAAGAGCTAGATGAATCTCCTCTCCACAAGCAAGGAAGAAGTTTATTCTCTTCAAAAGGTAGGACATTTTCAGATTTATACTTGAGTTGCTTTTTAATTTTGAAATCTGGGGGTGTGGATTTGCTGTGTTAATGTCTGTGGATTTTGGGGTGAATGTGAGGGAGTGTGTTTGCTGTGTGTGTGTTTTTGGACTTTAAGCTCCAAAAAACTACTTCTGTCTGATGGCGCATTCTTGCACAATAAAAGAAAAAGAAGAACAGCGAAGTGTTGTGTGCCCTCATTCTGAGGAGAAATGAAAGCAGCACTTCATTATTGTGTGCAGAACTGGCCAGCGGAATGTGTTGGCTGAGCGACCAATGTCTCGGGCTTTAAGCTGTAAACTATGGGTCCCATCTGATGTGCTCAAGCTTGAAGACAGAAAGTGAGAAATTTGTTGCATGGACCTCTTCATCTGAGCCTGGAGGAGAAGGAGAGGAGTTCCCTCAGAAGAGCTAGATGAATCTCCTCTGCACAAGCAAGGAAGAAGTTGATTCTCTTCAAAAGGTAGGACATTTTCAGATTTATACTTGAGTTGCTTTTTAATTTTGAAATGGGGGGGGGGGTGTGAATTTGCTGTGTTAATGTCTGTGGATTTTGGGTTGAATGTGAGGGAGTGTGTTTGCTGTGTGTGTGTTTTTGGACTTTAAGCTCCAAAAAATTACTTCTGTCTGATGGCTCATTCTTGCACAATAAAAGAAAAAGAAGAACAGCGAAGTGTTGTGTGCCCTCATTCTGAGGAGAAATGAAAGCAGCACATCATTATTGTGTGCAGAACTGGCCAGCAGAATGTGTTGGCTGAGCGACCAATGTCTCGGGCTTTAAGCTGTAAACTATGGGTCCCATCTGATGTGCTCAAGCTTGAAGACAGAAAGTGAGAAATGTGTTGCACGGACCTCTTCATGGGAGCCTGGCGGGGAAGGCGAGGAGTTCCCACAGAAGAGCTAGTTGAATCTCCTCTGCACAAGCAAGGAAAAAGTTGATTCTCTTCAAAAGGTAGGACATTTTCAGATTTATACTTGAGTTGCTTATTAATTTTGAAATCTGGGGGTGTGGATTTTCTGTTTTAATGTCTGTGAATTTTGGGGTGAATGTGAGGGAGTTAGTTTGCTGTGTGTGTGTTTTTGGACTTTAAGCTCCAAAAAATTACTTCTGTCTGATGGCTCATTTTTGCACAATAAAAGAAAAAGAAGAACAGCGAAGTGTTGTGTGCCCTCATTCTGAGGAGAAATAAAAGCAGCACGTCATTATTGTGTGCAGAACTGGCCAGCGGAATGTGTTAGCTGAGCGACCAATGTTTTGGGCTTTAAGCTGTAAACTATGGGTCCCATCTGATGTGCTCAAGCTTGAAGACAGAAAGTGAGAAATTTGTTGCATGGACCTCTTCATCTGAGCCTGGAGGAGAAGGAGAGGAGTTCCCTCAGAAGAGCTAGATGAATCTCCTCTGCACAAGCAAGGAAGAAGTTGATTCTCTTCAAAAGGTAGGACATTTTCAGATTTACACTTGAGTTGCTTTTTAATTTTGAAATGGGGGGGGGGGGGTGTGAATTTGCTGTGTTAATGTCTGTGGATTTTGGGGTTAATGTGAGGGAGTGTGTTTGCTGTGTGTGTGTTTTTGGACTTTAAGCTCCAAAAAATTACTTCTATCCGATGGCTCATTCTTGCACAATAAAAGAAAAAGAAGAACAGCGAAGTGTTGTGTGCCCTCATTCTGAGGAGAAATGAAAGCAGCACATCATTTTTGTGTGCAGAACTGGCCAGCTGAATTTGTTGGCTGAGCGACCAATGTCTCGGGCTTTAAGCTGTAAACTATGGGTCCCGTCTGATGTGCATGCTCAAGCTTGAAGAAAGAAAGTGAGAAATGTGTTGCACGGACCTCTTCATGGTAGCCTGGAGGGGAAGGCGAGGAGTTCCCTCAGAAGAGCTAGATGAATCTCCTCTGCACAAGCAAGGAAAAAGTTGATTCTCTTCAAAAGGTAGGACATTTTCAGATTTATACTTGAGTTGCTTTTTAATTTTGAAATCTGGGGGTATGGATTTGCTGTGTTAATGTCTGTGGATTTTGGGGTGAATGTGAGGGAGTGTGTTTGCTGTGTGTGTGTTTTTGGACTTTAAGCTCCAAAAAATTACTTCTGTCTGATGGCTCATTCTTGCACAATAAAAGAAAAAGAAGAACAGCGAAGTGTTGTGTGCCCTCATTCTGAGGAGCAATGAAAGCAGCACATCATTATTGTGTGCAGAACTGGCCAGCGGAATGTGTTGACTGAGCGACCAATGTCTCGGGCTTTAAGCTGTAAACTATGGGTCCCGTCTGATGTGCACGCTCAAGTTTGAAGCCAGAAAGTGAGAAATTTGTTGCATGGACCTCTTCATCGGAGCCTGAAAGAGAAGGAGAGGAGTTCCCTCAGAAGAGCTAGATGAATCTCCTCTGCACAAGCAAGGAAGAAGTTTATTCTCTTCAAAAGGTAGGACATTTTCAGATTTATACTTGAGTTGCTTTTTAATTTTGAAATCTGGGGGTGTGGATTTGCTGTGTTAATGTCTTTGGATTTTGGGGTGAATGTGAGGGAGTGTGTTTGCTGTGTGTGTGTTTTTGGACTTTAAGCTCCAAAAAATTACTTCTGTCTGATGGCTCATTCTTGCACAATAAAAGAAAAAGAAGAACAGCGAAGTGTTGTGTGCCCTCATTCTGAGGAGAAATGAAAGCAGCACATCATTATTGTGTGCAGAACTGGCCAGCGGAATGTGTTGACTGAGCGACCAATGTCTCGGACTTTATGGGTCCCATCTGATGTGCACGCTCAAGTTTGAAGCCAGAAAGTGAGAAATTTGTTGCATGGACCTCTTTATCTGAGCCTGAAAGAGAAGGAGAGGAGTTCCCTCAGAAGAGCTAGATGAATCTCCTCTCCACAAGCAAGGAAGAAGTTTATTCTCTTCAAAAGGTAGGACATTTTCAGATTTATACTTGAGTTGCTTTTTAATTTTGAAATCTGGGGGTGTGGATTTGCTGTGTTAATGTCTGTGGATTTTGGGGTGAATGTGAGGGAGTGTGTTTGCTGTGTGTGTGTTTTTGGACTTTAAGCTCCAAAAAACTACTTCTGTCTGATGGCGCATTCTTGCACAATAAAAGAAAAAGAAGAACAGCGAAGTGTTGTGTGCCCTCATTCTGAGGAGAAATGAAAGCAGCACATCATTATTGTGTGCAGAACTGGCAAGCGGAATGTGTTGGCTGAGCGACCAATGTCATGGGCTTTAAGCTGTAAACTATGGGTACCGTCTGATGTGCACGCTCAAGCTTGAGGACAGAAAGTGAGAAATGTGTTGCATGGACCTCTTCATCGGAGCCTGGAGGAGAAGGCGAGGAGTTCCCTCAGAAGAGCTAGATTAATCTCCTCTGCACAAGCAAGGAAGACGTTGATTCTCTTCAAAATTTAGGACATTTTCAGATTTATACTTGAGTTGCTTTTTAATTTTGAAATCTGGGGGTGTGGATTTTCTGTGTTAATGTCTGTGGATTTTGGGGTGAATGTGAGGGAGTGTGTTTGCTGTGTGTGTGTTTTTGGAATTGAAGCTCACAAAATTACTTCTGTCTGATGGCGCATTCTTGCACAATAAAAGAAAAAGAAGAACTGCGAAGTGTTGTGTGCCCTCATTCTGAGGAGAAATGAAAGCAGCACATCATTATTGTGTGCAGAACTGGCCAGCGGAATGTGTTGGCTGAGCGACCAATGTCTCGGGCTTTAAGCTGTAAACTATGGGTCCCATCTGATGTGCACGCTCAAGCTTGAAGACAGAAAGTGAGAAATGTGTTGCACGGACCTCTTCATGGGAGCCTGGAGGGGAAGGCGAGGAGTTCCCTCAGAAGAGCTAGATGAATCTCCTCTGCACAAGCAAGGAAGAAGTTGATTCTCTTCAAAAGGTAGGACATTTTCAGATTTATACTTGAGTTGCTTTTTAATTTTGAAATCTGGGGGTGTGGATTTGCTGTGTTAATGTTTGTGGATTTTGGGGTGAATGTGAGGAGTGTGTTTGCTGTGTGTGTGTTTTTGGACTTTTAGCTCCAAAAAATTACTTCTGTCTGATGGCGCATTCTTGCACAATAAAAGAAAAAGAACAGCAAAGTATTGTGTGCCCTCATTCTGAGGAGAAATGAAAGCAGCACATCATTATTGTGTGCAGAACTGGCCAGCTGAATGTGTTGGCTGAGCGACCAATGTCTCGGGCTTTAAGCTGTAAACTATGGGTACCGTCTGATGTGCATGCTCAACCTTGAAGACAGAAAGTGAGAAATGTGTTGCACGGACCTCTTCATCGGAGCCTGGAGGAGAAGGCGAGGAGTTCCCTCAGAAGAGCTAGATGAATCTCCTCTGCACAAGCAAGGAAGAAGTTGATTCTCTTCAAAAGGTAGGACATTTTCAGATTTATACTTGAGTTGCTTTTTAATTTTGAAATCTGGGGGTGTGGATTTGCTGTGTTAATGTCTGTGGATTTTGGGATGAATGTGAGGGAGTGTGTTTGCTGTGTGTGTGTTTTTTGACTTTAAGCTCCAAAAAATTACTTCTGTCTGATGGCACAATCTTGCACCATAAAAGAAAAAGAAGAACAGCGAAGTGTTGTGTGCCCTCATTCTGAGGAGAAATGAAAGCAGCACATCATTATTGTGTGCAGAACTGGCCAGCTGAATTTGTTGGCTGAGCGACCAATGTCTCGGGCTTTAAGCTGTAAACTATTGGTCCCGTCGGATGTGCATGCTCAAGCTTGAAGACAGAAAGTGAAAAATGTGTTGCACGGACCTCTTCATGGGAGTCTGGAGGAGAAGGCGAGGAGTTCCCTCAGAAGAGCTAGATGAATCTCCTCTGCACAAGCAAGGAAGAAGTTGATTCTCTTCAAAAGGTAGGACATTTTCAGATTTATACTTGAGTTGCTTTTTAATTTTGAAATCTGGGGGTGTGGATTTGCTGTGTTAATGTCTGTGGATTTTGGGGTGAATGTGAGGGAGTGTGTTTGCTGTGTGTGTGTTTTTGGACTTTAAGCTCCAAAAAATTACTTCTGTCTGATGGCGCATTCTTGCACAATAAAAGAAAAAGAACAGCGAAGTGTTGTGTGCCCTCATTCTGAAGAGAAATGAAAGCAGCACATCATTGTTGTGTGCAGAACTGGCCAGCGGAATGTGTTGGCTGAGCGACCAATGTCTCGGGCTTTAAGCTGTAAACTATGGGTCCCGTCTGATGTGCACGCTAAAGCTTGAAGACAGAAAGTGAGAAATGTGTTGCATGGACCTCTTCATCGGAGCCTGAAAGAGAAGGAGAGGAGTTCCCTCAGAAGAGCTAGATGAATCTCCTCTGCACAAGCAAGGAAGAAGTTTATTCTCTTCAAAAGGTAGGACATTTTCAGATTTATACTTGAGTTGCTTTTTAATTTTGAAATCTGGGGGTGTGGATTTGCTGTGTTAATGTCTGTGGATTTTGGGGTGAATGTGAGGGAGTGTGTTTGCTGTGTGTGTGTTTTTGGACTTTAAGCTCCAAAAAATTACTTCTGTCTGATGGCGCATTCTTGCACAATAAAAGAAAAAGAAGAACAGCGAAGTGTTGTGTGCCCTCATTCTGAGGAGAAATGAAAGCAGCACGTCATTATTGTGTGCAGAACTGGCCAGCGGAATGTGTTGGCTGAGCGACCAATGTCTCGGGCTTTAAGCTGTAAACTATGGGTCCCATCTGATGTGCTCAAGCTTGAAGACAGAAAGTGAGAAATTTGTTGCATGGACCTCTTCATCTGAGCCTGGAGGAGAAGGAGAGGAGTTCCCTCAGAAGAGCTAGATGAATCTCCTCTGCACAAGCAAGGAAGAAGTTGATTCTCTTCAAAAGGTAGGACATTTTCAGATTTATACTTGAGTTGCTTTTTAATTTTGAAATGGGGGGGGGGGTGTGAATTTGCTGTGTTAATGTCTGTGGATTTTGGGGTGAATGTGAGGGAGTGTGTTTGCTGTGTGTGTGTTTTTGGACTTTAAGCTCCAAAAAATTACTTCTGTCTGATGGCTCATTCTTGCACAATAAAAGAAAAAGAAAAACAGCGAAGTGTTGTGTGCCCTCATTCTGAGGAGAAATGAAAGCAGCACATCATTATTGTGTGCAGAACTGGCCAGCAGATTGTGTTGGCTGAGCGACCAATGTCTCGGGCTTTAAGCTGTAAACTATGGGTCCCGTCTGATGTGCATGCTCAAGCTTGAAGACAGAAAGTGAGAAATGTGTTGCACGGACCTCTTCATGGGAGCCTGGCGGGGAAGGCGAGGAGTTCCCACAGAAGAGCTAGTTGAATCTCCTCTGCACAAGCAAGGAAAAAGTTGATTCTCTTCAAAAGGTAGGACATTTTCAGATTTATACTTGAGTTGCTTTTTAATTTTGAAATCTGGGGGTGTGGATTTTCTGTTTTAATGTCTGTGAATTTTGGGGTGAATGTGAGGGAGTTAGTTTACTGTGTGTGTGTTTTTGGACTTTAAGCTCCAAAAAATTACTTCTGTCTGATGGCTCATTCTTGCACAATAAAAGAAAAAGAAGAACAGCGAAGTGTTGTGTGCCCTCATTCTGAGGAGAAATGAAAGCAGCACGTCATTATTGTGTGCAGAACTGGCCAGCGGAATGTGTTAGCTGAGCGACCAATGTTTTGGGCTTTAAGCTGTAAACTATGGGTCCCATTTGATGTGCTCAAGCTTGAAGACAGAAAGTGAGAAATTTGTTGCATGGACCTCTTCATCTGAGCCTGGAGGAGAAGGAGAGGAGTTCCCTCAGAAGAGCTAGATGAATCTCCTCTGCACAAGCAAGGAAGAAGTTGATTCTCTTCAAAAGGTAGGACATTTTCAGATTTATACTTGAGTTGCTTTTTAATTTTGAAATGGGGGGGGGGTGAATTTGCTGTGTTAATGTCTGTGGATTTTGGGGTTAATGTGAGGGAGTGTGTTTGCTGTGTGTGTGTTTTTGGACTTTAAGCTCCAAAAAATTCTATCTGATGGCTCATTCTTGCACAATAAAAGAAAAAGAAGAACAGCGAAGTGTTGTGTGCCCTCATTCAGAGGAGCAATGAAAGCAGCACATCATTATTGTGTGCAGAACTGGCCAGCGGAATGTGTTGACTGAGCGACCAATGTCTCGGGCTTTAAGCTGTAAACTATGGGTCCCGTCTGATGTGCACGCTCAAGTTTGAAGCCAGAAAGTGAGAAATTTGTTGCATGGACCTCTTCATCGGAGCCTGAAAGAGAAGGAGAGGAGTTCCCTCAGAAGAGCTAGATGAATCTCCTCTGCACAAGCAAGGAAGAAGTTTATTCTCTTCAAAAGGTAGGACATTTTCAGATTTATACTTGAGTTGCTTTTTAATTTTGAAATCTGGGGGTGTGGATTTGCTGTGTTAATGTCTGTGGATTTTGGGGTGAATGTGAGGGAGTGTGTTTGCTGTGTGTGTGTTTTTGGACTTTAAGCTCCAAAAAACGACTTCTGTCTGATGGCGCATTCTTGCACAATAAAAGAAAAAGAAGAACAGCGAAGTAATGTGTGCCCTCATTCTAAGGAGAAATGAAAGCAGCACATCATTATTGTGTGCAGAACTGGCCAGCGGAATGTGTTGACTGAGCGACCAATGTCTCGGGCTTTAAGCTGTGAACTATGGGTCCCGTCTGATGTGCATGCTAAAGCTTGAAGACAGAAAGTGAGAAATGTGTTGCATGGACCTCTTCATCGGAGCCTGGAGAAGAAGGCGAGAAGTTCCCTCAGAAGAGCTAGATAAATCTCCTCTGCACAAGCAAGGAAGAAGTTGATTCTCTTCAAAAGGTAGGACATTTTCAGATTTATACTTGAGTTGCTTTTTAATTTTGAAATCTGGGGGTGTGGATTTGCTGTGTTAATGTCTGTGGATTTTGGGGTGAATGTGAGGGAGTGTGTTTGCTGTGTGTGTGTTTTTGGACTTTAAGCTCCAAAAAATTACTTCTGTCTGATGGCTCATTCTTGCACAATAAAAGAAAAAGAAGAACAGCGAAGTGTTGTGTGCCCTCATTCTGAGGAGAAATGAAAGCAGCACATCATTATTGTGTGCAGAACTGGCCAGCGGAATGTGTTGACTGAGCGACCAATGTCTCGGACTTTAAGCTGTAAACTATGGGTCCCGTCTGATGTGCACGCTCAAGTTTGAAGCCAGAAAGTGAGAAATTTGTTGCATGGACCTCTTCATCGGAGCCTGAAAGAGAAGGAGAGGAGTTCCCTCAGAAGAGCTAGATGAATCTCCTCTCCACAAGCAAGGAAGAAGTTTATTCTCTTCAAAAGGTAGGACATTTTCAGATTTATACTTGAGTTGCTTTTTAATTTTGAAATCTGGGGGTGTGGATTTGCTGTGTTAATGTCTGTGGATTTTGGGGTGAATGTGAGGGAGTGTGTTTGCTGTGTGTGTGTTTTTGGACTTTAAGCTCCAAAAAACTACTTCTGTCTGATGGCGCATTCTTGCACAATAAAAGAAAAAGAAGAACAGCGAAGTGTTGTGTGCCCTCATTCTGAGGAGAAATGAAAGCAGCACATCATTATTGTGTGCAGAACTGGCAAGCGGAATGTGTTGGCTGAGCGACCAATGTCATGGGCTTTAAGCTGTAAACTATGGGTACCGTCTGATGTGCACGCTCAAGCTTGAGGACAGAAAGTGAGAAATGTGTTGCATGGACCTCTTCATCGGAGCCTGGAGGAGAAGGCGAGGAGTTCCCTCAGAAGAGCTAGATTAATCTCCTCTGCACAAGCAAGGAAGACGTTGATTCTCTTCAAAATTTAGGACATTTTCAGATTTATACTTGAGTTGCTTTTTAATTTTGAAATCTGGGGGTGTGGATTTTCTGTGTTAATGTCTGTGGATTTTGGGGTGAATGTGAGGGAGTGTGTTTGCTGTGTGTGTGTTTTTGGAATTGAAGCTCACAAAATTACTTCTGTCTGATGGCGCATTCTTGCACAATAAAAGAAAAAGAAGAACTGCGAAGTGTTGTGTGCCCTCATTCTGAGGAGAAATGAAAGCAGCACATCATTATTGTGTGCAGAACTGGCCAGCGGAATGTGTTGGCTGAGCGACCAATGTCTCGGGCTTTAAGCTGTAAACTATGGGTCCCATCTGATGTGCACGCTCAAGCTTGAAGACAGAAAGTGAGAAATGTGTTGCACGGACCTCTTCATGGGAGCCTGGAGGGGAAGGCGAGGAGTTCCCTCAGAAGAGCTAGATGAATCTCCTCTGCACAAGCAAGGAAGAAGTTGATTCTCTTCAAAAGGTAGGACATTTTCAGATTTATACTTGAGTTGCTTTTTAATTTTGAAATCTGGGGGTGTGGATTTGCTGTGTTAATGTTTGTGGATTTTGGGGTGAATGTGAGGAGTGTGTTTGCTGTGTGTGTGTTTTTGGACTTTTAGCTCCAAAAAATTACTTCTGTCTGATGGCGCATTCTTGCACAATAAAAGAAAAAGAACAGCAAAGTATTGTGTGCCCTCATTCTGAGGAGAAATGAAAGCAGCACATCATTATTGTGTGCAGAACTGGCCAGCTGAATGTGTTGGCTGAGCGACCAATGTCTCGGGCTTTAAGCTGTAAACTATGGGTACCGTCTGATGTGCATGCTCAACCTTGAAGACAGAAAGTGAGAAATGTGTTGCACGGACCTCTTCATCGGAGCCTGGAGGAGAAGGCGAGGAGTTCCCTCAGAAGAGCTAGATGAATCTCCTCTGCACAAGCAAGGAAGAAGTTGATTCTCTTCAAAAGGTAGGACATTTTCAGATTTATACTTGAGTTGCTTTTTAATTTTGAAATCTGGGGGTGTGGATTTGCTGTGTTAATGTCTGTGGATTTTGGGATGAATGTGAGGGAGTGTGTTTGCTGTGTGTGTGTTTTTTGACTTTAAGCTCCAAAAAATTACTTCTGTCTGATGGCACAATCTTGCACCATAAAAGAAAAAGAAGAACAGCGAAGTGTTGTGTGCCCTCATTCTGAGGAGAAATGAAAGCAGCACATCATTATTGTGTGCAGAACTGGCCAGCTGAATTTGTTGGCTGAGCGACCAATGTCTCGGGCTTTAAGCTGTAAACTATTGGTCCCGTCGGATGTGCATGCTCAAGCTTGAAGACAGAAAGTGAAAAATGTGTTGCACGGACCTCTTCATGGGAGTCTGGAGGAGAAGGCGAGGAGTTCCCTCAGAAGAGCTAGATGAATCTCCTCTGCACAAGCAAGGAAGAAGTTGATTCTCTTCAAAAGGTAGGACATTTTCAGATTTATACTTGAGTTGCTTTTTAATTTTGAAATCTGGGGGTGTGGATTTGCTGTGTTAATGTCTGTGGATTTTGGGGTGAATGTGAGGGAGTGTGTTTGCTGTGTGTGTGTTTTTGGACTTTAAGCTCCAAAAAATTACTTCTGTCTGATGGCGCATTCTTGCACAATAAAAGAAAAAGAACAGCGAAGTGTTGTGTGCCCTCATTCTGAAGAGAAATGAAAGCAGCACATCATTGTTGTGTGCAGAACTGGCCAGCGGAATGTGTTGGCTGAGCGACCAATGTCTCGGGCTTTAAGCTGTAAACTATGGGTCCCGTCTGATGTGCACGCTAAAGCTTGAAGACAGAAAGTGAGAAATGTGTTGCATGGACCTCTTCATCGGAGCCTGAAAGAGAAGGAGAGGAGTTCCCTCAGAAGAGCTAGATGAATCTCCTCTGCACAAGCAAGGAAGAAGTTTATTCTCTTCAAAAGGTAGGACATTTTCAGATTTATACTTGAGTTGCTTTTTAATTTTGAAATCTGGGGGTGTGGATTTGCTGTGTTAATGTCTGTGGATTTTGGGGTGAATGTGAGGGAGTGTGTTTGCTGTGTGTGTGTTTTTGGACTTTAAGCTCCAAAAAATTACTTCTGTCTGATGGCGCATTCTTGCACAATAAAAGAAAAAGAAGAACAGCGAAGTGTTGTGTGCCCTCATTCTGAGGAGAAATGAAAGCAGCACGTCATTATTGTGTGCAGAACTGGCCAGCGGAATGTGTTGGCTGAGCGACCAATGTCTCGGGCTTTAAGCTGTAAACTATGGGTCCCATCTGATGTGCTCAAGCTTGAAGACAGAAAGTGAGAAATTTGTTGCATGGACCTCTTCATCTGAGCCTGGAGGAGAAGGAGAGGAGTTCCCTCAGAAGAGCTAGATGAATCTCCTCTGCACAAGCAAGGAAGAAGTTGATTCTCTTCAAAAGGTAGGACATTTTCAGATTTATACTTGAGTTGCTTTTTAATTTTGAAATGGGGGGGGGGTGTGAATTTGCTGTGTTAATGTCTGTGGATTTTGGGGTGAATGTGAGGGAGTGTGTTTGCTGTGTGTGTGTTTTTGGACTTTAAGCTCCAAAAAATTACTTCTGTCTGATGGCTCATTCTTGCACAATAAAAGAAAAAGAAAAACAGCGAAGTGTTGTGTGCCCTCATTCTGAGGAGAAATGAAAGCAGCACATCATTATTGTGTGCAGAACTGGCCAGCAGATTGTGTTGGCTGAGCGACCAATGTCTCGGGCTTTAAGCTGTAAACTATGGGTCCCGTCTGATGTGCATGCTCAAGCTTGAAGACAGAAAGTGAGAAATGTGTTGCACGGACCTCTTCATGGGAGCCTGGCGGGGAAGGCGAGGAGTTCCCACAGAAGAGCTAGTTGAATCTCCTCTGCACAAGCAAGGAAAAAGTTGATTCTCTTCAAAAGGTAGGACATTTTCAGATTTATACTTGAGTTGCTTTTTAATTTTGAAATCTGGGGGTGTGGATTTTCTGTTTTAATGTCTGTGAATTTTGGGGTGAATGTGAGGGAGTTAGTTTACTGTGTGTGTGTTTTTGGACTTTAAGCTCCAAAAAATTACTTCTGTCTGATGGCTCATTCTTGCACAATAAAAGAAAAAGAAGAACAGCGAAGTGTTGTGTGCCCTCATTCTGAGGAGAAATGAAAGCAGCACGTCATTATTGTGTGCAGAACTGGCCAGCGGAATGTGTTAGCTGAGCGACCAATGTTTTGGGCTTTAAGCTGTAAACTATGGGTCCCATTTGATGTGCTCAAGCTTGAAGACAGAAAGTGAGAAATTTGTTGCATGGACCTCTTCATCTGAGCCTGGAGGAGAAGGAGAGGAGTTCCCTCAGAAGAGCTAGATGAATCTCCTCTGCACAAGCAAGGAAGAAGTTGATTCTCTTCAAAAGGTAGGACATTTTCAGATTTATACTTGAGTTGCTTTTTAATTTTGAAATGGGGGGGGGGTGAATTTGCTGTGTTAATGTCTGTGGATTTTGGGGTTAATGTGAGGGAGTGTGTTTGCTGTGTGTGTGTTTTTGGACTTTAAGCTCCAAAAAATTCTATCTGATGGCTCATTCTTGCACAATAAAAGAAAAAGAAGAACAGCGAAGTGTTGTGTGCCCTCATTCAGAGGAGCAATGAAAGCAGCACATCATTATTGTGTGCAGAACTGGCCAGCGGAATGTGTTGACTGAGCGACCAATGTCTCGGGCTTTAAGCTGTAAACTATGGGTCCCGTCTGATGTGCACGCTCAAGTTTGAAGCCAGAAAGTGAGAAATTTGTTGCATGGACCTCTTCATCGGAGCCTGAAAGAGAAGGAGAGGAGTTCCCTCAGAAGAGCTAGATGAATCTCCTCTGCACAAGCAAGGAAGAAGTTTATTCTCTTCAAAAGGTAGGACATTTTCAGATTTATACTTGAGTTGCTTTTTAATTTTGAAATCTGGGGGTGTGGATTTGCTGTGTTAATGTCTGTGGATTTTGGGGTGAATGTGAGGGAGTGTGTTTGCTGTGTGTGTGTTTTTGGACTTTAAGCTCCAAAAAACGACTTCTGTCTGATGGCGCATTCTTGCACAATAAAAGAAAAAGAAGAACAGCGAAGTAATGTGTGCCCTCATTCTAAGGAGAAATGAAAGCAGCACATCATTATTGTGTGCAGAACTGGCCAGCGGAATGTGTTGACTGAGCGACCAATGTCTCGGGCTTTAAGCTGTGAACTATGGGTCCCGTCTGATGTGCATGCTAAAGCTTGAAGACAGAAAGTGAGAAATGTGTTGCATGGACCTCTTCATCGGAGCCTGGAGAAGAAGGCGAGAAGTTCCCTCAGAAGAGCTAGATAAATCTCCTCTGCACAAGCAAGGAAGAAGTTGATTCTCTTCAAAAGGTAGGACATTTTCAGATTTATACTTGAGTTGCTTTTTAATTTTGAAATCTGGGGGTGTGGATTTGCTGTGTTAATGTCTGTGGATTTTGGGGTGAATGTGAGGGAGTGTGTTTGCTGTGTGTGTGTTTTTGGACTTTAAGCTCCAAAAAATTACTTCTGTCTGATGGCTCATTCTTGCACAATAAAAGAAAAAGAAGAACAGCGAAGTGTTGTGTGCCCTCATTCTGAGGAGAAATGAAAGCAGCACATCATTATTGTGTGCAGAACTGGCCAGCGGAATGTGTTGACTGAGCGACCAATGTCTCGGACTTTAAGCTGTAAACTATGGGTCCCGTCTGATGTGCACGCTCAAGTTTGAAGCCAGAAAGTGAGAAATTTGTTGCATGGACCTCTTCATCGGAGCCTGAAAGAGAAGGAGAGGAGTTCCCTCAGAAGAGCTAGATGAATCTCCTCTCCACAAGCAAGGAAGAAGTTTATTCTCTTCCAAAGGTAGGACATTTTCAGATTTATACTTGAGTTGCTTTTTAATTTTGAAATCTGGGGGTGTGGATTTGCTGTGTTAATGTCTGTGGATTTTGGTGTGAATGTGAGGGAGTGTGTTTGCTGTGTGTGTGTTTTTGGACTTTAAGCTCCAAAAAACTACTTCTGTCTGATGGCGCATTCTTGCACAATAAAAGAAAAAGAAGAACAGCGAAGTGTTGTGTGCCCTCATTCTGAGGAGAAATGAAAGCAGCACATCATTATTGTGTGCAGAACTGGCAAGCGGAATGTGTTGGCTGAGCGACCAATGTCATGGGCTTTAAGCTGTAAACTATGGGTACCGTCTGATGTGCACGCTCAAGCTTGAAGACAGAAAGTGAGAAATGTGTTGCATGGACCTCTTCATCGGAGCCTGGAGGAGAAGGCGAGGAGTTCCCTCAGAAGAGCTAGATTAATCTCCTCTGCACAAGCAAGGAAGACGTTGATTCTCTTCAAAATTTAGGACATTTTCAGATTTATACTTGAGTTGCTTTTTAATTTTGAAATCTGGGGGTGTGGATTTTCTGTGTTAATGTCTGTGGATTTTGGGGTGAATGTGAGGGAGTGTGTTTGCTGTGTGTGTGTTTTTGGAATTTAAGCTCACAAAATTACTTCTGTCTGATGGCGCATTCTTGCACAATAAAAGAAAAAGAAGAACTGCGAAGTGTTGTGTGCCCTCATTCTGAGGAGAAATGAAAGCAGCACATCATTATTGTGTGCAGAACTGGCCAGCGGAATGTGTTGGCTGAGCGACCAATGTCTCGGGCTTTAAGCTGTAAACTATGGGTCCCGTCTGATGTGCATGCTCAAGCTTGAAGACAGAAAGTGAGAAATGTGTTGCACGGACCTCTTCATGGGAGCCTGGAGGGGAAGGCGAGGAGTTCCCTCAGAAGAGCTAGATGAATCTCCTCTCCACAAGCAAGGAAGAAGTTTATTCTCTTCAAAAGGTAGGACATTTTCAGATTTATACTTGAGTTGCTTTTTAATTTTGAAATCTGGGGGTGTGGATTTGCTGTGTTAATGTCTGTGGATTTTGGGGTGAATGTGAGGGAGTGTGTTTGCTGTGTGTGTGTTTTTGGACTTTAAGCTCCAAAAAACTACTTCTGTCTGATGGCGCATTCTTGCACAATAAAAGAAAAAGAAGAACAGCGAAGTGTTGTGTGCCCTCATTCTAAGGAGAAATGAAAGCAGCACATCATTATTGTGTGCAGAACTGGCCAGCGGAATGTGTTGACTGAGTGACCAATGTCTCGGGCTTTAAGCTGTAAACTATGGGTCCCGTCTGATGTGCATGCTAAAGCTTGAAGACAGAAAGTGAGAAATGTGTTGCATGGACCTCTTCATCGGAGCCTGGAGAAGAAGGCGAGGAGTTCCCTCAGAAGAGCTAGATGAATCTCCTCTGCACAAGCAAGGAAGAAGTTGATTCTCTTCAAAAGGTAGGACATTTTCAGATTTATACTTGAGTTGCTTTTTAATTTTGAAATCTGGGGGTGTGGATTTGCTGTGTTAATGTCTGTGGATTTTGGGGTGAATGTGAGGGAGTGTGTTTGCTGTGTGTGTGTTTTTGGACTTTAAGCTCCAAAAAATTACTTCTGACTGATGGCTCATTCTTGCACAATAAAAGAAAAAGAAAAACAGCGAAGTGTTGTGTGCCCTCATTCTGAGGAGAAATGAAAGCAGCACATCATTATTGTGTGCAGAACTGGCCAGCAGATTGTGTTGGCTGAGCGACCAATGTCTCGGGCTTTAAGCTGTAAACTATGGGTCCCGTCTGATGTGCATGCTCAAGCTTGAAGACAGAAAGTGAGAAATGTGTTGCACGGACCTCTTCATGGGAGCCTGGCGGGGAAGGCGAGGAGTTCCCACAGAAGAGCTAGTTGAATCTCCTCTGCACAAGCAAGGAAAAAGTTGATTCTCTTCAAAAGGTAGGACATTTTCAGATTTATACTTGAGTTGCTTTTTAATTTTGAAATCTGGGGGTGTGGATTTTCTGTTTTAATGTCTGTGAATTTTGGGGTGAATGTGAGGGAGTTAGTTTACTGTGTGTGTGTTTTTGGACTTTAAGCTCCAAAAAATTACTTCTGTCTGATGGCTCATTCTTGCACAATAAAAGAAAAAGAAGAACAGCGAAGTGTTGTGTGCCCTCATTCTGAGGAGAAATGAAAGCAGCACGTCATTATTGTGTGCAGAACTGGCCAGCGGAATGTGTTAGCTGAGCGACCAATGTTTTGGGTTTTAAGCTGTAAACTATGGGTCCCATTTGATGTGCTCAAGCTTGAAGACAGAAAGTGAGAAATTTGTTGCATGGACCTCTTCATCGGAGCCTGGAGAAGAAGGCGAGGAGTTCCCTCAGAAGAGCTAGATAAATCTCCTCTGCACAAGCAAGGAAGAAGTTGATTCTCTTCAAAAGGTAGGACATTTTCAGATTTATACTTGAGTTGCTTTTTAATTTTGAAATCTGGGGGTGTGGATTTGCTGTGTTAATGTCTGTGGATTTTGGGGTGAATGTGAGGGAGTGTGTTTGCTGTGTGTGTGTTTTTGGACTTTAAGCTCCAAAAAATTACTTCTGTCTGATGGCTCATTCTTGCACAATAAAAGAAAAAGAAGAACAGCGAAGTGTTGTGTGCCCTCATTCTGAGGAGAAATGAAAGCAGCACATCATTATTGTGTGCAGAACTGGCCAGCGGAATGTGTTGACTGAGCGACCAATGTCTCGGACTTTAAGCTGTAAACTATGGGTCCCGTCTGATGTGCACGCTCAAGTTTGAAGCCAGAAAGTGAGAAATTTGTTGCATGGACCTCTTCATCGGAGCCTGAAAGAGAAGGAGAGGAGTTCCCTCAGAAGAGCTAGATGAATCTCCTCTCCACAAGCAAGGAAGAAGTTTATTCTCTTCCAAAGGTAGGACATTTTCAGATTTATACTTGAGTTGCTTTTTAATTTTGAAATCTGGGGGTGTGGATTTGCTGTGTTAATGTCTGTGGATTTTGGTGTGAATGTGAGGGAGTGTGTTTGCTGTGTGTGTGTTTTTGGACTTTAAGCTCCAAAAAACTACTTCTGTCTGATGGCGCATTCTTGCACAATAAAAGAAAAGGAAGAACAGCGAAGTGTTGTGTGCCCTCATTCTGAGGAGAAATGAAAGCAGCACATCATTATTGTGTGCAGAACTGGCAAGCGGAATGTGTTGGCTGAGCGACCAATGTCATGGGCTTTAAGCTGTAAACTATGGGTACCGTCTGATGTGCACGCTCAAGCTTGAAGACAGAAAGTGAGAAATGTGTTGCATGGACCTCTTCATCGGAGCCTGGAGGAGAAGGCGAGGAGTTCCCTCAGAAGAGCTAGATTAATCTCCTCTGCACAAGCAAGGAAGACGTTGATTCTCTTCAAAATTTAGGACATTTTCAGATTTATACTTGAGTTGCTTTTTAATTTTGAAATCTGGGGGTGTGGATTTTCTGTGTTAATGTCTTTGGATTTTGGGGTGAATGTGAGGGAGTGTGTTTGCTGTGTGTGTGTTTTTGGAATTTAAGCTCACAAAATTACTTCTGTCTGATGGCGCATTCTTGCACAATAAAAGAAAAAGAAGAACTGCGAAGTGTTGTGTGCCCTCATTCTGAGGAGAAATGAAAGCAGCACATCATTATTGTGTGCAGAACTGGCCAGCGGAATGTGTTGGCTGAGCGACCAATGTCTCGGGCTTTAAGCTGTAAACTATGGGTCCCGTCTGATGTGCATGCTCAAGCTTGAAGACAGAAAGTGAGAAATGTGTTGCACGGACCTCTTCATGGGAGCCTGGAGGGGAAGGCGAGGAGTTCCCTCAGAAGAGCTAGATGAATCTCCTCTCCACAAGCAAGGAAGAAGTTTATTCTCTTCAAAAGGTAGGACATTTTCAGATTTATACTTGAGTTGCTTTTTAATTTTGAAATCTGGGGGTGTGGATTTGCTGTGTTAATGTCTGTGGATTTTGGGGTGAATGTGAGGGAGTGTGTTTGCTGTGTGTGTGTTTTTGGACTTTAAGCTCCAAAAAACTACTTCTGTCTGATGGCGCATTCTTGCACAATAAAAGAAAAAGAAGAACAGCGAAGTGTTGTGTGCCCTCATTCTAAGGAGAAATGAAAGCAGCACATCATTATTGTGTGCAGAACTGGCCAGCGGAATGTGTTGACTGAGTGACCAATGTCTCGGGCTTTAAGCTGTAAACTATGGGTCCCGTCTGATGTGCATGCTAAAGCTTGAAGACAGAAAGTGAGAAATGTGTTGCATGGACCTCTTCATCGGAGCCTGGAGAAGAAGGCGAGGAGTTCCCTCAGAAGAGCTAGATGAATCTCCTCTGCACAAGCAAGGAAGAAGTTGATTCTCTTCAAAAGGTAGGACATTTTCAGATTTATACTTGAGTTGCTTTTTAATTTTGAAATCTGGGGGTGTGGATTTGCTGTGTTAATGTCTGTGGATTTTGGGGTGAATGTGAGGGAGTGTGTTTGCTGTGTGTGTGTTTTTGGACTTTAAGCTCCAAAAAATTACTTCTGTCTGATGGCGCATTCTTGCACAATAAAAGAAAAAGAAGAACAGCGAAGTGTTGTGTGCCCTCATTCTGAGGAGAAATGAAAGCAGCACTTCATTATTGTGTGCAGAACTGGCCAGCGGAATGTGTTGGCTGAGCGACCAATGTCTCGGGCTTTAAGCTGTAAACTATGGGTCCCATCTGATGTGCTCAAGCTTGAAGACAGAAAGTGAGAAATTTGTTGCATGGACCTCTTCATCTGAGCCTGGAGGAGAAGGAGAGGAGTTCCCTCAGAAGAGCTAGATGAATCTCCTCTGCACAAGCAAGGAAGAAGTTGATTCTCTTCAAAAGGTAGGACATTTTCAGATTTATACTTGAGTTGCTTTTTAATTTTGAAATGGGGGGGGGGGGGGGTGAATTTGCTGTGTTAATGTCTGTGGATTTTGGGGTGAATGTGAGGGAGTGTGTTTGCTGTGTGTGTGTTTTTGGACTTTAAGCTCCAAAAAATTACTTCTGTCTGATGGCTCATTCTTGCACAATAAAAGAAAAAGAAGAACAGCGAAGTGTTGTGTGCCCTCATTCTGAGGAGAAATGAAAGCAGCACATCATTATTGTGTGCAGAACTGGCCAGCAGAATGTGTTGGCTGAGCGACCAATGTCTCGGGCTTTAAGCTGTAAACTATGGGTCCCGTCTGATGTGCATGCTCAAGCTTGAAGACAGAAAGTGAGAAATGTGTTGCACGGACCTCTTCATGGGAGCCTGGCGGGGAAGGCGAGGAGTTCCCACAGAAGAGCTAGTTGAATCTCCTCTGCACAAGCAAGGAAAAAGTTGATTCTCTTCAAAAGGTAGGACATTTTCAGATTTATACTTGAGTTGCTTATTAATTTTGAAATCTGGGGGTGTGGATTTTCTGTTTTAATGTCTGTGAATTTTGGGGTGAATGTGAGGGAGTTAGTTTGCTGTGTGTGTGTTTTTGGACTTTAAGCTCCAAAAAATTACTTCTGTCTGATGGCGCATTCTTGCACAATAAAAGAAAAAGAAGAACAGCGAAGTGTTGTGTGCCCTCATTCTGAGGAGAAATAAAAGCAGCACGTCATTATTGTGTGCAGAACTGGCCAGCGGAATGTGTTAGCTGAGCGACCAATGTTTTGGGCTTTAAGCTGTAAACTATGGGTCCCATCTGATGTGCTCAAGCTTGAAGACAGAAAGTGAGAAATTTGTTGCATGGACCTCTTCATCTGAGCCTGGAGGAGAAGGAGAGGAGTTCCCTCAGAAGAGCTAGATGAATCTCCTCTGCACAAGCAAGGAAGAAGTTGATTCTCTTCAAAAGGTAGGACATTTTCAGATTTACACTTGAGTTGCTTTTTAATTTTGAAATGGGAGGGGGGGGTGTGAATTTGCTGTGTTAATGTCTGTGGATTTTGGGGTTAATGTGAGGGAGTGTGTTTGCTGTGTGTGTGTTTTTGGACTTTAAGCTCCAAAAAATTACTTCTATCCGATGGCTCATTCTTGCACAATAAAAGAAAAAGAAGAACAGCGAAGTGTTGTGTGCCCTCATTCTGAGGAGAAATGAAAGCAGCACATCATTTTTGTGTGCAGAACTGGCCAGCTGAATTTGTTGGCTGAGCGACCAATGTCTCGGGCTTTAAGCTGTAAACTATGGGTCCTGTCTGATGTGCATGCTCAAGCTTGAAGAAAGAAAGTGAGAAATGTGTTGCACGGACCTCTTCATGGTAGCCTGGAGGGGAAGGCGAGGAGTTCCCTCAGAAGAGCTAGATGAATCTCCTCTGCACAAGCAAGGAAAAAGTTGATTCTCTTCAAAAGGTAGGACATTTTCAGATTTATACTTGAGTTGCTTTTTAATTTTGAAATCTGGGGGTATGGATTTGCTGTGTTAATGTCTGTGGATTTTGGGGTGAATGTGAGGGAGTGTGTTTGCTGTGTGTGTGTTTTTGGACTTTAACCGGTTGCCGACCGCCGCACGACTATATACTGCGGCGGTCAGCCCCGGGCAGGCAGAGTGACGTATCGGTACGTCACTCGCCTGTCACTGACTTGCGAGCCTATCGCGGGCGGGCGCGCGCCCGCCGAGGCGCGCGCCCGCCGCGGCTCTTTCACAGACAAGTCAGTGCGTGTGACCGGCGGACTCGATGTCCGCCAGTCACACTGCGATCGCTCCTGTGAAGGGAGAAAGACAGAGCAGCTTGTGTAAACAAGCTGCCTGTCAGTTCTCCCTGTGTAAAAGTAAAGATCTGACCGTTCTACTATGTAGAACGGTTGATCTTTGCTTTTACACCAATAGGAATGTCCCTACACAGTAGAAAGCACGCCCCTAGGACACACTTAACCCCTCCCTGTCCAATAAAGTTAACCCCTTCCCTGCCAGTGTCATTTTTGCAGTAACAGTGCATATGTATAGCACTGATTACTGCAGTAATGTCACTGGTAACCCCAAAAGTGTCAAAAATGTCAGTCAAGGGTCCGATCTGTCCGCCGCAATGTCGCAGTACCGAAAAAAAAATCGCAGATCGCCGCCATTACGCGTTAAAAAAAAAAACACCAAAAATGACAAAAATCTTTCTCTTTGTTAGTAAACGCGATAACTTTTGCGCAAACCAATCAAAATACGCTTTTTGCGATTTTTTTTACCAAACATAGGTAGCATAAAACAAATTGGCCGAAAAATGTTAAAAAATTTTGATTTTTACTTTTTTTTTTGGGGAATTTCATATAAAAAAATGTGAAAAATATTGTTATTTTTGCAAAATTTACGCTCTTTTTTTGTTTATAGCGCGTGATCAAAAAATCGCACAGGTGATCAAATACCACCAAAAGAAAGCTCTGTTTGTGGGAAAAAAAGGACGTCAAATTCGTTTAGGTACAGCGTCGCACGACCGCGCAATTGTCCGTTAAAGTCACGCAGTAAAAAAACGCAAAAAAACCCCTGGTCCTTTAGCAGCCAAATCCTCCAGGGCTTAAGTGGTTAAGCTCCAAAAAATTACTTCTGTCTGATGGCTCATTCTTGCACAATAAAAGAAAAAGAAGAACAGCGAAGTGTTGTGTGCCCTCATTCTGAGGAGCAATGAAAGCAGCACATCATTATTGTGTGCAGAACTGGCCAGCGGAATGTGTTGACTGAGCGACCAATGTCTCGGGCTTTAAGCTGTAAACTATGGGTCCCGTCTGATGTGCACGCTCAAGTTTGAAGCCAGAAAGTGGGAAATTTGTTGCATGGACCTCTTCATCGGAGCCTGAAAGAGAAGGAGAGGAGTTCCCTCAGAAGAGCTAGATGAATCTCCTCTGCACAAGCAAGGAAGAAGTTTATTCTCTTCAAAAGGTAGGACATTTTCAGATTTATACTTGAGTTGCTTTTTAATTTTGAAATCTGGGGGTGTGGATTTGCTGTGTTAATGTCTTTGGATTTTAAGGTGAATGTGAGGGAGTGTGTTTGCTGTGTGTGTGTTTTTGGACTTTAAGCTCCAAAAAATTACTTCTGTCTGATGGCTCATTCTTGCACAATAAAAGAAAAAGAAGAACAGCGAAGTGTTGTGTGCCCTCATTCTGAGGAGAAATGAAAGCAGCACATCATTATTGTGTGCAGAACTGGCCAGCGGAATGTGTTGACTGAGCGACCAATGTCTCAGACTTTAAGCTGTAAACTATGGGTCCCATCTGATGTGCACGCTCAAGTTTGAAGCCAGAAAGTGAGAAATTTGTTGCATGGACCTCTTCATCGGAGCCTGAAAGAGAAGGAGAGGAGTTCCCTCAGAAGAGCTAGATGAATCTCCTCTCCACAAGCAAGGAAGAAGTTTATTCTCTTCAAAAGGTAGGACATTTTCAGATTTATACTTGAGTTGCTTTTTAATTTTGAAATCTGGGGGTGTGGATTTGCTGTGTTAATGTCTGTGGATTTTGGGATGAATGTGAGGGAGTGTGTTTGCTGTGTGTGTGTTTTTGGACTTTAAGCTCCAAAAAACTACTTCTGTCTGATGGCGCATTCTTGCACAATAAAAGAAAAAGAAGAACAGCGAAGTGTTGTGTGCCCTCATTCTGAGGAGAAATGAAAGCAGCACATCATTATTGTGTGCAGAACTGGCAAGCGGAATGTGTTGGCTGAGCGACCAATGTCATGGGCTTTAAGCTGTAAACTATGGGTACCGTCTGATGTGCACGCTCAAGCTTGAGGACAGAAAGTGAGAAATGTGTTGCATGGACCTCTTCATCGGAGCCTGGAGGAGAAGGCGAGGAGTTCCCTCAGAAGAGCTAGATTAATCTCCTCTGCACAAGCAAGGAAGACGTTGATTCTCTTCAAAATTTAGGACATTTTCAGATTTATACTTGAGTTGCTTTTTAATTTTGAAATCTGGGGGTGTGGATTTTCTGTGTTAATGTCTGTGGATTTTGGGGTGAATGTGAGGGAGTGTGTTTGCTGTGTGTGTGTTTTTGGAATTGAAGCTCACAAAATTACTTCTGTCTGATGGCGCATTCTTGCACAATAAAAGAAAAAGAAGAACTGCGAAGTGTTGTGTGCCCTCATTCTGAGGAGAAATGAAAGCAGCACATCATTATTGTGTGCAGAACTGGCCAGCGGAATGTGTTGGCTGAGCGACCAATGTCTCGGGCTTTAAGCTGTAAACTATGGGTCCCATCTGATGTGCATGCTCAAGCTTGAAGACAGAAAGTGAGAAATGTGTTGCACGGACCTCTTCATGGGAGCCTGGAGGGGAAGGCGAGGAGTTCCCTCAGAAGAGCTAGATGAATCTCCTCTCCACAAGCAAGGAAGAAGTTTATTCTCTTCAAAAGGTAGGACATTTTCAGATTTATACTTGAGTTGCTTTTTAATTTTGAAATCTGGGGGTGTGGATTTGCTGTGTTAATGTCTGTGGATTTTGGGGTGAATGTGAGGGAGTGTGTTTGCTGTGTGTGTGTTTTTGGACTTTAAGCTCCAAAAAACTACTTCTGTCTGATGGCGCATTCTTGCACAATAAAAGAAAAAGAAGAACAGCGAAGTGTTGTGTGCCCTCATTCTAAGGAGAAATGAAAGCAGCACATCATTATTGTGTGCAGAACTGTCAAGCGGAATGTGTTGGCTGAGCGACCAATGTCATGGGCTTTAAGCTGTAAACTATGGGTACCGTCTGATGTGCACGCTCAAGCTTGAAGACAGAAAGTGAGGAATGTGTTGCATGGACCTCTTCATCGGAGCCTGGAGGAGAAGGCGAGGAGTTCCCTCAGAAGATCTAGATTAATTTCCTCTGCACAAGCAAGGAAGACGTTGATTCTCTTCAAAATTTAGGACATTTTCAGATTTATACTTAAGTTGCTTTTTAATTTTGAAATCTGGGGGTGTGGATTTTCTGTGTTAATGTCTGTGGATTTTGGGGTGAATGTGAGGGAGTGTGTTTGCTGTGTGTGTGTTTTTGGAATTGAAGCTCACAAAATTACTTCTGTCTGAAAGCGCATTCCTGCACAATAAAAGAAAAAGAAGAACTGCAAAGTGTTGTGTGCCCTCATTCTGAGGAGAAATGAAAGCAGCACATCATTATTGTGTGCAGAACTGGCCAGCGGAATGTGTTGGCTGCGCGACCAATGTCTCGGGCTTTAAGCTGTAAACTATGGGTCCCGTCTGATGTGCACGCTCAAGCTTGAAGACAGAAAGTGAGAAATGTGTTGCACGGACCTCTTCATGGGAGCCTGGAGGGGAAGGCGAGGAGTTCCCTCAGAAGAGCTAGATGAATCTCCTCTGCACAAGCAAGGAAGAAGTTGATTCTCTTCAAAAGGTAGGACATTTTCAGATTTATACTTGAGTTGCTTTTTAATTTTGAAATCTGGGAGTGTGGATTTGCTGTGTTAATGTTTGTGGATTTTGGGGTGAATGTGAGGGAGTTAGTTTGCTGTGTGTGTGTTTTTGGACTTTAAGCTCCAAAAAATTACTTCTGTCTGATGGCGCATTCTTGCACAATAAAAGAAAAAGAACAGCAAAGTATTGTGTGCCCTCATTCTGAGGAGAAATGAAAGCAGCACATCATTATTGTGTGCAGAACTGGCCAGCAGAATGTGTTGGCTGAGCGACCAATGTCTCGGGCTTTAAGCTGTAAACTATGGGTCCCGTCTGATGTGCATGCTCAAGCTTGAAGACAGAAAGTGAGAAATGTGTTGCACGGACCTCTTCATGGGAGCCTGGCGGGGAAGGCGAGGAGTTCCCACAGAAGAGCTAGTTGAATCTCCTCTGCACAAGCAAGGAAAAAGTTGATTCTCTTCAAAAGGTAGGACATTTTCAGATTTATACTTGAGTTGCTTATTAATTTTGAAATCTGGGGGTGTGGATTTTCTGTTTTAATGTCTGTGAATTTTGGGGTGAATGTGAGGGAGTTAGTTTGCTGTGTGTGTGTTTTTGGACTTTAAGCTCCAAAAAATTACTTCTGTCTGATGGCTCATTCTTGCACAATAAAAGAAAAAGAAGAACAGCGAAGTGTTGTGTGCCCTCATTCTGAGGAGAAATAAAAGCAGCACGTCATTATTGTGTGCAGAACTGGCCAGCGGAATGTGTTAGCTGAGCGACCAATGTTTTGGGCTTTAAGCTGTAAACTATGGGTCCCATCTGATGTGCTCAAGCTTGAAGACAGAAAGTGAGAAATTTGTTGCATGGACCTCTTCATCTGAGCCTGGAGGAGAAGGAGAGGAGTTCCCTCAGAAGAGCTAGATGAATCTCCTCTGCACAAGCAAGGAAGAAGTTGATTCTCTTCAAAAGGTAGGACATTTTCAGATTTACACTTGAGTTGCTTTTTAATTTTGAAATGGGAGGGGGGGGGTGTGAATTTGCTGTGTTAATGTCTGTGGATTTTGGGGTTAATGTGAGGGAGTGTGTTTGCTGTGTGTGTGTTTTTGGACTTTAAGCTCCAAAAAATTACTTCTATCCGATGGCTCATTCTTGCACAATAAAAGAAAAAGAAGAACAGCGAAGTGTTGTGTGCCCTCATTCTGAGGAGAAATGAAAGCAGCACATCATTTTTGTGTGCAGAACTGGCCAGCTGAATTTGTTGGCTGAGCGACCAATGTCTCGGGCTTTAAGCTGTAAACTATGGGTCCTGTCTGATGTGCATGCTCAAGCTTGAAGAAAGAAAGTGAGAAATGTGTTGCACGGACCTCTTCATGGTAGCCTGGAGGGGAAGGCGAGGAGTTCCCTCAGAAGAGCTAGATGAATCTCCTCTGCACAAGCAAGGAAAAAGTTGATTCTCTTCAAAAGGTAGGACATTTTCAGATTTATACTTGAGTTGCTTTTTAATTTTGAAATCTGGGGGTATGGATTTGCTGTGTTAATGTCTGTGGATTTTGGGGTGAATGTGAGGGAGTGTGTTTGCTGTGTGTGTGTTTTTGGACTTTAAGCTCCAAAAAATTACTTCTGTCTGATGGCTCATTCTTGCACAATAAAAGAAAAAGAAGAACAGCGAAGTGTTGTGTGCCCTCATTCTGAGGAGCAATGAAAGCAGCACATCATTATTGTGTGCAGAACTGGCCAGCGGAATGTGTTGACTGAGCGACCAATGTCTCGGGCTTTAAGCTGTAAACTATGGGTCCCGTCTGATGTGCACGCTCAAGTTTGAAGCCAGAAAGTGAGAAATTTGTTGCATGGACCTCTTCATCGGAGCCTGAAAGAGAAGGAGAGGAGTTCCCTCAGAAGAGCTAGATGAATCTCCTCTGCACAAGCAAGGAAGAAGTTTATTCTCTTCAAAAGGTAGGACATTTTCAGATTTATACTTGAGTTGCTTTTTAATTTTGAAATCTGGGGGTGTGGATTTGCTGTGTTAATGTCTTTGGATTTTAAGGTGAATGTGAGGGAGTGTGTTTGCTGTGTGTGTGTTTTTGGACTTTAAGCTCCAAAAAATTACTTCTGTCTGATGGCTCATTCTTGCACAATAAAAGAAAAAGAAGAACAGCGAAGTGTTGTGTGCCCTCATTCTGAGGAGAAATGAAAGCAGCACATCATTATTGTGTGCAGAACTGGCCAGCGGAATGTGTTGGCTGAGCGACCAATGTCTCGGGCTTTAAGCTGTAAACTATGGGTCCCATCTGATGTGCATGCTCAAGCTTGAAGACAGAAAGTGAGAAATGTGTTGCACGGACCTCTTCATGGGAGCCTGGAGGGGAAGGCGAGGAGTTCCCTCAGAAGAGCTAGATGAATCTCCTCTCCACAAGCAAGGAAGAAGTTTATTCTCTTCAAAAGGTAGGACATTTTCAGATTTATACTTGAGTTGCTTTTTAATTTTGAAATCTGGGGGTGTGGATTTGCTGTGTTAATGTCTGTGGATTTTGGGGTGAATGTGAGGGAGTGTGTTTGCTGTGTGTGTGTTTTTGGACTTTAAGCTCCAAAAAACTACTTCTGTCTGATGGCGCATTCTTGCACAATAAAAGAAAAAGAAGAACAGCGAAGTGTTGTGTGCCCTCATTCTAAGGAGAAATGAAAGCAGCACATCATTATTGTGTGCAGAACTGTCAAGCGGAATGTGTTGGCTGAGCGACCAATGTCATGGGCTTTAAGCTGTAAACTATGGGTACCGTCTGATGTGCACGCTCAAGCTTGAAGACAGAAAGTGAGAAATGTGTTGCATGGACCTCTTCATCGGAGCCTGGAGGAGAAGGCGAGGAGTTCCCTCAGAAGATCTAGATTAATTTCCTCTGCACAAGCAAGGAAGACGTTGATTCTCTTCAAAATTTAGGACATTTTCAGATTTATACTTAAGTTGCTTTTTAATTTTGAAATCTGGGGGTGTGGATTTTCTGTGTTAATGTCTGTGGATTTTGGGGTGAATGTGAGGGAGTGTGTTTGCTGTGTGTGTGTTTTTGGAATTGAAGCTCACAAAATTACTTCTGTCTGAAAGCGCATTCCTGCACAATAAAAGAAAAAGAAGAACTGCAAAGTGTTGTGTGCCCTCATTCTGAGGAGAAATGAAAGCAGCACATCATTATTGTGTGCAGAACTGGCCAGCGGAATGTGTTGGCTGCGCGACCAATGTCTCGGGCTTTAAGCTGTAAACTATGGGTCCCGTCTGATGTGCACGCTCAAGCTTGAAGACAGAAAGTGAGAAATGTGTTGCACGGACCTCTTCATGGGAGCCTGGAGGGGAAGGCGAGGAGTTCCCTCAGAAGAGCTAGATGAATCTCCTCTGCACAAGCAAGGAAGAAGTTGATTCTCTTCAAAAGGTAGGACATTTTCAGATTTATACTTGAGTTGCTTTTTAATTTTGAAATCTGGGAGTGTGGATTTGCTGTGTTAATGTTTGTGGATTTTGGGGTGAATGTGAGGAGTGTGTTTGCTGTGTGTGTGTTTTTGGACTTTTAGCTCCAAAAAATTACTTCTGTCTGATGGCGCATTCTTGCACAATAAAAGAAAAAGAACAGCAAAGTATTGTGTGCCCTCATTCTGAGGAGAAATGAAAGCAGCACATCATTATTGTGTGCAGAACTGGCCAGCTGAATGTGTTGGCTGAGCGACCAATGTCTCGGGCTTTAAGCTGTAAACTATGGGTACCGTCTGATGTGCATGCTCAACCTTGAAGACAGAAAGTGAGAAATGTGTTGCACGGACCTCTTCATCGGAGCCTGGAGGAGAAGGCGAGGAGTTCCCTCAGAAGAGCTAGATGAATCTCCTCTGCACAAGCAAGGAAGAAGTTGATTCTCTTCAAAAGGTAGGACATTTTCAGATTTATACTTGAGTTGCTTTTTAATTTTGAAATCTGGGGGTGTGGATTTGCTGTGTTAATGTCTGTGGATTTTGGGATGAATGTGAGGGAGTGTGTTTGCTGTGTGTGTGTTTTTTGACTTTAAGCTCCAAAAAATTACTTCTGTCTGATGGCACAATCTTGCACCATAAAAGAAAAAGAAGAACAGCGAAGTGTTGTGTGCCCTCATTCTGAGGAGAAATGAAAGCAGCACATCATTATTGTGTGCAGAACTGGCCAGCTGAATTTGTTGGCTGAGCGACCAATGTCTCGGGCTTTAAGCTGTAAACTATTGGTCCCGTCGGATGTGCATGCTCAAGCTTGAAGACAGAAAGTGAAAAATGTGTTGCACGGACCTCTTCATGGGAGTCTGGAGGAGAAGGCGAGGAGTTCCCTCAGAAGAGCTAGATGAATCTCCTCTGCACAAGCAAGGAAGAAGTTGATTCTCTTCAAAAGGTAGGACATTTTCAGATTTATACTTGAGTTGCTTTTTAATTTTGAAATCTGGGGGTGTGGATTTGCTGTGTTAATGTCTGTGGATTTTGGGGTGAATGTGAGGGAGTGTGTTTGCTGTGTGTGTGTTTTTGGACTTTAAGCTCCAAAAAATTACTTCTGTCTGATGGCGCATTCTTGCACAATAAAAGAAAAAGAACAGCGAAGTGTTGTGTGCCCTCATTCTGAGGAGAAATGAAAGCAGCACATCATTGTTGTGTGCAGAACTGGCCAGCGGAATGTGTTGGCTGAGCGACCAATGTCTCGGGCTTTAAGCTGTAAACTATGGGTCCCGTCTGATGTGCATGCTAAAGCTTGAAGACAGAAAGTGAGAAATGTGTTGCATGGACCTCTTCATCGGAGCCTGGAGAAGAAGGCGAGGAGTTCCCTCAGAAGAGCTAGATGAATCTCCTCTGCACAAGCAAGGAAGAAGTTGATTCTCTTCAAAAGGTAGGACATTTTCAGATTTATACTTGAGTTGCTTTTTAATTTTGAAATCTGGGGGTGTGGATTTGCTGTGTTAATGTCTGTGGATTTTGGGGTGAATGTGAGGGAGTGTGTTTGCTGTGTGTGTGTTTTTGGACTTTAAGCTCCAAAAAACTACTTCTGTCTGATGGCGCATTCTTGCACAATAAAAGAAAAAGAAGAACAGCGAAGTGTTGTGTGCCCTCATTCTAAGGAGAAATGAAAGCAGCACATCATTATTGTGTGCAGAACTGTCAAGCGGAATGTGTTGGCTGAGCGACCAATGTCATGGGCTTTAAGCTGTAAACTATGGGTACCGTCTGATGTGCACGCTCAAGCTTGAAGACAGAAAGTGAGAAATGTGTTGCATGGACCTCTTCATCGGAGCCTGGAGGAGAAGGCGAGGAGTTCCCTCAGAAGATCTAGATTAATTTCCTCTGCACAAGCAAGGAAGACGTTGATTCTCTTCAAAATTTAGGACATTTTCAGATTTATACTTAAGTTGCTTTTTAATTTTGAAATCTGGGGGTGTGGATTTTCTGTGTTAATGTCTGTGGATTTTGGGGTGAATGTGAGGGAGTGTGTTTGCTGTGTGTGTGTTTTTGGAATTGAAGCTCACAAAATTACTTCTGTCTGAAAGCGCATTCCTGCACAATAAAAGAAAAAGAAGAACTGCAAAGTGTTGTGTGCCCTCATTCTGAGGAGAAATGAAAGCAGCACATCATTATTGTGTGCAGAACTGGCCAGCGGAATGTGTTGGCTGCGCGACCAATGTCTCGGGCTTTAAGCTGTAAACTATGGGTCCCGTCTGATGTGCACGCTCAAGCTTGAAGACAGAAAGTGAGAAATGTGTTGCACGGACCTCTTCATGGGAGCCTGGAGGGGAAGGCGAGGAGTTCCCTCAGAAGAGCTAGATGAATCTCCTCTGCACAAGCAAGGAAGAAGTTGATTCTCTTCAAAAGGTAGGACATTTTCAGATTTATACTTGAGTTGCTTTTTAATTTTGAAATCTGGGAGTGTGGATTTGCTGTGTTAATGTTTGTGGATTTTGGGGTGAATGTGAGGAGTGTGTTTGCTGTGTGTGTGTTTTTGGACTTTTAGCTCCAAAAAATTACTTCTGTCTGATGGCGCATTCTTGCACAATAAAAGAAAAAGAACAGCAAAGTATTGTGTGCCCTCATTCTGAGGAGAAATGAAAGCAGCACATCATTATTGTGTGCAGAACTGGCCAGCTGAATGTGTTGGCTGAGCGACCAATGTCTCGGGCTTTAAGCTGTAAACTATGGGTACCGTCTGATGTGCATGCTCAACCTTGAAGACAGAAAGTGAGAAATGTGTTGCACGGACCTCTTCATCGGAGCCTGGAGGAGAAGGCGAGGAGTTCCCTCAGAAGAGCTAGATGAATCTCCTCTGCACAAGCAAGGAAGAAGTTGATTCTCTTCAAAAGGTAGGACATTTTCAGATTTATACTTGAGTTGCTTTTTAATTTTGAAATCTGGGGGTGTGGATTTGCTGTGTTAATGTCTGTGGATTTTGGGATGAATGTGAGGGAGTGTGTTTGCTGTGTGTGTGTTTTTTGACTTTAAGCTCCAAAAAATTACTTCTGTCTGATGGCACAATCTTGCACCATAAAAGAAAAAGAAGAACAGCGAAGTGTTGTGTGCCCTCATTCTGAGGAGAAATGAAAGCAGCACATCATTATTGTGTGCAGAACTGGCCAGCTGAATTTGTTGGCTGAGCGACCAATGTCTCGGGCTTTAAGCTGTAAACTATTGGTCCCGTCGGATGTGCATGCTCAAGCTTGAAGACAGAAAGTGAAAAATGTGTTGCACGGACCTCTTCATGGGAGTCTGGAGGAGAAGGCGAGGAGTTCCCTCAGAAGAGCTAGATGAATCTCCTCTGCACAAGCAAGGAAGAAGTTGATTCTCTTCAAAAGGTAGGACATTTTCAGATTTATACTTGAGTTGCTTTTTAATTTTGAAATCTGGGGGTGTGGATTTGCTGTGTTAATGTCTGTGGATTTTGGGGTGAATGTGAGGGAGTGTGTTTGCTGTGTGTGTGTTTTTGGACTTTAAGCTCCAAAAAATTACTTCTGTCTGATGGCGCATTCTTGCACAATAAAAGAAAAAGAACAGCGAAGTGTTGTGTGCCCTCATTCTGAGGAGAAATGAAAGCAGCACATCATTGTTGTGTGCAGAACTGGCCAGCGGAATGTGTTGGCTGAGCGACCAATGTCTCGGGCTTTAAGCTGTAAACTATGGGTCCCGTCTGATGTGCATGCTAAAGCTTGAAGACAGAAAGTGAGAAATGTGTTGCATGGACCTCTTCATCGGAGCCTGGAGAAGAAGGCGAGGAGTTCCCTCAGAAGAGCTAGATGAATCTCCTCTGCACAAGCAAGGAAGAAGTTGATTCTCTTCAAAAGGTAGGACATTTTCAGATTTATACTTGAGTTGCTTTTTAATTTTGAAATCTGGGGGTGTGGATTTGCTGTGTTAATGTCTGTGGATTTTGGGGTGAATGTGAGGGAGTGTGTTTGCTGTGTGTGTGTTTTTGGACTTTAAGCTCCAAAAAATTACTTCTGTCTGATGGCGCATTCTTGCACAATAAAAGAAAAAGAAGAACAGCGAAGTGTTGTGTGCCCTCATTCTGAGGAGAAATGAAAGCAGCACTTCATTATTGTGTGCAGAACTGGCCAGCGGAATGTGTTGGCTGAGCGACCAATGTCTCGGGCTTTAAGCTGTAAACTATGGGTCCCATCTGATGTGCTCAAGCTTGAAGACAGAAAGTGAGAAATTTGTTGCATGGACCTCTTCATCTGAGCCTGGAGGAGAAGGAGAGGAGTTCCCTCAGAAGAGCTAGATGAATCTCCTCTGCACAAGCAAGGAAGAAGTTGATTCTCTTCAAAAGGTAGGACATTTTCAGATTTATACTTGAGTTGCTTTTTAATTTTGAAATGGGGGGGGGGGGGGTGTGAATTTGCTGTGTTAATGTCTGTGGATTTTGGGGTGAATGTGAGGGAGTGTGTTTGCTGTGTGTGCGTTTTTGGACTTTAAGCTCCAAAAAATTACTTCTGTCTGATGGCTCATTCTTGCACAATAAAAGAAAAAGAAGAACAGCGAAGTGTTGTGTGCCCTCATTCTGAGGAGAAATGAAAGCAGCCCATCATTATTGTGTGCAGAACTGGCCAGCAGAATGTGTTGGCTGAGCGACCAATGTCTCGGGCTTTAAGCTGTAAACTATGGGTCCCGTCTGATGTGCATGCTCAAGCTTGAAGACAGAAAGTGAGAAATGTGTTGCACGGACCTCTTCATGGGAGCCTGGCGGGGAAGGCGAGGAGTTCCCACAGAAGAGCTAGTTGAATCTCCTCTGCACAAGCAAGGAAAAAGTTGATTCTCTTCAAAAGGTAGGACATTTTCAGATTTATACTTGAGTTGCTTATTAATTTTGAAATCTGGGGGTGTGGATTTTCTGTTTTAATGTCTGTGAATTTTGGGGTGAATGTGAGGGAGTTAGTTTGCTGTGTGTGTGTTTTTGGACTTTAAGCTCCAAAAAATTACTTCTGTCTGATGGCTCATTCTTGCACAATAAAAGAAAAAGAAGAACAGCGAAGTGTTGTGTGCCCTCATTCTGAGGAGAAATAAAAGCAGCACGTCATTATTGTGTGCAGAACTGGCCAGCGGAATGTGTTAGCTGAGCGACCAATGTTTTGGGCTTTAAGCTGTAAACTATGGGTCCCATCTGATGTGCTCAAGCTTGAAGACAGAAAGTGAGAAATTTGTTGCATGGACCTCTTCATCTGAGCCTGGAGGAGAAGGAGAGGAGTTCCCTCAGAAGAGCTAGATGAATCTCCTCTGCACAAGCAAGGAAGAAGTTGATTCTCTTCAAAAGGTAGGACATTTTCAGATTTACACTTGAGTTGCTTTTTAATTTTGAAATGGGAGGGGGGGGGTGTGAATTTGCTGTGTTAATGTCTGTGGATTTTGGGGTTAATGTGAGGGAGTGTGTTTGCTGTGTGTGTGTTTTTGGACTTTAAGCTCCAAAAAATTACTTCTATCCGATGGCTCATTCTTGCACAATAAAAGAAAAAGAAGAACAGCGAAGTGTTGTGTGCCCTCATTCTGAGGAGAAATGAAAGCAGCACATCATTTTTGTGTGCAGAACTGGCCAGCTGAATTTGTTGGCTGAGCGACCAATGTCTCGGGCTTTAAGCTGTAAACTATGGGTCCTGTCTGATGTGCATGCTCAAGCTTGAAGAAAGAAAGTGAGAAATGTGTTGCACGGACCTCTTCATGGTAGCCTGGAGGGGAAGGCGAGGAGTTCCCTCAGAAGAGCTAGATGAATCTCCTCTGCACAAGCAAGGAAAAAGTTGATTCTCTTCAAAAGGTAGGACATTTTCAGATTTATACTTGAGTTGCTTTTTAATTTTGAAATCTGGGGGTATGGATTTGCTGTGTTAATGTCTGTGGATTTTGGGGTGAATGTGAGGGAGTGTGTTTGCTGTGTGTGTGTTTTTGGACTTTAAGCTCCAAAAAATTACTTCTGTCTGATGGCTCATTCTTGCACAATAAAAGAAAAAGAAGAACAGCGAAGTGTTGTGTGCCCTCATTCTGAGGAGCAATGAAAGCAGCACATCATTATTGTGTGCAGAACTGGCCAGCGGAATGTGTTGACTGAGCGACCAATGTCTCGGGCTTTAAGCTGTAAACTATGGGTCCCGTCTGATGTGCACGCTCAAGTTTGAAGCCAGAAAGTGAGAAATTTGTTGCATGGACCTCTTCATCGGAGCCTGAAAGAGAAGGAGAGGAGTTCCCTCAGAAGAGCTAGATGAATCTCCTCTGCACAAGCAAGGAAGAAGTTTATTCTCTTCAAAAGGTAGGACATTTTCAGATTTATACTTGAGTTGCTTTTTAATTTTGAAATCTGGGGGTGTGGATTTGCTGTGTTAATGTCTTTGGATTTTGGGGTGAATGTGAGGGAGTGTGTTTGCTGTGTGTGTGTTTTTGGACTTTAAGCTCCAAAAAATTACTTCTGTCTGATGGCTCATTCTTGCACAATAAAAGAAAAAGAAGAACAGCGAAGTGTTGTGTGCCCTCATTCTGAGGAGAAATGAAAGCAGCACATCATTATTGTGTGCAGAACTGGCCAGCGGAATGTGTTGACTGAGCGACCAATGTCTCGGACTTTAAGCTGTAAACTATGGGTCCCATCTGATGTGCACGCTCAAGTTTGAAGCCAGAAAGTGAGAAATTTGTTGCATGGACCTCTTCATCGGAGCCTGAAAGAGAAGGAGAGGAGTTCCCTCAGAAGAGCTAGATGAATCTCCTCTCCACAAGCAAGGAAGAAGTTTATTCTCTTCAAAAGGTAGGACATTTTCAGATTTATACTTGAGTTGCTTTTTAATTTTGAAATCTGGGGGTGTGGATTTGCTGTGTTAATGTCTGTGGATTTTGGGATGAATGTGAGGGAGTGTGTTTGCTGTGTGTGTGTTTTTGGACTTTAAGCTCCAAAAAACTACTTCTGTCTGATGGCGCATTCTTGCACAATAAAAGAAAAAGAAGAACAGCGAAGTGTTGTGTGCCCTCATTCTGAGGAGAAATGAAAGCAGCACATCATTATTGTGTGCAGAACTGGCAAGCGGAATGTGTTGGCTGAGCGACCAATGTCATGGGCTTTAAGCTGTAAACTATGGGTACCGTCTGATGTGCACGCTCAAGCTTGAGGACAGAAAGTGAGAAATGTGTTGCATGGACCTCTTCATCGGAGCCTGGAGGAGAAGGCGAGGAGTTCCCTCAGAAGAGCTAGATTAATCTCCTCTGCACAAGCAAGGAAGACGTTGATTCTCTTCAAAATTTAGGACATTTTCAGATTTATACTTGAGTTGCTTTTTAATTTTGAAATCTGGGGGTGTGGATTTTCTGTGTTAATGTCTGTGGATTTTGGGGTGAATGTGAAGGGAGTGTGTTTGCTGTGTGTGTGTTTTTGGAATTGAAGCTCACAAAATTACTTCTGTCTGATGGCGCATTCTTGCACAATAAAAGAAAAAGAAGAACTGCGAAGTGTTGTGTGCCCTCATTCTGAGGAGAAATGAAAGCAGCACATCATTATTGTGTGCAGAACTGGCCAGCGGAATGTGTTGGCTGAGCGACCAATGTCTCGGGCTTTAAGCTGTAAACTATGGGTCCCATCTGATGTGCATGCTCAAGCTTGAAGACAGAAAGTGAGAAATGTGTTGCACGGACCTCTTCATGGGAGCCTGGAGGGGAAGGCGAGGAGTTCCCTCAGAAGAGCTAGATGAATCTCCTCTCCACAAGCAAGGAAGAAGTTTATTCTCTTCAAAAGGTAGGACATTTTCAGATTTATACTTGAGTTGCTTTTTAATTTTGAAATCTGGGGGTGTGGATTTGCTGTGTTAATGTCTGTGGATTTTGGGGTGAATGTGAGGGAGTGTGTTTGCTGTGTGTGTGTTTTTGGACTTTAAGCTCCAAAAAACTACTTCTGTCTGATGGCCCATTCTTGCACAATAAAAGAAAAAGAAGAACAGCGAAGTGTTGTGTGCCCTCATTCTAAGGAGAAATGAAAGCAGCACATCATTATTGTGTGCAGAACTGTCAAGCGGAATGTGTTGGCTGAGCGACCAATGTCATGGGCTTTAAGCTGTAAACTATGGGTACCGTCTGATGTGCACGCTCAAGCTTGAAGACAGAAAGTGAGAAATGTGTTGCATGGACCTCTTCATCAGAGCCTGGAGGAGAAGGCGAGGAGTTCCCTCAGAAGATCTAGATTAATTTCCTCTGCACAAGCAAGGAAGACGTTGATTCTCTTCAAAATTTAGGACATTTTCAGATTTATACTTAAGTTGCTTTTTAATTTTGAAATCTGGGGGTGTGGATTTTCTGTGTTAATGTCTGTGGATTTTGGGGTGAATGTGAGGGAGTGTGTTTGCTGTGTGTGTGTTTTTGGAATTGAAGCTCACAAAATTACTTCTGTCTGAAAGCGCATTCCTGCACAATAAAAGAAAAAGAAGAACTGCAAAGTGTTGTGTGCCCTCATTCTGAGGAGAAATGAAAGCAGCACATCATTATTGTGTGCAGAACTGGCCAGCTGAATTTGTTGGCTGAGCGACCAATGTCTCGGGCTTTAAGCTGTAAACTATTGGTCCCGTCGGATGTGCATGCTCAAGCTTGAAGACAGAAAGTGAAAAATGTGTTGCACGGACCTCTTCATGGGAGTCTGGAGGAGAAGGCGAGGAGTTCCCTCAGAAGAGCTAGATGAATCTCCTCTGCACAAGCAAGGAAGAAGTTGATTCTCTTCAAAAGGTAGGACATTTTCAGATTTATACTTGAGTTGCTTTTTAATTTTGAAATCTGGGGGTGTGGATTTGCTGTGTTAATGTCTGTGGATTTTGGGGTGAATGTGAGGGAGTGTGTTTGCTGTGTGTGTGTTTTTGGACTTTAAGCTCCAAAAAATTACTTCTGTCTGATGGCGCATTCTTGCACAATAAAAGAAAAAGAACAGCGAAGTGTTGTGTGCCCTCATTCTGAGGAGAAATGAAAGCAGCACATCATTGTTGTGTGCAGAACTGGCCAGCGGAATGTGTTGGCTGAGCGACCAATGTCTCGGGCTTTAAGCTGTAAACTATGGGTCCCGTCTGATGTGCACGCTAAAGCTTGAAGACAGAAAGTGAGAAATGTGTTGCATGGACCTCTTCATCGGAGCCTGAAAGAGAAGGAGAGGAGTTCCCTCAGAAGAGCTAGATGAATCTCCTCTGCACAAGCAAGGAAGAAGTTTATTCTCTTCAAAAGGTAGGACATTTTCAGATTTATACTTGAGTTGCTTTTTAATTTTGAAATCTGGGGGTGTGGATTTGCTGTGTTAATGTCTGTGGATTTTGGGGTGAATGTGAGGGAGTGTGTTTGCTGTGTGTGTGTTTTTGGACTTTAAGCTCCAAAAAATTACTTCTGTCTGATGGCGCATTCTTGCACAATAAAAGAAAAAGAAGAACAGCGAAGTGTTGTGTGCCCTCATTCTGAGGAGAAATGAAAGCAGCACGTCATTATTGTGTGCAGAACTGGCCAGCGGAATGTGTTGGCTGAGCGACCAATGTCTCGGGCTTTAAGCTGTAAACTATGGGTCCCATCTGATGTGCTCAAGCTTGAAGACAGAAAGTGAGAAATTTGTTGCATGGACCTCTTCATCTGAGCCTGGAGGAGAAGGAGAGGAGTTCCCTCAGAAGAGCTAGATGAATCTCCTCTGCACAAGCAAGGAAGAAGTTGATTCTCTTCAAAAGGTAGGACATTTTCAGATTTATACTTGAGTTGCTTTTTAATTTTGAAATGGGGG